>NC_140594.1:207481206-208081206 GCF_964204655.1 Triturus cristatus | reverse complement strand
GGTCCACATGTTTTCAATTTTTTGGTTGACCCAGAAAAAAAAATTCTTTTTTCAAAAAGCTGCACTGGTGTAGCTCTCTGAAAAAAGGCACGCCCGAATATTTTTTTCTGAAAAAAGGGGGGTGCATATAAAAGAGGGCGTCGAAATATTATGATTGAGCACGATTTATTTTTTTCGACATGGGCGAATTGCAGTATGTAGCTAAGACATGTACACTTTATAGTGGTAACTCTGATGTTTGTGGCTTATAGGGACAAGGTACAAATCAAGTGTAACCTTCAGGTTGGTTTTTCTTTTTCACCTTCATGTATGTTGAAGAACTCTTTTTGCTTTTGGCTATAATTCACAATCTATATATGATAGAGACATAATTTAAACAACACATTGTTCCTAGTCTTGTGCTACTTACCCATGTGAATTATCATGTATGTGGCATATTGGATAGTAGTCAAAATGTGAAGATGAATGTATGATGTTTTTAAATTACGTCACATCTTCGAAAAAGTATGCCTTACATTTTGGCCCATAATTCTGAAACCATATAATCTGGATCCTCAATTCAAAGTGCAGCATAAAGCTAACATCATGCCACTACGTCATGCCACTGTTCTGTGTCCATTTTCATTCTTGTGCCATGCTTAGAAGTGGTGAGAATCTTTCAGTGATTAATTGCATGTTTTAAATAGAAAAAATCTCAATTTATTTCAAATATTTCACGTATATTGTGTCATAATTCATGATCCATACTAGATAGAGCTTCATTTGCAAATGCATCACATTCTATAGAATATCCCACTGCAGGATGCCAAATAACATGCCTCTAGGGTGTAGAGAAAGTACATAAAACTAACATTGACTCCATACTGGGCGATTTTACATCTCCGGCCATCTGGTCACCCTATAGAAACTAATTTTGTTAATAATCAAGTGAGTTTTTATGCTATTACGCTCATAATGCATCACATTAATCCTTATCATGTCTATAATGAGCTACAATTGAAAAATAGATGAAAATGCATTCTAAACCATGTTTTTTTTACCTTAAAAATCCTCATTGAAATGGACTTGTTACACCTATGCAGCTTTTAGCTTATGTGTAATAAGAAAATGTGCCATAAAAAAGTGAAAATGACACATAGAGGTGTTTTTTCATCTGTTTATGCAGCCTAATGTGAAAACAAGTCAAACCAATGTTTTACTTTACAAAAAACTAAATTCCCAAATTTCCGCATTTTACCACTTACATAAAACATCTCCTGAGAAAGTTGCATATAAATGAGTCAGGGTACATTTTTTTTAAAAACGTTTCCTGCTTGAGAATCAACATAACAAAATGCTTAATTTGATATATCACATACCCTAAAAAAAAAAATCCCAATATTGATTTTTTTGCATTTTTCCCAAGCTCAATGTAAAACATCCGTTGCACTGGTGCAACGAAAGATTAAGTCGAAAAACGGAAACAGCTATAAAAAAAAATCTGAAATATATATTTCAAAAATTCCTTTTGTTTCTTTGGCCTAAACCCAAAAGGCTTCCAACAACACCTTTTGTTCAAAAATCGAACAATGTAAAAATGTCCTGCGAACTTTTTTTCTTCTCAAATTATTGTCAAAAATAGTAATTTTTAGTATAAATAAGTGAGCGTTTGAGATTTTTTCACCAGATACAATTTTTTATGGTCACTGCACACTTAGGCTTCGGGTCCACATGTTTTCAATTTTTTGGTTGACCCAGAAAAAAAAATTCTTTTTTCAAAAAGCTGCACTGGTGTAGCTCTCTGAAAAAAGGCACGCCCGAATATTTTTTTCTGAAAAAAGGGGGGTGCATATGAAAGAGGGCGTCGAAATATTATGATTGAGCACGATTTCTTTTTTTCGACATGGGCCAATTGCAGTATGTAGCTAAGACATGTACACTTTATAGTGGCAACTCTGATGTTTGTGGCTTATAGGGACAAGGTACAAATCAAGTGTAACCTTCAGGTTGGTTTTTCTTTTTCACCTTCATGTATGTTGAAGAACTCTTTTTGCTTTTGGCTATAATTCACAATCTATATATGATAGAGACATAATTTAAACAACACATTGTTCCTAGTCTTGTGCTACTTACCCATGTGAATTATCATGTATGTGGCATATTGGATAGTAGTCAAAATGTGAAGTTGAATGTATGATGTTTTTAAATTATGTCACATGTTCGAAAAAGTATGCCATACATTTTGGCCTATAATTCTGAAACCATACAATCTGGATCCTCAATTCAAAGTGCAGCATAAAGCTAACATCATGCCACTGTTCTGTGTCCATTTTCATGCTTGTGCCATGCTTAGAAGTGGTGAGAATCTTTCAGTAATTAAATGCATGTTTTAAATACAAAAAATCTCAATTTATTCCAAATATTTCACGTATATTGTGTCATAATTCATGATCCATACTAGATAGAGCTTCATTTGCAAATGCAACACATTCTATAGAATATCCCACTGCAGGATGCGACATTACATGCCTCTAGGATGTAGAGAAAGTACATAAAACTAACATTGACTCCATACTGGGCGATTTTACATCTCCAGCCATCTGGTCACCCTATAGAAACTAATTTCGTTAATAATCAAGTGAGTTTTTATGCTATTACGCTCATAATGCATCACATGAATCCTTATCATGTCTATAATGAGCTACAATTGAACAATAGATGAAAATGCATTCTAAACCATGTTTTTTTTACCATAAATATCCTCATTGAAATAGACTTGTTACACCTATGCAGCTTTTAGCTTATGTGTAATAAGAAAATGTGCCATAAAAAAGTGAAAATGACACATAGAGGTGTTTTTTCATCTGTGAGCATGCACATGCAGCCTAATGTGAAAACAAGTCAAACCAATGTTTTACTTTACAAAAAATAAATTCCCAAATTTCCGCATTTTACCACTTACATAAAACATCTCCTGAGAAAGTTGCATATAAATTAGTCAGGGTACATTTTTTTTAAAAACGTTTCCGGCTTGAGAATCAACATAACAAAATGCTTAATTTGATATATCACATACCCTAAAAAAAAAAATCACAATATTGATTTTTTTGCATTTTTCCCAAGCTCAATGTAAAACATCCGTTGCACTGGTGCAACGAAAGATTAAGTCGAAAAACGGAAACAGCTATAAAAAAAAATCTGAAATATATATTTCAAAAATTCCTTTTGTTTCTTTGGCCTAAACCCAAAAGGCTTCCAACAACACCTTTTGTTCAAAAATCGAACAATGTAAAAATGTCCTGCGAACTTTTTTTCTTCTCAAATTATTGTCAAAAATAGTCATTTTTAGTATAAATAAGTGAGCGTTTGAGATTTTTTCACCAGATAAAGTTTTTTATGGTCACTGTACACTTAGGCTTCGGGTCAACATGTTTTCGATTTTTTGGTTGACCCAGAAAAAAAAATTCTTTTTTCAAAAAGCTGCACTGGTGTAGCTCTCTGAAAAAAGGCACGCCCGAATATTTTTTTCTGAAAAAAGGGGGGTGCATATAAAAGAGGGCGTCGAAATATTATGATTGAGCACGATTTATTTTTTTCGACATGGGCGAATTGCAGTATGTAGCTAAGACATGTACACTTTATAGTGGTAACTCTGATGTTTGTGGCTTATAGGGACAAGGTACAAATCAACTGTAACCTTCAGGTTGGTTTTTCTTTTTCACCTTCATGTATGTTGAAGAACTCTTTTTGCTTTTGGCTATAATTCACAATCTATATATGATAGAGACATAATTTAAACAACACATTGTTCCTATTCTTGTGCTACTTACCCATGTGAATTATCATGTATGTGGCATATTGGATAGTAGTCAAAATGTGAAGATGAATGTATGATGTTTTTAAATTACGTCACATCTTCGAAAAAGTATGCCTTACATTTTGGCCCATAATTCTGAAACCATATAATCTGGATCCTCAATTCAAAGTGCAG
The DNA here is from genome assembly GCF_964204655.1 of Triturus cristatus. NCBI lineage: Eukaryota > Metazoa > Chordata > Amphibia > Caudata > Salamandridae > Triturus > Triturus cristatus. The sequence continues at coordinate 208,077,236 of NC_140594.1, read as the reverse complement.
CATAAAGCTAACATCATGCCACTACGTCATGCCACTGTTCTGTGTCCATTTTCATTCTTGTGCCATGCTTAGAAGTGGTGAGAATCTTTCAGTGATTAATTGCATGTTTTAAATAGAAAAAATCTCAATTTATTTCAAATATTTCACGTATATTGTGTCATAATTCATGATCCATACTAGATAGAGCTTCATTTGCAAATGCATCACATTCTATAGAATATCCCACTGCAGGATGCCAAATAACATGCCTCTAGGGTGTAGAGAAAGTACATAAAACTAACATTGACTCCATACTGGGCGATTTTACATCTCCGGCCATCTGGTCACCCTATAGAAACTAATTTTGTTAATAATCAAGTGAGTTTTTATGCTATTACGCTCATAATGCATCACATTAATCCTTATCATGTCTATAATGAGCTACAATTGAAAAATAGATGTAAATGCATTCTAAACCATGTTTTTTTTACCTTAAAAATCCTCATTGAAATGGACTTGTTACACCTATGCAGCTTTTAGCTTATGTGTAATAAGAAAATGTGCCATAAAAAAGTGAAAATGACACATAGAGGTGTTTTTTCATCTGTTTATGCAGCCTAATGTGAAAACAAGTCAAACCAATGTTTTACTTTACAAAAAACTAAATTCCCAAATTTCCGCATTTTACCACTTACATAAAACATCTCCTGAGAAAGTTGCATATAAATGAGTCAGGGTACATTTTTTTTTAAAATGTTTCCGGCTTGAGAATCAACATAACAAAAGGCTTAATTTGATACACCACATACCCTAAAAAAAATTCACAATATTGATTTTTTTGCATTTTTCCCAAGCTCAATGTAAAACATCCGTTGCACTGGTGCAACAAAAGGTTAAGTCGAAAAACGGAAACAGCTATAAAAAAAAAATCTGAAATATATATTTAAAAAATTCCTTTTGTTTCTTTGGCCTAAACCCAAAAGGCTTCCAACAACACTTTTTTTTTAAAAACTTGAACAATGTAAAAATGTCCTGCGAACTTTTTTTCTTCTCAAAATATTGTCAAAAATAGTCATTTTTAGTATAAATAAGTGAGTGTTTGAGATTTTTTCACCAGATACAATTTTTTTATGGTCACTGTACACTTAGGCTTCGGGTCCACATGTTTTCAATTTTTTGGTTGACCCAGAAAAAAAAATTCTTTTTTCAAAAAGCTGCACTGGTGTAGCTCTCTGAAAAAAGGCACGCCCGAATATTTTTTTCTGAAAAAAGGGGGGTGCATATGAAAGAGGGCGTCGAAATATTATGATTGAGCACGATTTTTTTTTTCGACATGGGCCAATTGCAGTATGTAGCTAAGACATGTACACTTTATAGTGGCAACTCTGATGTTTGTGGCTTATAGGGACAAGGTACAAATCAAGTGTAACCTTCAGGTTGGTTTTTCTTTTTCACCTTCATGTATGTTGAAGAACTCTTTTTGCTTTTGGCTATAATTCACAATCTATATATGATAGAGACATAATTTAAACAACACATTGTTCCTAGTCTTGTGCTACTTACCCATGTGAATTATCATGTATGTGGCATATTGGATAGTAGTCAAAATGTGAAGTTGAATGTATGATGTTTTTAAATTATGTCACATGTTCGAAAAAGTATGCCATACATTTTGGCCTATAATTCTGAAACCATACAATCTGGATCCTCAATTCAAAGTGCAGCATAAAGCTAACATCATGCCACTGTTCTGTGTCCATTTTCATGCTTGTGCCATGCTTAGAAGTGGTGAGAATCTTTCAGTAATTAAATGCATGTTTTAAATACAAAAAATCTCAATTTATTCCAAATATTTCACGTATATTGTGTCATAATTCATGATCCATACTAGATAGAGCTTCATTTGCAAATGCAACACATTCTATAGAATATCCCACTGCAGGATGCGACATTACATGCCTCTAGGATATAGAGAAAGTACATAAAACTAACATTGACTCCATACTGGGCGATTTTACATCTCCGGCCATCTGATCACCCTATAGAAACTAATTTCGTTAATAATCAAGTGAGTTTTTATGCTATTACGCTCATAATGCATCACATGAATCCTTATCATGTCTATAATGAGCTACAATTGAACAATAGATGAAAATGCATTCTAAACCATGTTTTTTTTTACCATAAAAATCCTCATTGAAATAGACTTGTTACACCTATGCAGCTTTTAGCTTATGTGTAATAAGAAAATGTGCCATAAAAAAGTGAAAATGACACATAGAGGTGTTTTTTCATCTGTGAGCATGCACATGCAGCCTAATGTGAAAACAAGTCAAACCAATGTTTTACTTTACAAAAAATAAATTCCCAAATTTCCGCATTTTACCACTTACATAAAACATCTCCTGAGAAAGTTGCATATAAATTAGTCAGGGTACATTTTTTTTAAAAACGTTTCCTGCTTGAGAATCAACATAACAAAATGCTTAATTTGATATATCACATACCCTAAAAAAAAAAATCCCAATATTGATTTTTTTGCATTTTTCCCAAGCTCAATGTAAAACATCCGTTGCACTGGTGCAACGAAAGATTAAGTCGAAAAACGGAAACAGCTATAAAAAAAAATCTGAAATATATATTTCAAAAATTCCTTTTGTTTCTTTGGCCTAAACCCAAAAGGCTTCCAACAACACCTTTTGTTCAAAAATCGAACAATGTAAAAATGTCCTGCAAACTTTTTTTCTTCTCAAATTATTGTCAAAAATAGTCATTTTTAGTATAAATAAGTGAGCGTTTGAGATTTTTTCACCAGATACAATTTTTTATGGTCACTGTACACTTAGGCTTCGGGTCCACATGTTTTCAATTTTTTGGTTGACCCAGAAAAAAAAAATCTTTTTTCAAAAAGCTGCACTGGTGTAGCTCTCTGAAAAAAGGCACGCCCGAATATTTTTTTCTGAAAAAAGGGGGGTGCATATGAAAGAGGGCGTCGAAATATTATGATTGAGCACGATTTCTTTTTTTCGACATGGGCCAATTGCAGTATGTAGCTAAGACATGTACACTTTATAGTGGCAACTCTGATGTTTGTGGCTTATAGGGACAAGGTACAAATCAAGTGTAACCTTCAGGTTGGTTTTTCTTTTTCACCTTCATGTATGTTGAAGAACTCTTTTTGCTTTTGGCTATAATTCACAATCTATATATGATAGAGACATAATTTAAACAACACATTGTTCCTAGTCTTGTGCTACTTACCCATGTGAATTATCATGTATGTGGCATATTGGATAGTTGTCAAAATGTGAAGTTGAATGTATGATGTTTTTAAATTATGTCACATGTTCGAAAAAGTATGCCATACATTTTGGCCTATAATTCTGAAACCATACAATCTGGATCCTCAATTCAAAGTGCAGCATAAAGCTAACATCATGCCACTGTTCTGTGTCCATTTTCATGCTTGTGCCATGCTTAGAAGTGGTGAGAATCTTTCAGTAATTAAATGCATGTTTTAAATACAAAAAATCTCAATTTATTCCAAATATTTCACGTATATTGTGTCATAATTCATGATCCATACTAGATAGAGCTTCATTTGCAAATGCAACACATTCTATAGAATATCCCACTGCAGGATGCGACATTACATGCCTCTAGGATGTAGAGAAAGTACATAAAACTAACATTGACTCCATACTGGGCGATTTTACATCTCCAGCCATCTGGTCACCCTATAGAAACTAATTTCGTTAATAATCAAGTGAGTGTTTATGCTATTACGCTCATAATGCATCACATTAATCCTTATCATGTCTATAATGAGCTACAATTGAAAAATAGATGAAAATGCATTCTAAACCATGTTTTTTTTACCTTAAAAATCCTCATTGAAATGGACTTGTCACACCTATGCAGCTTTTAGCTTATGTGTAATAAGAAAATGTGCCATAAAAAAGTGAAAATGACACATAGAGGTGTTTTTTCATCTGTTTATGCAGCCTAATGTGAAAACAAGTCAAACCAATGTTTTACTTTACAAAAAATAAATTCCCAAATTTCCGCATTTTACCACTTACATAAAACATCTCCTGAGAAAGTTGCATATAAATGAGTCAGGGTACATTTTTTTTTAAAACGTTTCCGGCTTGAGAATCAACATAACAAAAGGCTTAATTTGATACACCACATACCCTAAAAAAAATTCACAATATTGATTTTTTTGCATTTTTCCCAAGCTCAATGTAAAACATCCGTTGCACTGGTGCAACAAAAGGTTAAGTCGAAAAACGGAAACAGCTATAAAAAAAAAATCTGAAATATATATTTAAAAAATTCCTTTTGTTTCTTTGGCCTAAACCCAAAAGGCTTCCAACAACACCTTTTTTTTAAAAACTTGAACAATGTAAAAATGTCCTGCGAACTTTTTTTCTTCTCAAAATATTGTCAAAAATAGTCATTTTTAGTATAAATAAGTGAGTGTTTGAGATTTTTTCACCAGATACAATTTTTTTATGGTCACTGTACACTTAGGCTTCGGGTCCACATGTTTTCAATTTTTTGGTTGACCCAGAAAAAAAAATTCTTTTTTCAAAAAGCTGCACTGGTGTAGCTCTCTGAAAAAAGGCACGCCCGAATATTTTTTTCTGAAAAAAGGGGGGTGCATATGAAAGAGGGCGTCGAAATATTATGATTGAGCACGATTTTTTTTTTCGACATGGGCCAATTGCAGTATGTAGCTAAGACATGCACACTTTATAGTGGCAACTCTGATGTTTGTGGCTTATAGGGACAAGGTACAAATCAAGTGTAACCTTCAGGTTGGTTTTTCTTTTTCACCTTCATGTATGTTGAAGAACTCTTTTTGCTTTTGGCTATAATTCACAATCTATATATGATAGAGACATAATTTAAACAACACATTGTTCCTAGTCTTGTGCTACTTACCCATGTGAATTATCATGTATGTGGCATATTGGATAGTAGTCAAAATGTGAAGTTGAATGTATGATGTTTTTAAATTATGTCACATGTTCGAAAAAGTATGCCATACAGTTTGGCCTATAATTCTGAAACCATACAATCTGGATCCTCAATTCAAAGTGCAGCATAAAGCTAACATCATGCCACTGTTCTGTGTCCATTTTCATGCTTGTGCCATGCTTAGAAGTGGTGAGAATCTTTCAGTAATTAAATGCATGTTTTAAATACAAAAAATCTCAATTTATTCCAAATATTTCACGTATATTGTGTCATAATTCATGATCCATACTAGATAGAGCTTCATTTGCAAATGCAACACATTCTATAGAATATCCCACTGCAGGATGCCACATTACATGCCTCTAGGATATAGAGAAAGTACATAAAACTAACATTGACTCCATACTGGGCGATTTTACATCTCCGGCCATCTGATCACCCTATAGAAACTAATTTCGTTAATAATCAAGTGAGTTTTTATGCTATTACGCTCATAATGCATCACATGAATCCTTATCATGTCTATAATGAGCTACAATTGAACAATAGATGAAAATGCATTCTAAACCATGTTTTTTTTTACCATAAAAATCCTCATTGAAATAGACTTGTTACACCTATGCAGCTTTTAGCTTATGTGTAATAAGAAAATGTGCCATAAAAAAGTGAAAATGACACATAGAGGTGTTTTTTCATCTGTGAGCATGCACATGCAGCCTAATGTGAAAACAAGTCAAACCAATGTTTTACTTTACAAAAAATAAATTCCCAAATTTCCGCATTTTACCACTTACATAAAACATCTCCTGAGAAAGTTGCATATAAATTAGTCAGGGTACATTTTTTTTAAAAACGTTTCCTGCTTGAGAATCAACATAACAAAATGCTTAATTTGATATATCACATACCCTAAAAAAAAAAATCCCAATATTGATTTTTTTGCATTTTTCCCAAGCTCAATGTAAAACATCCGTTGCACTGGTGCAACGAAAGATTAAGTCGAAAAACGGAAACAGCTATAAAAAAAAATCTGAAATATATATTTCAAAAATTCCTTTTGTTTCTTTGGCCTAAACCCAAAAGGCTTCCAACAACACCTTTTGTTCAAAAATCGAACAATGTAAAAATGTCCTGCAAACTTTTTTTCTTCTCAAATTATTGTCAAAAATAGTCATTTTTAGTATAAATAAGTGAGCGTTTGAGATTTTTTCACCAGATACAATTTTTTATGGTCACTGTACACTTAGGCTTCGGGTCCACATGTTTTCAATTTTTTGGTTGACCCAGAAAAAAAAAATCTTTTTTCAAAAAGCTGCACTGGTGTAGCTCTCTGAAAAAAGGCACGCCCGAATATTTTTTTCTGAAAAAAGGGGGGTGCATATGAAAGAGGGCGTCGAAATATTATGATTGAGCACGATTTCTTTTTTTCGACATGGGCCAATTGCAGTATGTAGCTAAGACATGTACACTTTATAGTGGCAACTCTGATGTTTGTGGCTTATAGGGACAAGGTACAAATCAAGTGTAACCTTCAGGTTGGTTTTTCTTTTTCACCTTCATGTATGTTGAAGAACTCTTTTTGCTTTTGGCTATAATTCACAATCTATATATGATAGAGACATAATTTAAACAACACATTGTTCCTAGTCTTGTGCTACTTACCCATGTGAATTATCATGTATGTGGCATATTGGATAGTTGTCAAAATGTGAAGTTGAATGTATGATGTTTTTAAATTATGTCACATGTTCGAAAAAGTATGCCATACATTTTGGCCTATAATTCTGAAACCATACAATCTGGATCCTCAATTCAAAGTGCAGCATAAAGCTAACATCATGCCACTGTTCCGTGTCCATTTTCATGCTTGTGCCATGCTTAGAAGTGGTGAGAATCTTTCAGTAATTAAATGCATGTTTTAAATACAAAAAATCTCAATTTATTCCAAATATTTCACGTATATTGTGTCATAATTCATGATCCATACTAGATAGAGCTTCATTTGCAAATGCAACACATTCTATAGAATATCCCACTGCAGGATGCCACATTACATGCCTCTAGGATATAGAGAAAGTACATAAAACTAACATTGACTCCATACTGGGCGATTTTACATCTCCGGCCATCTGATCACCCTATAGAAACTAATTTCGTTAATAATCAAGTGAGTTTTTATGCTATTACGCTCATAATGCATCACATGAAACCTTATCATGTCTATAATGAGCTACAATTGAACAATAGATGAAAATGCATTCTAAACCATGTTTTTTTTTACCATAAAAATCCTCATTGAAATAGACTTGTTACACCTATGCAGCTTTTAGCTTATGTGTAATAAGAAAATGTGCCATAAAAAAGTGAAAATGACACATAGAGGTGTTTTTTCATCTGTGAGCATGCACATGCAGCCTAATGTGAAAACAAGTCAAACCAATGTTTTACTTTACAAAAAATAAATTCCCAAATTTCCGCATTTTACCACTTACATAAAACATCTCCTGAGAAAGTTGCATATAAATTAGTCAGGGTACATTTTTTTTAAAAACGTTTCCTGCTTGAGAATCAACATAACAAAATGCTTAATTTGATATATCACATACCCTAAAAAAAAAAATCCCAATATTGATTTTTTTGCATTTTTCCCAAGCTCAATGTAAAACATCCGTTGCACTGGTGCAACGAAAGATTAAGTCGAAAAACGGAAACAGCTATAAAAAAAAATCTGAAATATATATTTCAAAAATTCCTTTTGTTTCTTTGGCCTAAACCCAAAAGGCTTCCAACAACACCTTTTGTTCAAAAATCGAACAATGTAAAAATGTCCTGCAAACTTTTTTTCTTCTCAAATTATTGTCAAAAATAGTCATTTTTAGTATAAATAAGTGAGCGTTTGAGATTTTTTCAACAGATACAATTTTTTATGGTCACTGTACACTTAGGCTTCGGGTCCACATGTTTTCAATTTTTTGGTTGACCCAGAAAAAAAAAATCTTTTTTCAAAAAGCTGCACTGGTGTAGCTCTCTGAAAAAAGGCACGCCCGAATATTTTTTTCTGAAAAAAGGGGGGTGCATATGAAAGAGGGCGTCGAAATATTATGATTGAGCACGATTTCTTTTTTTCGACATGGGCCAATTGCAGTATGTAGCTAAGACATGTACACTTTATAGTGGCAACTCTGATGTTTGTGGCTTATAGGGACAAGGTACAAATCAAGTGTAACCTTCAGGTTGGTTTTTCTTTTTCACCTTCATGTATGTTGAAGAACTCTTTTTGCTTTTGGCTATAATTCACAATCTATATATGATAGAGACATAATTTAAACAACACATTGTTCCTAGTCTTGTGCTACTTACCCATGTGAATTATCATGTATGTGGCATATTGGATAGTTGTCAAAATGTGAAGTTGAATGTATGATGTTTTTAAATTATGTCACATGTTCGAAAAAGTATGCCATACATTTTGGCCTATAATTCTGAAACCATACAATCTGGATCCTCAATTCAAAGTGCAGCATAAAGCTAACATCATGCCACTGTTCTGTGTCCATTTTCATGCTTGTGCCATGCTTAGAAGTGGTGAGAATCTTTCAGTAATTAAATGCATGTTTTAAATACAAAAAATCTCAATTTATTCCAAATATTTCACGTATATTGTGTCATAATTCATGATCCATACTAGATAGAGCTTCATTTGCAAATGCAACACATTCTATAGAATATCCCACTGCAGGATGCGACATTACATGCCTCTAGGATGTAGAGAAAGTACATAAAACTAACATTGACTCCATACTGGGCGATTTTACATCTCCAGCCATCTGGTCACCCTATAGAAACTAATTTCGTTAATAATCAAGTGAGTGTTTATGCTATTACGCTCATAATGCATCACATTAATCCTTATCATGTCTATAATGAGCTACAATTGAAAAATAGATGAAAATGCATTCTAAACCATGTTTTTTTTACCTTAAAAATCCTCATTGAAATGGACTTGTCACACCTATGCAGCTTTTAGCTTATGTGTAATAAGAAAATGTGCCATAAAAAAGTGAAAATGACACATAGAGGTGTTTTTTCATCTGTTTATGCAGCCTAATGTGAAAACAAGTCAAACCAATGTTTTACTTTACAAAAAATAAATTCCCAAATTTCCGCATTTTACCACTTACATAAAACATCTCCTGAGAAAGTTGCATATAAATGAGTCAGGGTACATTTTTTTTAAAAACGTTTCCGGCTTGAGAATCAACATAACAAAAGGCTTAATTTGATACACCACATACCCTAAAAAAAATTCACAATATTGATTTTTTTGCATTTTTCCCAAGCTCAATGTAAAACATCCGTTGCACTGGTGCAACAAAAGGTTAAGTCGAAAAACGGAAACAGCTATAAAAAAAAAATCTGAAATATATATTTAAAAAATTCCTTTTGTTTCTTTGGCCTAAACCCAAAAGGCTTCCAACAACACCTTTTTTTTAAAAACTTGAACAATGTAAAAATGTCCTGCGAACTTTTTTTCTTCTCAAAATATTGTCAAAAATAGTCATTTTTAGTATAAATAAGTGAGTGTTTGAGATTTTTTCACCAGATACAATTTTTTTATGGTCACTGTACACTTAGGCTTCGGGTCCACATGTTTTCAATTTTTTGGTTGACCCAGAAAAAAAAATTCTTTTTTCAAAAAGCTGCACTGGTGTAGCTCTCTGAAAAAAGGCACGCCCGAATATTTTTTTCTGAAAAAAGGGGGGTGCATATGAAAGAGGGCGTCGAAATATTATGATTGAGCACGATTTTTTTTTTCGACATGGGCCAATTGCAGTATGTAGCTAAGACATGTACACTTTATAGTGGCAACTCTGATGTTTGTGGCTTATAGGGACAAGGTACAAATCAAGTGTAACCTTCAGGTTGGTTTTTCTTTTTCACCTTCATGTATGTTGAAGAACTCTTTTTGCTTTTGGCTATAATTCACAATCTATATATGATAGAGACATAATTTAAACAACACATTGTTCCTAGTCTTGTGCTACTTACCCATGTGAATTATCATGTATGTGGCATATTGGATAGTAGTCAAAATGTGAAGTTGAATGTATGATGTTTTTAAATTATGTCACATGTTCGAAAAAGTATGCCATACAGTTTGGCCTATAATTCTGAAACCATACAATCTGGATCCTCAATTCAAAGTGCAGCATAAAGCTAACATCATGCCACTGTTCTCTGTCCATTTTCATGCTTGTGCCATGCTTAGAAGTGGTGAGAATCTTTCAGTAATTAAATGCATGTTTTAAATACAAAAAATCTCAATTTATTCCAAATATTTCACGTATATTGTGTCCTAATTCATGATCCATACTAGATAGAGCTTCATTTGCAAATGCAACACATTCTATAGAATATCCCACTGCAGGATGCCACATTACATGCCTCTAGGATATAGAGAAAGTACATAAAACTAACATTGACTCCATACTGGGCGATTTTACATCTCCGGCCATTTGGTCACCCTATAGAAACTAATTTAGTTAATAATCAAGTGAGTTTTTATGCTATTACGCTCATAATGCATCACATGAATCCTTATCATGTCTATAATGAGCTACAATTGAACAATAGATGAAAATGCATTCTAAACCATGTTTTTTTTTACCATAAAAATCCTCATTGAAATAGACTTGTTACACCTATGCAGCTTTTAGCTTATGTGTAATAAGAAAATGTGCCATAAAAAAGTGAAAATGACACATAGAGGTGTTTTTTCATCTGTGAGCATGCACATGCAGCCTAATGTGAAAACAAGTCAAACCAATGTTTTACTTTACAAAAAATAAATTCCCAAATTTCCGCATTTTACCACTTACATAAAACATCTCCTGAGAAAGTTGCATATAAATTAGTCAGGGTACATTTTTTTTAAAAACGTTTCCTGCTTGAGAATCAACATAACAAAATGCTTAATTTGATATATCACATACCCTAAAAAAAAAAATCCCAATATTGATTTTTTTGCATTTTTCCCAAGCTCAATGTAAAACATCCGTTGCACTGGTGCAACGAAAGATTAAGTCGAAAAACGGAAACAGCTATAAAAAAAAATCTGAAATATATATTTCAAAAATTCCTTTTGTTTCTTTGGCTTAAACCCAAAAGGCTTCCAACAACACCTTTTTTTCAAAAATCGAACTATGTAAAAATGTCCTGCGAACTTTTTTTCTTCTCAAATTATTGTCAAAAATAGTCATTTTTAGTATAAATAAGTGAGCGTTTGAGATTTTTTCACCAGATAAAGTTTTTTATGGTCACTGTACACTTAGGCTTCGGGTCCACATGTTTTCGATTTTTTGGTTGACCCAGAAAAAAAAATTCTTTTTTCAAAAAGCTGCACTGGTGTAGCTCTCTGAAAAAAGGCACGCCCGAATATTTTTTTCTGAAAAAAGGGGGGTGCATATAAAAGAGGGCGTCGAAATATTATGATTGAGCACGATTTATTTTTTTCGACATGGGCGAATTGCAGTATGTAGCTAAGACATGTACACTTTATAGTGGTAACTCTGATGTTTGTGGCTTATAGGGACAAGGTACAAATCAAGTGTAACCTTCAGGTTGGTTTTTCTTTTTCACCTTCATGTATGTTGAAGAACTCTTTTTGCTTTTGGCTATAATTCACAATCTATATATGATAGAGACATAATTTAAACAACACATTGTTCCTAGTCTTGTGCTACTTACCCATGTGAATTATCATGTATGTGGCATATTGGATAGTAGTCAAAATGTGAAGATGAATGTATGATGTTTTTAAATTACGTCACATCTTCGAAAAAGTATGCCTTACATTTTGGCCCATAATTCTGAAACCATATAATCTGGATCCTCAATTCAAAGTGCAGCATAAAGCTAACATCATGCCACTACGTCATGCCACTGTTCTGTGTCCATTTTCATTCTTGTGCCATGCTTAGAAGTGGTGAGAATCTTTCAGTGATTAATTGCATGTTTTAAATAGAAAAAATCTCAATTTATTTCAAATATTTCACGTATATTGTGTCATAATTCATGATCCATACTAGATAGAGCTTCATTTGCAAATGCATCACATTCTATAGAATATCCCACTGCAGGATGCCAAATAACATGCCTCTAGGGTGTAGAGAAAGTACATAAAACTAACATTGACTCCATACTGGGCGATTTTACATCTCCGGCCATCTGGTCACCCTATAGAAACTAATTTTGTTAATAATCAAGTGAGTTTTTATGCTATTACGCTCATAATGCATCACATTAATCCTTATCATGTCTATAATGAGCTACAATTGAAAAATAGATGAAAATGCATTCTAAACCATGTTTTTTTTACCTTAAAAATCCTCATTGAAATGGACTTGTTACACCTATGCAGCTTTTAGCTTATGTGTAATAAGAAAATGTGCCATAAAAAAGTGAAAATGACACATAGAGGTGTTTTTTCATCTGTTTATGCAGCCTAATGTGAAAACAAGTCAAACCAATGTTTTACTTTACAAAAAACTAAATTCCCAAATTTCCGCATTTTACCACTTACATAAAACATCTCCTGAGAAAGTTGCATATAAATGAGTCAGGGTACATTTTTTTTAAAAACGTTTCCTGCTTGAGAATCAACATAACAAAATGCTTAATTTGATATATCACATACCCTAAAAAAAAAAATCCCAATATTGATTTTTTTGCATTTTTCCCAAGCTCAATGTAAAACATCCGTTGCACTGGTGCAACGAAAGATTAAGTCGAAAAACGGAAACAGCTATAAAAAAAAATCTGAAATATATATTTCAAAAATTCCTTTTGTTTCTTTGGCCTAAACCCAAAAGGCTTCCAACAACACCTTTTGTTCAAAAATCGAACAATGTAAAAATGTCCTGCGAACTTTTTTTCTTCTCAAATTATTGTCAAAAATAGTAATTTTTAGTATAAATAAGTGAGCGTTTGAGATTTTTTCACCAGATACAATTTTTTATGGTCACTGCACACTTAGGCTTCGGGTCCACATGTTTTCAATTTTTTGGTTGACCCAGAAAAAAAAATTCTTTTTTCAAAAAGCTGCACTGGTGTAGCTCTCTGAAAAAAGGCACGCCCGAATATTTTTTTCTGAAAAAAGGGGGGTGCATATGAAAGAGGGCGTCGAAATATTATGATTGAGCACGATTTCTTTTTTTCGACATGGGCCAATTGCAGTATGTAGCTAAGACATGTACACTTTATAGTGGCAACTCTGATGTTTGTGGCTTATAGGGACAAGGTACAAATCAAGTGTAACCTTCAGGTTGGTTTTTCTTTTTCACCTTCATGTATGTTGAAGAACTCTTTTTGCTTTTGGCTATAATTCACAATCTATATATGATAGAGACATAATTTAAACAACACATTGTTCCTAGTCTTGTGCTACTTACCCATGTGAATTATCATGTATGTGGCATATTGGATAGTAGTCAAAATGTGAAGTTGAATGTATGATGTTTTTAAATTATGTCACATGTTCGAAAAAGTATGCCATACATTTTGGCCTATAATTCTGAAACCATACAATCTGGATCCTCAATTCAAAGTGCAGCATAAAGCTAACATCATGCCACTGTTCTGTGTCCATTTTCATGCTTGTGCCATGCTTAGAAGTGGTGAGAATCTTTCAGTAATTAAATGCATGTTTTAAATACAAAAAATCTCAATTTATTCCAAATATTTCACGTATATTGTGTCATAATTCATGATCCATACTAGATAGAGCTTCATTTGCAAATGCAACACATTCTATAGAATATCCCACTGCAGGATGCGACATTACATGCCTCTAGGATGTAGAGAAAGTACATAAAACTAACATTGACTCCATACTGGGCGATTTTACATCTCCAGCCATCTGGTCACCCTATAGAAACTAATTTCGTTAATAATCAAGTGAGTTTTTATGCTATTACGCTCATAATGCATCACATGAATCCTTATCATGTCTATAATGAGCTACAATTGAACAATAGATGAAAATGCATTCTAAACCATGTTTTTTTTACCATAAATATCCTCATTGAAATAGACTTGTTACACCTATGCAGCTTTTAGCTTATGTGTAATAAGAAAATGTGCCATAAAAAAGTGAAAATGACACATAGAGGTGTTTTTTCATCTGTGAGCATGCACATGCAGCCTAATGTGAAAACAAGTCAAACCAATGTTTTACTTTACAAAAAATAAATTCCCAAATTTCCGCATTTTACCACTTACATAAAACATCTCCTGAGAAAGTTGCATATAAATTAGTCAGGGTACATTTTTTTTAAAAACGTTTCCGGCTTGAGAATCAACATAACAAAATGCTTAATTTGATATATCACATACCCTAAAAAAAAAAATCACAATATTGATTTTTTTGCATTTTTCCCAAGCTCAATGTAAAACATCCGTTGCACTGGTGCAACGAAAGATTAAGTCGAAAAACGGAAACAGCTATAAAAAAAAATCTGAAATATATATTTCAAAAATTCCTTTTGTTTCTTTGGCCTAAACCCAAAAGGCTTCCAACAACACCTTTTGTTCAAAAATCGAACAATGTAAAAATGTCCTGCGAACTTTTTTTCTTCTCAAATTATTGTCAAAAATAGTCATTTTTAGTATAAATAAGTGAGCGTTTGAGATTTTTTCACCAGATAAAGTTTTTTATGGTCACTGTACACTTAGGCTTCGGGTCAACATGTTTTCGATTTTTTGGTTGACCCAGAAAAAAAAATTCTTTTTTCAAAAAGCTGCACTGGTGTAGCTCTCTGAAAAAAGGCACGCCCGAATATTTTTTTCTGAAAAAAGGGGGGTGCATATAAAAGAGGGCGTCGAAATATTATGATTGAGCACGATTTATTTTTTTCGACATGGGCGAATTGCAGTATGTAGCTAAGACATGTACACTTTATAGTGGTAACTCTGATGTTTGTGGCTTATAGGGACAAGGTACAAATCAACTGTAACCTTCAGGTTGGTTTTTCTTTTTCACCTTCATGTATGTTGAAGAACTCTTTTTGCTTTTGGCTATAATTCACAATCTATATATGATAGAGACATAATTTAAACAACACATTGTTCCTATTCTTGTGCTACTTACCCATGTGAATTATCATGTATGTGGCATATTGGATAGTAGTCAAAATGTGAAGATGAATGTATGATGTTTTTAAATTACGTCACATCTTCGAAAAAGTATGCCTTACATTTTGGCCCATAATTCTGAAACCATATAATCTGGATCCTCAATTCAAAGTGCAGCATAAAGCTAACATCATGCCACTACGTCATGCCACTGTTCTGTGTCCATTTTCATTCTTGTGCCATGCTTAGAAGTGGTGAGAATCTTTCAGTGATTAATTGCATGTTTTAAATAGAAAAAATCTCAATTTATTTCAAATATTTCACGTATATTGTGTCATAATTCATGATCCATACTAGATAGAGCTTCATTTGCAAATGCATCACATTCTATAGAATATCCCACTGCAGGATGCCAAATAACATGCCTCTAGGGTGTAGAGAAAGTACATAAAACTAACATTGACTCCATACTGGGCGATTTTACATCTCCGGCCATCTGGTCACCCTATAGAAACTAATTTTGTTAATAATCAAGTGAGTTTTTATGCTATTACGCTCATAATGCATCACATTAATCCTTATCATGTCTATAATGAGCTACAATTGAAAAATAGATGAAAATGCATTCTAAACCATGTTTTTTTTACCTTAAAAATCCTCATTGAAATGGACTTGTTACACCTATGCAGCTTTTAGCTTATGTGTAATAAGAAAATGTGCCATAAAAAAGTGAAAATGACACATAGAGGTGTTTTTTCATCTGTTTATGCAGCCTAATGTGAAAACAAGTCAAACCAATGTTTTACTTTACAAAAAACTAAATTCCCAAATTTCCGCATTTTACCACTTACATAAAACATCTCCTGAGAAAGTTGCATATAAATGAGTCAGGGTACATTTTTTTTAAAAACGTTTCCTGCTTGAGAATCAACATAACAAAATGCTTAATTTGATATATCACATACCCTAAAAAAAAAAATCCCAATATTGATTTTTTTGCATTTTTCCCAAGCTCAATGTAAAACATCCGTTGCACTGGTGCAACGAAAGATTAAGTCGAAAAACGGAAACAGCTATAAAAAAAAATCTGAAATATATATTTCAAAAATTCCTTTTGTTTCTTTGGCCTAAACCCAAAAGGCTTCCAACAACACCTTTTGTTCAAAAATCGAACAATGTAAAAATGTCCTGCGAACTTTTTTTCTTCTCAAATTATTGTCAAAAATAGTAATTTTTAGTATAAATAAGTGAGCGTTTGAGATTTTTTCACCAGATACAATTTTTTATGGTCACTGCACACTTAGGCTTCGGGTCCACATGTTTTCAATTTTTTGGTTGACCCAGAAAAAAAAATTCTTTTTTCAAAAAGCTGCACTGGTGTAGCTCTCTGAAAAAAGGCACGCCCGAATATTTTTTTCTGAAAAAAGGGGGGTGCATATGAAAGAGGGCGTCGAAATATTATGATTGAGCACGATTTCTTTTTTTCGACATGGGCCAATTGCAGTATGTAGCTAAGACATGTACACTTTATAGTGGCAACTCTGATGTTTGTGGCTTATAGGGACAAGGTACAAATCAAGTGTAACCTTCAGGTTGGTTTTTCTTTTTCACCTTCATGTATGTTGAAGAACTCTTTTTGCTTTTGGCTATAATTCACAATCTATATATGATAGAGACATAATTTAAACAACACATTGTTCCTAGTCTTGTGCTACTTACCCATGTGAATTATCATGTATGTGGCATATTGGATAGTAGTCAAAATGTGAAGTTGAATGTATGATGTTTTTAAATTATGTCACATGTTCGAAAAAGTATGCCATACATTTTGGCCTATAATTCTGAAACCATACAATCTGGATCCTCAATTCAAAGTGCAGCATAAAGCTAACATCATGCCACTGTTCTGTGTCCATTTTCATGCTTGTGCCATGCTTAGAAGTGGTGAGAATCTTTCAGTAATTAAATGCATGTTTTAAATACAAAAAATCTCAATTTATTCCAAATATTTCACGTATATTGTGTCATAATTCATGATCCATACTAGATAGAGCTTCATTTGCAAATGCAACACATTCTATAGAATATCCCACTGCAGGATGCGACATTACATGCCTCTAGGATGTAGAGAAAGTACATAAAACTAACATTGACTCCATACTGGGCGATTTTACATCTCCAGCCATCTGGTCACCCTATAGAAACTAATTTCGTTAATAATCAAGTGAGTTTTTATGCTATTACGCTCATAATGCATCACATGAATCCTTATCATGTCTATAATGAGCTACAATTGAACAATAGATGAAAATGCATTCTAAACCATGTTTTTTTTACCATAAATATCCTCATTGAAATAGACTTGTTACACCTATGCAGCTTTTAGCTTATGTGTAATAAGAAAATGTGCCATAAAAAAGTGAAAATGACACATAGAGGTGTTTTTTCATCTGTGAGCATGCACATGCAGCCTAATGTGAAAACAAGTCAAACCAATGTTTTACTTTACAAAAAATAAATTCCCAAATTTCCGCATTTTACCACTTACATAAAACATCTCCTGAGAAAGTTGCATATAAATTAGTCAGGGTACATTTTTTTTAAAAACGTTTCCGGCTTGAGAATCAACATAACAAAATGCTTAATTTGATATATCACATACCCTAAAAAAAAAAATCACAATATTGATTTTTTTGCATTTTTCCCAAGCTCAATGTAAAACATCCGTTGCACTGGTGCAACGAAAGATTAAGTCGAAAAACGGAAACAGCTATAAAAAAAAATCTGAAATATATATTTCAAAAATTCCTTTTGTTTCTTTGGCCTAAACCCAAAAGGCTTCCAACAACACCTTTTGTTCAAAAATCGAACAATGTAAAAATGTCCTGCGAACTTTTTTTCTTCTCAAATTATTGTCAAAAATAGTCATTTTTAGTATAAATAAGTGAGCGTTTGAGATTTTTTCACCAGATAAAGTTTTTTATGGTCACTGTACACTTAGGCTTCGGGTCAACATGTTTTCGATTTTTTGGTTGACCCAGAAAAAAAAATTCTTTTTTCAAAAAGCTGCACTGGTGTAGCTCTCTGAAAAAAGGCACGCCCGAATATTTTTTTCTGAAAAAAGGGGGGTGCATATAAAAGAGGGCGTCGAAATATTATGATTGAGCACGATTTATTTTTTTCGACATGGGCGAATTGCAGTATGTAGCTAAGACATGTACACTTTATAGTGGTAACTCTGATGTTTGTGGCTTATAGGGACAAGGTACAAATCAACTGTAACCTTCAGGTTGGTTTTTCTTTTTCACCTTCATGTATGTTGAAGAACTCTTTTTGCTTTTGGCTATAATTCACAATCTATATATGATAGAGACATAATTTAAACAACACATTGTTCCTATTCTTGTGCTACTTACCCATGTGAATTATCATGTATGTGGCATATTGGATAGTAGTCAAAATGTGAAGATGAATGTATGATGTTTTTAAATTACGTCACATCTTCGAAAAAGTATGCCTTACATTTTGGCCCATAATTCTGAAACCATATAATCTGGATCCTCAATTCAAAGTGCAGCATAAAGCTAACATCATGCCACTACGTCATGCCACTGTTCTGTGTCCATTTTCATTCTTGTGCCATGCTTAGAAGTGGTGAGAATCTTTCAGTGATTAATTGCATGTTTTAAATAGAAAAAATCTCAATTTATTTCAAATATTTCACGTATATTGTGTCATAATTCATGATCCATACTAGATAGAGCTTCATTTGCAAATGCATCACATTCTATAGAATATCCCACTGCAGGATGCCAAATAACATGCCTCTAGGGTGTAGAGAAAGTACATAAAACTAACATTGACTCCATACTGGGCGATTTTACATCTCCGGCCATCTGGTCACCCTATAGAAACTAATTTTGTTAATAATCAAGTGAGTTTTTATGCTATTACGCTCATAATGCATCACATTAATCCTTATCATGTCTATAATGAGCTACAATTGAAAAATAGATGTAAATGCATTCTAAGCCATGTTTTTTTTACCTTAAAAATCCTCATTGAAATGGACTTGTTACACCTATGCAGCTTTTAGCTTATGTGTAATAAGAAAATGTGCCATAAAAAAGTGAAAATGACACATAGAGGTGTTTTTTCATCTGTTTATGCAGCCTAATGTGAAAACAAGTCAAACCAATGTTTTACTTTACAAAAAACTAAATTCCCAAATTTCCGCATTTTACCACTTACATAAAACATCTCCTGAGAAAGTTGCATATAAATGAGTCAGGGTACATTTTTTTTTAAAATGTTTCCGGCTTGAGAATCAACATAACAAAAGGCTTAATTTGATACACCACATACCCTAAAAAAAATTCACAATATTGATTTTTTTGCATTTTTCCCAAGCTCAATGTAAAACATCCGTTGCACTGGTGCAACAAAAGGTTAAGTCGAAAAACGGAAACAGCTATAAAAAAAAAATCTGAAATATATATTTAAAAAATTCCTTTTGTTTCTTTGGCCTAAACCCAAAAGGCTTCCAACAACACTTTTTTTTTAAAAACTTGAACAATGTAAAAATGTCCTGCGAACTTTTTTTCTTCTCAAAATATTGTCAAAAATAGTCATTTTTAGTATAAATAAGTGAGTGTTTGAGATTTTTTCACCAGATACAATTTTTTTATGGTCACTGTACACTTAGGCTTCGGGTCCACATGTTTTCAATTTTTTGGTTGACCCAGAAAAAAAAATTCTTTTTTCAAAAAGCTGCACTGGTGTAGCTCTCTGAAAAAAGGCACGCCCGAATATTTTTTTCTGAAAAAAGGGGGGTGCATATGAAAGAGGGCGTCGAAATATTATGATTGAGCACGATTTTTTTTTCGACATGGGCCAATTGCAGTATGTAGCTAAGACATGTACACTTTATAGTGGCAACTCTGATGTTTGTGGCTTATAGGGACAAGGTACAAATCAAGTGTAACCTTCAGGTTGGTTTTTCTTTTTCACCTTCATGTATGTTGAAGAACTCTTTTTGCTTTTGGCTATAATTCACAATCTATATATGATAGAGACATAATTTAAACAACACATTGTTCCTAGTCTTGTGCTACTTACCCATGTGAATTATCATGTATGTGGCATATTGGATAGTAGTCAAAATGTGAAGTTGAATGTATGATGTTTTTAAATTATGTCACATGTTCGAAAAAGTATGCCATACATTTTGGCCTATAATTCTGAAACCATACAATCTGGATCCTCAATTCAAAGTGCAGCATAAAGCTAACATCATGCCACTGTTCTGTGTCCATTTTCATGCTTGTGCCATGCTTAGAAGTGGTGAGAATCTTTCAGTAATTAAATGCATGTTTTAAATACAAAAAATCTCAATTTATTCCAAATATTTCACGTATATTGTGTCATAATTCATGATCCATACTAGATAGAGCTTCATTTGCAAATGCAACACATTCTATAGAATATCCCACTGCAGGATGCCACATTACATGCCTCTAGGATATAGAGAAAGTACATAAAACTAACATTGACTCCATACTGGGCGATTTTACATCTCCGGCCATCTGATCACCCTATAGAAACTAATTTCGTTAATAATCAAGTGAGTTTTTATGCTATTACGCTCATAATGCATCACATGAATCCTTATCATGTCTATAATGAGCTACAATTGAACAATAGATGAAAATGCATTCTAAACCATGTTTTTTTTTACCATAAAAATCCTCATTGAAATAGACTTGTTACACCTATGCAGCTTTTAGCTTATGTGTAATAAGAAAATGTGCCATAAAAAAGTGAAAATGACACATAGAGGTGTTTTTTCATCTGTGAGCATGCACATGCAGCCTAATGTGAAAACAAGTCAAACCAATGTTTTACTTTACAAAAAATAAATTCCCAAATTTCCGCATTTTACCACTTACATAAAACATCTCCTGAGAAAGTTGCATATAAATTAGTCAGGGTACATTTTTTTTAAAAACGTTTCCTGCTTGAGAATCAACATAACAAAATGCTTAATTTGATATATCACATACCCTAAAAAAAAAAATCCCAATATTGATTTTTTTGCATTTTTCCCAAGCTCAATGTAAAACATCCGTTGCACTGGTGCAACGAAAGATTAAGTCGAAAAACGGAAACAGCTATAAAAAAAAATCTGAAATATATATTTCAAAAATTCCTTTTGTTTCTTTGGCCTAAACCCAAAAGGCTTCCAACAACACCTTTTGTTCAAAAATCGAACAATGTAAAAATGTCCTGCAAACTTTTTTTCTTCTCAAATTATTGTCAAAAATAGTCATTTTTAGTATAAATAAGTGAGCGTTTGAGATTTTTTCACCAGATACAATTTTTTATGGTCACTGTACACTTAGGCTTCGGGTCCACATGTTTTCAATTTTTTGGTTGACCCAGAAAAAAAAAATCTTTTTTCAAAAAGCTGCACTGGTGTAGCTCTCTGAAAAAAGGCACGCCCGAATATTTTTTTCTGAAAAAAGGGGGGTGCATATGAAAGAGGGCGTCGAAATATTATGATTGAGCACGATTTCTTTTTTTCGACATGGGCCAATTGCAGTATGTAGCTAAGACATGTACACTTTATAGTGGCAACTCTGATGTTTGTGGCTTATAGGGACAAGGTACAAATCAAGTGTAACCTTCAGGTTGGTTTTTCTTTTTCACCTTCATGTATGTTGAAGAACTCTTTTTGCTTTTGGCTATAATTCACAATCTATATATGATAGAGACATAATTTAAACAACACATTGTTCCTAGTCTTGTGCTACTTACCCATGTGAATTATCATGTATGTGGCATATTGGATAGTTGTCAAAATGTGAAGTTGAATGTATGATGTTTTTAAATTATGTCACATGTTCGAAAAAGTATGCCATACATTTTGGCCTATAATTCTGAAACCATACAATCTGGATCCTCAATTCAAAGTGCAGCATAAAGCTAACATCATGCCACTGTTCTGTGTCCATTTTCATGCTTGTGCCATGCTTAGAAGTGGTGAGAATCTTTCAGTAATTAAATGCATGTTTTAAATACAAAAAATCTCAATTTATTCCAAATATTTCACGTATATTGTGTCATAATTCATGATCCATACTAGATAGAGCTTCATTTGCAAATGCAACACATTCTATAGAATATCCCACTGCAGGATGCGACATTACATGCCTCTAGGATGTAGAGAAAGTACATAAAACTAACATTGACTCCATACTGGGCGATTTTACATCTCCAGCCATCTGGTCACCCTATAGAAACTAATTTCGTTAATAATCAAGTGAGTGTTTATGCTATTACGCTCATAATGCATCACATTAATCCTTATCATGTCTATAATGAGCTACAATTGAAAAATAGATGAAAATGCATTCTAAACCATGTTTTTTTTACCTTAAAAATCCTCATTGAAATGGACTTGTCACACCTATGCAGCTTTTAGCTTATGTGTAATAAGAAAATGTGCCATAAAAAAGTGAAAATGACACATAGAGGTGTTTTTTCATCTGTTTATGCAGCCTAATGTGAAAACAAGTCAAACCAATGTTTTACTTTACAAAAAATAAATTCCCAAATTTCCGCATTTTACCACTTACATAAAACATCTCCTGAGAAAGTTGCATATAAATGAGTCAGGGTACATTTTTTTTAAAAACGTTTCCGGCTTGAGAATCAACATAACAAAAGGCTTAATTTGATACACCACATACCCTAAAAAAAATTCACAATATTGATTTTTTTGCATTTTTCCCAAGCTCAATGTAAAACATCCGTTGCACTGGTGCAACAAAAGGTTAAGTCGAAAAACGGAAACAGCTATAAAAAAAAAATCTGAAATATATATTTAAAAAATTCCTTTTGTTTCTTTGGCCTAAACCCAAAAGGCTTCCAACAACACCTTTTTTTTAAAAACTTGAACAATGTAAAAATGTCCTGCGAACTTTTTTTCTTCTCAAAATATTGTCAAAAATAGTCATTTTTAGTATAAATAAGTGAGTGTTTGAGATTTTTTCACCAGATACAATTTTTTTATGGTCACTGTACACTTAGGCTTCGGGTCCACATGTTTTCAATTTTTTGGTTGACCCAGAAAAAAAAATTCTTTTTTCAAAAAGCTGCACTGGTGTAGCTCTCTGAAAAAAGGCACGCCCGAATATTTTTTTCTGAAAAAAGGGGGGTGCATATGAAAGAGGGCGTCGAAATATTATGATTGAGCACGATTTTTTTTTTCGACATGGGCCAATTGCAGTATGTAGCTAAGACATGCACACTTTATAGTGGCAACTCTGATGTTTGTGGCTTATAGGGACAAGGTACAAATCAAGTGTAACCTTCAGGTTGGTTTTTCTTTTTCACCTTCATGTATGTTGAAGAACTCTTTTTGCTTTTGGCTATAATTCACAATCTATATATGATAGAGACATAATTTAAACAACACATTGTTCCTAGTCTTGTGCTACTTACCCATGTGAATTATCATGTATGTGGCATATTGGATAGTAGTCAAAATGTGAAGTTGAATGTATGATGTTTTTAAATTATGTCACATGTTCGAAAAAGTATGCCATACATTTTGGCCTATAATTCTGAAACCATACAATCTGGATCCTCAATTCAAAGTGCAGCATAAAGCTAACATCATGCCACTGTTCTGTGTCCATTTTCATGCTTGTGCCATGCTTAGAAGTGGTGAGAATCTTTCAGTAATTAAATGCATGTTTTAAATACAAAAAATCTCAATTTATTCCAAATATTTCACGTATATTGTGTCATAATTCATGATCCATACTAGATAGAGCTTCATTTGCAAATGCAACACATTCTATAGAATATCCCACTGCAGGATGCCACATTACATGCCTCTAGGATATAGAGAAAGTACATAAAACTAACATTGACTCCATACTGGGCGATTTTACATCTCCGGCCATCTGATCACCCTATAGAAACTAATTTCGTTAATAATCAAGTGAGTTTTTATGCTATTACGCTCATAATGCATCACATGAATCCTTATCATGTCTATAATGAGCTACAATTGAACAATAGATGAAAATGCATTCTAAACCATGTTTTTTTTTACCATAAAAATCCTCATTGAAATAGACTTGTTACACCTATGCAGCTTTTAGCTTATGTGTAATAAGAAAATGTGCCATAAAAAAGTGAAAATGACACATAGAGGTGTTTTTTCATCTGTGAGCATGCACATGCAGCCTAATGTGAAAACAAGTCAAACCAATGTTTTACTTTACAAAAAATAAATTCCCAAATTTCCGCATTTTACCACTTACATAAAACATCTCCTGAGAAAGTTGCATATAAATTAGTCAGGGTACATTTTTTTTAAAAACGTTTCCTGCTTGAGAATCAACATAACAAAATGCTTAATTTGATATATCACATACCCTAAAAAAAAAAATCCCAATATTGATTTTTTTGCATTTTTCCCAAGCTCAATGTAAAACATCCGTTGCACTGGTGCAACGAAAGATTAAGTCGAAAAACGGAAACAGCTATAAAAAAAAATCTGAAATATATATTTCAAAAATTCCTTTTGTTTCTTTGGCCTAAACCCAAAAGGCTTCCAACAACACCTTTTGTTCAAAAATCGAACAATGTAAAAATGTCCTGCAAACTTTTTTTCTTCTCAAATTATTGTCAAAAATAGTCATTTTTAGTATAAATAAGTGAGCGTTTGAGATTTTTTCACCAGATACAATTTTTTATGGTCACTGTACACTTAGGCTTCGGGTCCACATGTTTTCAATTTTTTGGTTGACCCAGAAAAAAAAAATCTTTTTTCAAAAAGCTGCACTGGTGTAGCTCTCTGAAAAAAGGCACGCCCGAATATTTTTTTCTGAAAAAAGGGGGGTGCATATGAAAGAGGGCGTCGAAATATTATGATTGAGCACGATTTCTTTTTTTCGACATGGGCCAATTGCAGTATGTAGCTAAGACATGTACACTTTATAGTGGCAACTCTGATGTTTGTGGCTTATAGGGACAAGGTACAAATCAAGTGTAACCTTCAGGTTGGTTTTTCTTTTTCACCTTCATGTATGTTGAAGAACTCTTTTTGCTTTTGGCTATAATTCACAATCTATATATGATAGAGACATAATTTAAACAACACATTGTTCCTAGTCTTGTGCTACTTACCCATGTGAATTATCATGTATGTGGCATATTGGATAGTTGTCAAAATGTGAAGTTGAATGTATGATGTTTTTAAATTATGTCACATGTTCGAAAAAGTATGCCATACATTTTGGCCTATAATTCTGAAACCATACAATCTGGATCCTCAATTCAAAGTGCAGCATAAAGCTAACATCATGCCACTGTTCTGTGTCCATTTTCATGCTTGTGCCATGCTTAGAAGTGGTGAGAATCTTTCAGTAATTAAATGCATGTTTTAAATACAAAAAATCTCAATTTATTCCAAATATTTCACGTATATTGTGTCATAATTCATGATCCATACTAGATAGAGCTTCATTTGCAAATGCAACACATTCTATAGAATATCCCACTGCAGGATGCGACATTACATGCCTCTAGGATGTAGAGAAAGTACATAAAACTAACATTGACTCCATACTGGGCGATTTTACATCTCCAGCCATCTGGTCACCCTATAGAAACTAATTTCGTTAATAATCAAGTGAGTGTTTATGCTATTACGCTCATAATGCATCACATTAATCCTTATCATGTCTATAATGAGCTACAATTGAAAAATAGATGAAAATGCATTCTAAACCATGTTTTTTTTACCTTAAAAATCCTCATTGAAATGGACTTGTCACACCTATGCAGCTTTTAGCTTATGTGTAATAAGAAAATGTGCCATAAAAAAGTGAAAATGACACATAGAGGTGTTTTTTCATCTGTTTATGCAGCCTAATGTGAAAACAAGTCAAACCAATGTTTTACTTTACAAAAAATAAATTCCCAAATTTCCGCATTTTACCACTTACATAAAACATCTCCTGAGAAAGTTGCATATAAATGAGTCAGGGTACATTTTTTTTTAAAACGTTTCCGGCTTGAGAATCAACATAACAAAAGGCTTAATTTGATACACCACATACCCTAAAAAAAATTCACAATATTGATTTTTTTGCATTTTTCCCAAGCTCAATGTAAAACATCCGTTGCACTGGTGCAACAAAAGGTTAAGTCGAAAAACGGAAACAGCTATAAAAAAAAAATCTGAAATATATATTTAAAAAATTCCTTTTGTTTCTTTGGCCTAAACCCAAAAGGCTTCCAACAACACCTTTTTTTTAAAAACTTGAACAATGTAAAAATGTCCTGCGAACTTTTTTTCTTCTCAAAATATTGTCAAAAATAGTCATTTTTAGTATAAATAAGTGAGTGTTTGAGATTTTTTCACCAGATACAATTTTTTTATGGTCACTGTACACTTAGGCTTCGGGTCCACATGTTTTCAATTTTTTGGTTGACCCAGAAAAAAAAATTCTTTTTTCAAAAAGCTGCACTGGTGTAGCTCTCTGAAAAAAGGCACGCCCGAATATTTTTTTCTGAAAAAAGGGGGGTGCATATGAAAGAGGGCGTCGAAATATTATGATTGAGCACGATTTTTTTTTCGACATGGGCCAATTGCAGTATGTAGCTAAGACATGTACACTTTATAGTGGCAACTCTGATGTTTGTGGCTTATAGGGACAAGGTACAAATCAAGTGTAACCTTCAGGTTGGTTTTTCTTTTTCACCTTCATGTATGTTGAAGAACTCTTTTTGCTTTTGGCTATAATTCACAATCTATATATGATAGAGACATAATTTAAACAACACATTGTTCCTAGTCTTGTGCTACTTACCCATGTGAATTATCATGTATGTGGCATATTGGATAGTAGTCAAAATGTGAAGTTGAATGTATGATGTTTTTAAATTATGTCACATGTTCGAAAAAGTATGCCATACAGTTTGGCCTATAATTCTGAAACCATACAATCTGGATCCTCAATTCAAAGTGCAGCATAAAGCTAACATCATGCCACTGTTCTGTGTCCATTTTCATGCTTGTGCCATGCTTAGAAGTGGTGAGAATCTTTCAGTAATTAAATGCATGTTTTAAATACAAAAAATCTCAATTTATTCCAAATATTTCACGTATATTGTGTCCTAATTCATGATCCATACTAGATAGAGCTTCATTTGCAAATGCAACACATTCTATAGAATATCCCACTGCAGGATGCCACATTACATGCCTCTAGGATATAGAGAAAGTACATAAAACTAACATTGACTCCATACTGGGCGATTTTACATCTCCGGCCATTTGGTCACCCTATAGAAACTAATTTCGTTAATAATCAAGTGAGTTTTTATGCTATTACGCTCATAATGCATCACATGAATCCTTATCATGTCTATAATGAGCTACAATTGAACAATAGATGAAAATGCATTCTAAACCATGTTTTTTTTTACCATAAAAATCCTCATTGAAATAGACTTGTTACACCTATGCAGCTTTTAGCTTATGTGTAATAAGAAAATGTGCCATAAAAAAGTGAAAATGACACATAGAGGTGTTTTTTCATCTGTGAGCATGCACATGCAGCCTAATGTGAAAACAAGTCAAACCAATGTTTTACTTTACAAAAAATAAATTCCCAAATTTCCGCATTTTACCACTTACATAAAACATCTCCTGAGAAAGTTGCATATAAATTAGTCAGGGTACATTTTTTTTAAAAACGTTTCCTGCTTGAGAATCAACATAACAAAATGCTTAATTTGATATATCACATACCCTAAAAAAAAAAATCCCAATATTGATTTTTTTGCATTTTTCCCAAGCTCAATGTAAAACATCCGTTGCACTGGTGCAACGAAAGATTAAGTCGAAAAACGGAAACAGCTATAAAAAAAAATCTGAAATATATATTTCAAAAATTCCTTTTGTTTCTTTGGCTTAAACCCAAAAGGCTTCCAACAACACCTTTTTTTCAAAAATCGAACTATGTAAAAATGTCCTGCGAACTTTTTTTCTTCTCAAATTATTGTCAAAAATAGTCATTTTTAGTATAAATAAGTGAGCGTTTGAGATTTTTTCACCAGATAAAGTTTTTTATGGTCACTGTACACTTAGGCTTCGGGTCCACATGTTTTCAATTTTTTGGTTGACCCAGAAAAAAAAATTCTTTTTTCAAAAAGCTGCACTGGTGTAGCTCTCTGAAAAAAGGCACGCCCGAATATTTTTTTCTGAAAAAAGGGGGGTGCATATAAAAGAGGGCGTCGAAATATTATGATTGAGCACGATTTATTTTTTTCGACATGGGCGAATTGCAGTATGTAGCTAAGACATGTACACTTTATAGTGGTAACTCTGATGTTTGTGGCTTATAGGGACAAGGTACAAATCAAGTGTAACCTTCAGGTTGGTTTTTCTTTTTCACCTTCATGTATGTTGAAGAACTCTTTTTGCTTTTGGCTATAATTCACAATCTATATATGATAGAGACATAATTTAAACAACACATTGTTCCTAGTCTTGTGCTACTTACCCATGTGAATTATCATGTATGTGGCATATTGGATAGTAGTCAAAATGTGAAGATGAATGTATGATGTTTTTAAATTACGTCACATCTTCGAAAAAGTATGCCTTACATTTTGGCCCATAATTCTGAAACCATATAATCTGGATCCTCAATTCAAAGTGCAGCATAAAGCTAACATCATGCCACTACGTCATGCCACTGTTCTGTGTCCATTTTCATTCTTGTGCCATGCATAGAAGTGGTGAGAATCTTTCAGTGATTAATTGCATGTTTTAAATAGAAAAAATCTCAATTTATTTCAAATATTTCACGTATATTGTGTCATAATTCATGATCCATACTAGATAGAGCTTCATTTGCAAATGCATCACATTCTATAGAATATCCCACTGCAGGATGCCAAATAACATGCCTCTAGGGTGTAGAGAAAGTACATAAAACTAACATTGACTCCATACTGGGCGATTTTACATCTCCGGCCATCTGGTCACCCTATAGAAACTAATTTTGTTAATAATCAAGTGAGTTTTTATGCTATTACGCTCATAATGCATCACATTAATCCTTATCATGTCTATAATGAGCTACAATTGAAAAATAGATGAAAATGCATTCTAAACCATGTTTTTTTTACCTTAAAAATCCTCCTTGAAATGGACTTGTTACACCTATGCAGCTTTTAGCTTATGTGTAATAAGAAAATGTGCCATAAAAAAGTGAAAATGACACATAGAGGTGTTTTTTCATCTGTTTATGCAGCCTAATGTGAAAACAAGTCAAACCAATGTTTTACTTTACAAAAAACTAAATTCCCAAATTTCCGCATTTTACCACTTACATAAAACATCTCCTGAGAAAGTTGCATATAAATGAGTCAGGGTACATTTTTTTTTAAAACGTTTCCGGCTTGAGAATCAACATAACAAAAGGCTTAATTTGATACACCACATACCCTAAAAAAAATTCACAATATTGATTTTTTTGCATTTTTCCCAAGCTCAATGTAAAACATCCGTTGCACTGGTGCAACAAAAGGTTAAGTCGAAAAACGGAAACAGCTATAAAAAAAAAATCTGAAATATATATTTAAAAAATTCCTTTTGTTTCTTTGGCCTAAACCCAAAAGGCTTCCAACAACACCTTTTTTTTAAAAACTTGAACAATGTAAAAATGTCCTGCGAACTTTTTTTCTTCTCAAAATATTGTCAAAAATAGTCATTTTTAGTATAAATAAGTGAGTGTTTGAGATTTTTTCACCAGATACAATTTTTTTATGGTCACTGTACACTTAGGCTTCGGGTCCACATGTTTTCAATTTTTTGGTTGACCCAGAAAAAAAAATTCTTTTTTCAAAAAGCTGCACTGGTGTAGCTCTCTGAAAAAAGGCACGCCCGAATATTTTTTTCTGAAAAAAGGGGGGTGCATATAAAAGAGGGCGTCGAAATATTATGATTGAGCACGATTTTTTTTTTCGACATGGGCCAATTGCAGTATGTAGCTAAGACATGTACACTTTATAGTGGCAACTCTGATGTTTGTGGCTTATAGGGACAAGGTACAAATCAAGTGTAACCTTCAGGTTGGTTTTTCTTTTTCACCTTCATGTATGTTGAAGAACTCTTTTTGCTTTTGGCTATAATTCACAATCTATATATGATAGAGACATAATTTAAACAACACATTGTTCCTAGTCTTGTGCTACTTACCCATGTGAATTATCATGTATGTGGCATATTGGATAGTAGTCAAAATGTGAAGTTGAATGTATGATGTTTTTAAATTATGTCACATGTTCGAAAAAGTATGCCATACATTTTGGCCTATAATTCTGAAACCATACAATCTGGATCCTCAATTCAAAGTGCAGCATAAAGCTAACATCATGCCACTGTTCTGTGTCCATTTTCATGCTTGTGCCATGCTTAGAAGTGGTGAGAATCTTTCAGTAATTAAATGCATGTTTTAAATACAAAAAATCTCAATTTATTCCAAATATTTCACGTATATTGTGTCATAATTCATGATCCATACTAGATAGAGCTTCATTTGCAAATGCAACACATTCTATAGAATATCCCACTGCAAGATGCCACATTACATGCCTCTAGGATATAGAGAAAGTACATAAAACTAACATTGACTCCATACTGGGCGATTTTACATCTCCGGCCATCTGGTCACCCTATAGAAACTAATTTCGTTAATAATCAAGTGAGTTTTTATGCTATTACGCTCATAATGCATCACATGAATCCTTATCATGTCTATAATGAGCTACAATTGAACAATAGATGAAAATGCATTCTAAACCATGTTTTTTTTTACCATAAAAATCCTCATTGAAATAGACTTGTTACACCTATGCAGCTTTTAGCTTATGTGTAATAAGAAAATGTGCCATAAAAAAGTGAAAATGACACATAGAGGTGTTTTTTCATCTGTGAGCATGCACATGCAGCCTAATGTGAAAACAAGTCAAACCAATGTTTTACTTTACAAAAAATAAATTCCCAAATTTCCGCATTTTACCACTTACATAAAACATCTCCTGAGAAAGTTGCATATAAATTAGTCAGGGTACATTTTTTTTAAAAACGTTTCCTGCTTGAGAATCAACATAACAAAATGCTTAATTTGATATACCACATACCCTAAAAAAAAAAATCCCAATATTGATTTTTTTGCATTTTTCCCAAGCTCAATGTAAAACATCCGTTGCACTGGTGCAACGAAAGATTAAGTCGAAAAACGGAAACAGCTATAAAAAAAAATCTGAAATATATATTTCAAAAATTCCTTTTGTTTCTTTGGCCTAAACCCAAAAGGCTTCCAACAACACCTTTTGTTAAAAAATCGAACAATGTAAAAATGTCCTGCAAACTTTTTTTCTTCTCAAATTATTGTCAAAAATAGTAATTTTTAGTATAAATAAGTGAGCGTTTGAGATTTTTTCACCAGATACAATTTTTTATGGTCACTGTACACTTAGGCTTCGGGTCCACATGTTTTCAATTTTTTGGTTGACCCAGAAAAAAAAATTCTTTTTTCAAAAAGCTGCACTGGTGTAGCTCTCTGAAAAAAGGCACGCCCGAATATTTTTTTCTGAAAAAAGGGGGGTGCATATGAAAGAGGGCGTCGAAATATTATGATTGAGCACGATTTCTTTTTTTCGACATGGGCCAATTGCAGTATGTAGCTAAGACATGTACACTTTATAGTGGCAACTCTGATGTTTGTGGCTTATAGGGACAAGGTACAAATCAAGTGTAACCTTCAGGTTGGTTTTTCTTTTTCACCTTCATGTATGTTGAAGAACTCTTTTTGCTTTTGGCTATAATTCACAATCTATATATGATAGAGACATAATTTAAACAACACATTGTTCCTAGTCTTGTGCTACTTACCCATGTGAATTATCATGTATGTGGCATATTGGATAGTAGTCAAAATGTGAAGTTGAATGTATGATGTTTTTGAATTATGTCACATGTTCGAAAAAGTATGCCATACATTTTGGCCTATAATTCTGAAACCATACAATCTGGATCCTCAATTCAAAGTGCAGCATAAAGCTAACATCATGCCACTGTTCTGTGTCCATTTACATGCTTGTGCCATGCTTAGAAGTGGTGAGAATCTTTCAGTAATTAAATGCATGTTTTAAATACAAAAAATCTCAATTTATTCCAAATATTTCACGTATATTGTGTCATAATTCATGATCCATACTAGATAGAGCTTCATTTGCAAATGCAACACATTCTATAGAATATCCCACTGCAGGATGCGACATTACATGCCTCTAGGATGTAGAGAAAGTACATAAAACTAACATTGACTCCATACTGGGCGATTTTACATCTCCAGCCATCTGGTCACCCTATAGAAACTAATTTCGTTAATAATCAAGTGAGTTTTTATGCTATTACGCTCATAATGCATCACATGAATCCTTATCATGTCTATAATGAGCTACAATTGAACAATAGATGAAAATGCATTCTAAACCATGTTTTTTTTACCATAAATATCCTCATTGAAATAGACTTGTTACACCTATGCAGCTTTTAGCTTATGTGTAATAAGAAAATGTGCCATAAAAAAGTGAAAATGACACATAGAGGTGTTTTTTCATCTGTGAGCATGCACATGCAGCCTAATGTGAAAACAAGTCAAACCAATGTTTTACTTTACAAAAAATAAATTCCCAAATTTCCGCATTTTACCACTTACATAAAACATCTCCTGAGAAAGTTGCATATAAATTAGTCAGGGTACATTTTTTTTAAAAACGTTTCCGGCTTGAGAATCAACATAACAAAATGCTTAATTTGATATATCACATACCCTAAAAAAAAAAATCACAATATTGATTTTTTTGCATTTTTCCCAAGCTCAATGTAAAACATCCGTTGCACTGGTGCAACGAAAGATTAAGTCGAAAAACGGAAACAGCTATAAAAAAAAATCTGAAATATATATTTCAAAAATTCCTTTTGTTTCTTTGGCCTAAACCCAAAAGGCTTCCAACAACACCTTTTGTTCAAAAATCGAACAATGTAAAAATGTCCTGCGAACTTTTTTTCTTCTCAAATTATTGTCAAAAATAGTCATTTTTAGTATAAATAAGTGAGCGTTTGAGATTTTTTCACCATATAAAGTTTTTTATGGTCACTGTACACTTAGGCTTCGGGTCCACATGTTTTCGATTTTTTGGTTGACCCAGAAAAAAAAATTCTTTTTTCAAAAAGCTGCACTGGTGTAGCTCTCTGAAAAAAGGCACGCCCGAATATTTTTTTCTGAAAAAAGGGGGGTGCATATAAAAGAGGGCGTCGAAATATTATGATTGAGCACGATTTATTTTTTTCGACATGGGCGAATTGCAGTATGTAGCTAAGACATGTACACTTTATAGTGGTAACTCTGATGTTTGTGGCTTATAGGGACAAGGTACAAATCAACTGTAACCTTCAGGTTGGTTTTTCTTTTTCACCTTCATGTATGTTGAAGAACTCTTTTTGCTTTTGGCTATAATTCACAATCTATATATGATAGAGACATAATTTAAACAACACATTGTTCCTATTCTTGTGCTACTTACCCATGTGAATTATCATGTATGTGGCATATTGGATAGTAGTCAAAATGTGAAGATGAATGTATGATGTTTTTAAATTACGTCACATCTTCGAAAAAGTATGCCTTACATTTTGGCCCATAATTCTGAAACCATATAATCTGGATCCTCAATTCAAAGTGCAGCATAAAGCTAACATCATGCCACTACGTCATGCCACTGTTCTGTGTCCATTTTCATTCTTGTGCCATGCTTAGAAGTGGTGAGAATCTTTCAGTGATTAATTGCATGTTTTAAATAGAAAAAATCTCAATTTATTTCAAATATTTCACGTATATTGTGTCATAATTCATGATCCATACTAGATAGAGCTTCATTTGCAAATGCATCACATTCTATAGAATATCCCACTGCAGGATGCCAAATAACATGCCTCTAGGGTGTAGAGAAAGTACATAAAACTAACATTGACTCCATACTGGGCGATTTTACATCTCCGGCCATCTGGTCACCCTATAGAAACTAATTTTGTTAATAATCAAGTGAGTTTTTATGCTATTACGCTCATAATGCATCACATTAATCCTTATCATGTCTATAATGAGCTACAATTGGAAAATAGATGAAAATGCATTCTAAACCATGTTTTTTTTACCTTAAAAATCCTCATTGAAATGGACTTGTTACACCTATGCAGCTTTTAGCTTATGTGTAATAAGAAAATGTGCCATAAAAAAGTGAAAATGACACATAGAGGTGTTTTTTCATCTGTTTATGCAGCCTAATGTGAAAACAAGTCAAACCAATGTTTTACTTTACAAAAAACTAAATTCCCAAATTTCCGCATTTTACCACTTACATAAAACATCTCCTGAGAAAGTTGCATATAAATGAGTCAGGGTACATTTTTTTTAAAACGTTTCCGGCTTGAGAATCAACATAACAAAAGGCTTAATTTGATACACCACATACCCTAAAAAAAATTCACAATATTGATTTTTTTGCATTTTTCCCAAGCTCAATGTAAAACATCCGTTGCACTGGTGCAACAAAAGGTTAAGTCGAAAAACGGAAACAGCTATAAAAAAAAAATCTGAAATATATATTTAAAAAATTCCTTTTGTTTCTTTGGCCTAAACCCAAAAGGCTTCCAACAACACCTTTTTTTTAAAAACTTGAACAATGTAAAAATGTCCTGCGAACTTTTTTTCTTCTCAAAATATTGTCAAAAATAGTCATTTTTAGTATAAATAAGTGAGTGTTTGAGATTTTTTCACCAGATACAATTTTTTTATGGTCACTGTACACTTAGGCTTCGGGTCCACATGTTTTCAATTTTTTGGTTGACCCAGAAAAAAAAATTCTTTTTTCAAAAAGCTGCACTGGTGTAGCTCTCTGAAAAAAGGCACGCCCGAATATTTTTTTCTGAAAAAAGGGGGGTGCATATGAAAGAGGGCGTCGAAATATTATGATTGAGCACGATTTTTTTTTTCGACATGGGCCAATTGCAGTATGTAGCTAAGACATGTACACTTTATAGTGGCAACTCTGATGTTTGTGGCTTATAGGGACAAGGTACAAATCAAGTGTAACCTTCAGGTTGGTTTTTCTTTTTCACCTTCATGTATGTTGAAGAACTCTTTTTGCTTTTGGCTATAATTCACAATCTATATATGATAGAGACATACTTTAAACAACACATTGTTCCTAGTCTTGTGCTACTTACCCATGTGAATTATCATGTATGTGGCATATTGGATAGTAGTCAAAATGTGAAGTTGAATGTATGATGTTTTTAAATTATGTCACATGTTCGAAAAAGTATGCCATACATTTTGGCCTATAATTCTGAAACCATACAATCTGGATCCTCAATTCAAAGTGCAGCATAAAGATAACATCATGCCACTGTTCTGTGTCCATTTTCATGCTTGTGCCATGCTTAGAAGTGGTGAGAATCTTTCAGTAATTAAATGCATGTTTTAAATACAAAAAATCTCAATTTATTCCAAATATTTCACGTATATTGTGTCATAATTCATGATCCATACTAGATAGAGCTTCATTTGCAAATGCAACACATTCTATAGAATATCCCACTGCAGGATGCCACATTACATGCCTCTAGGATATAGAGAAAGTACATAAAACTAACATTGACTCCATACTGGGCGATTTTACATCTCCGGCCATCTGGTCACCCTATAGAAACTAATTTCGTTAATAATCAAGTGAGTTTTTATGCTATTACGCTCATAATGCATCACATGAATCCTTATCATGTCTATAATGAGCTACAATTGAACAATAGATGAAAATGCATTCTAAACCATGTTTTTTTTACCCTAAAAATCCTCATTGAAGGAGGAGCCTAGCGCGCAACCAAGATGGCCGCGTAGGCTTGTGGCTCCCGAGGGCCTCCGCAACCTCCCACGTCTATCCTGTCATAATCCAGATTTTTTCGATGGGGTTTTGTTTATGATCTTGCGCTAAGGTGCCACTCGTTTTCCAAATCAAAATTGGACTCTGGGAACGTGTTTTTTGGCGATCTGAAGTTTGCGGCCTTCTCCGGCCTTGGTGCCGAACTCGGGTTGGTGAGGTGCCCGGCTGCGAATTGAACAACAGCGGCATGCCAGGCTGGGCCTGCCCCGGACCCCGTGCTTTCACTTTCGGTTTCGTGTTGAGCTACCGAGACTGATGCGTGGGACATTGGGAGAGCTGCGCAGAGTACGGAGTGCAAGGCCTAGTCTTGAACTGTAAACGGGCCTCTTTCAGTTAGCGGCCCGGATCTCCTGGCCTTCCTCCGGGTGCTGGAGGGTGCTGACCTTGCTGATCGCTGACGATGACGACGAGAGTGGACGGCGACAAACTGAAACCCAAATCTACCCGGAGGGGAGCCTATTCCCAGGCCAACAATATGGACCGCTATGCACAGCCAAAGGGATCCCCTAGTGGATCGCGTAAATCGCCTGAGCCGCCCAAGGAGGCCTCGGGCGCATCATCCGAATTGACCCCGTTGGATGTCATGGGGGCCATTGAGGAGATGAAGGTGACTGTGAACCAGCAATTGGATACTCTGGCTAACAAATTGGACTCAGTGCTGATTGATGTCACCTTGGTCAGAGCGGACCTGTCGAAAACCAATGACCGGGTCGACTCATTGACCCAAGCAGCGTCGAGCCTAACGGTAGATGTGGCCGCCTTGCAGACGACGGTGCGGAGGTTGCAGCTCGCCAGTGACCTGACCGAGCGTCGCCTTGAGGACTCCGAAGCCAGGGCCAGACGGAACAACGTCCGCATTATCGGCGTGCCCGAACGGTCGGAGGAGTCTGCTGTGGATCTTTTTGTGGAGGACCTAGTGGTGACTCATCTAGCACCCAAAGGGCTGAGCAAGTTCTTCGCTGTGGAACGGGCCCACAGGATCCCGGGGGGTGCGCCCAAGGTGGGTGCCCCCCCGCGGCCTATCATTGCCCGACTTTTTAATTTTCGGGATAGAGACGCTATCCTGCAGGCGTCGAGGGTGGCTGGGGCATTACGATTTGAGAACTCTAATGTTAGCTTTTACCCAGACTTTACACAAGCGGTTCAAAAGCAACGGATGGGATTCTCGGCCATCAAACGGCGCTTAAGAGACATGGAGTTCAAGTATGTGATGCTGTTCCCGGCTAGGCTGCGGGTCGAGTTGGATGGTCGCTCCCACTTCTTCGACCGGCCGGAGGCGGTGGGAGAGTGGCTGGATGCCCTGCCCAAGAGTCGGGATCGGGAGGGTCGGATGGCGGAGAGCGGAGAGGGTTTGACGGAGTAGGAATGGAACTGTGATCCTGGTGATGGACTGTATTGGTAACGTTTTGCACCTGGGGCTGCACTGGACTCCAGTTTGTAACGCTTTGCCCCGTGGTATTTGGAGGTTGCGGGGGGCTTGCTGGGGCCCTTTCCTCCTTCTGGGGTTTTTTCTTGTCCTTTCTTCATATTGGGGCGACAGGCACACTGCATGTTGGGGGGGCTGTTCGGGCTCACGCAGGGGTGCAGGGAGGGGGGAGTTTTGTTGGGGTTGATGGGGGGGTTGGGGTTTGTTTGTTTGTTTCACAAGGCGGGGTAATATTTTTTGCTGTGCTATTATGATTGTGCTCCCCGGGAGGGGGATATTTTGTGCTGGGAGGGATGGGGGGTAGGGGACTGAGACTTCTTTCCTGGAATGTGAATGGGCTGGGGGACAGGATAAAGCGGGGGGTAGTCCTGCAGTTCTTGAAACGTATTTCGCCTGACATTGTGTTCTTGCAGGAAACGCACCTCATAGGGAACTCTTTTCATGCCATGAACAGACGAGGATATCGCCTCCTGGCCCATTCTGGTTTCACCTCTGGCTCGAGGGGAGTGGGCATCTTAGTCAGGACCTCTCTCCCGCTGGTGGTGGATGAGGTGCTCCACGACGACAGAGGGTGCTACACTGCGCTGGTTGGGAGGTGGGAGGGTAGATTGATTTCGCTGGTCGCGGTCTACGTGCCGCCGGGCCTGCAGACGGCCACCTACGCTGATTTGGGGCGCCTGCTGCTTAGGCTCCCGGGGGGGTGTTGGTACTGGGGGGGGACTTTAATGCTGTGGTTTCCGGTGTTGAGGATCGATACCCCCCTAGGGACCTCCCTCGGGCCTAGAATTGGCTGGGGGGCTTTCTGGATACCCTAGGACTGATAGATTGCTGGCGGTTGAAACACCCTGGACACGCGCAATATACCTTCCACTCCGGGGCCCACGGTAGTCTTTCGAGGCTTGACTATATGCTAGTGCCTGCGGCCCAGGCGGGGATGATCGGAGAGGTGCGACACTTGGCGCGCGGTATATCTGATCACTCCCCCCTTTTGCTGCACCTAGATATCGCCCTGGGGGCGGAGGGGAGGGTGGCTCCGATCAACCCCTGGTACCTCCGGAACCCCAAGATTCGTGCAGACCTGGTCAAGTCTTTGGAACACTATTTTAATGATAACGTGGGGTCGGTGTCTTCCGCCGTCTCCCTTTGGGAGGCCTTTAAGACGGTGCTCCGGGGCCAGGCCCTATCTCTCATTTCCCACACCAAAAAATGCGAGGCGCAGGAGGTTGTTCGGCTAGAAAATGAGCTCACCGAGTTGGAGAGTGATTTGGAGCAAGGTGTTACGGATGACAGATTGCATGTGCTGGAGCTTAAGCAGGCCGATTATAAGGCGCTGGTTACTGAATCTGCTAGGAGTATGAGCAGGGAGCAACAGGGGCAATTGTACGATATGGGTGATAAGGCAGGGAAGTTGATTGCCTGGTTGGATAAGAAGGAGAGAGCGAGTCGAGTGGTGCCGGAGATTGAGAGGGTGGATGGGGTGCGTGTGACGGACCCCGGTGACATTGTTGATTGCTTTGCGGAGTATTTTCACGGGGTCTACTCTCCGGTCTCAGAGCGATCGGAGGAAGACTCTCGACTGCTGCTTCGAGATATTACTCTGCCTTCCCTATCTGATGAGGATAAAGTATTGATGGATGCGGCCCTGTCGCCAGATGAGATTGCTTTGGCCATTCGCTCCATTGCCTCGGGTAAGGCCATGGGTCCGAATGGACTTCCCATCGAATTGTATAAGCTGCGCCCAGATGCGATTGCCCCGTATCTCCGGGACATGTTCCTTGAGGCTCAGGCGGCGGGCTCCCTCCCTTCTGACCAACGTCTTGCTACTATTGTTGTTATCCATAAGGAAGGGAAGCCGCGGGATCGGTGTACTTCTTACAGGCCTATCTCTTTGTTAAACGCGGAGCCCAAAATCCTCGCCGAGGTACTGGCCAATCGTCCGATCCGGGTTGTGGGCGACCTGATTCATCAGGATCAATCCGGTTTTATACCCCATCGCAATACCGCTTTGAACCTGCGGCGACTGCATGGCATCCTTGCTCGCGCCCCATTCATTCGTGAGCCGGCCATCTTGGCGTCCTTGGACGCTACCATGGCGTTCGACACCTTGGAATGGCCATACATCTGGGCGGCGTTGGCGAAGTTTGGGTTTGGCCCGGGGTTTATCGGTTGGGTGAAATTGCTTTATGACAACCCACTGGCACAGGTAGTGGTCAACGGCCGGGTGTCGGCTCCCTTTGTTTTGGGTAGGGGCACCCGACAGGGATGTCCACTGTCGCCTCTTCTCTTTGCGCTTCGCTTGGAGCCCCTTGCGGAATGGTTGCGGTGGCACCCCTCGATACGTGGCCTTAGATGGACGCCGGAATACGAGGATCGTGTCTCCCTATATGCGGACGATATCCTCTTGTATCTTGCATCTCCGCGTAAATCGCTCATTGTATTGGTGGATGTGTTGAGCTCCTTTGGTCGCAACTCTGGATTGGTAATTAACTGGGCTAAGTCTTGTGTATACGTTCTCTCCGGGGAGGCCACCACCCCTTCCGCGGGGGTGCCCTATCCAGATTGCGGAGTCGGAGTTCACGTATTTGGGTATCTTTATAACCCTGGATCCGGTGGCCCGGTATGAACGGAATCTTCTCCCCCCCCTTCAGCGCCTAAGGGCGGATGTGGCGGGTTGGCGGCGGCTGCCGCTCTCGCAGCTCGGCCGGGCAGCATTGTTCAAAAGGATGTCGCTACCACGCTTTTTGTACGCCCTGCAGAACACTATGGACGTAGTGCCGGCCCGTTATTTTCGGGAGGTGGAGTGTCTCCAGCGTCGATTGTTTTGGGATGGGCGGCCGCGGATTGCTCTTGCTAAACTGACCCTACCATGGTATGACGGGGGGGTCGCCCTCCCTGACATTAAGCGATATTACTGGGCCTCCCAGTTGGCTGCCGTCAATCACGGGATGTATGGCCCTGCTTTGAACCCGGCTTTTGAGATGGACAAATTGCTACTGCCAGGCGGAGACTATAATCGAGCACTATACTCGGGGTCCCTTGATGCGCGGTTGACGGGCCCGACGCGGGTCGCGGTGCAGGTGTGGCATGCAGCAAATGCGGCGATGGGGTGGAGGGATCACTTGACTCGGGCTACGCCATTGTACGCGTCCCAGCGTCTGGGTTGTCTGTATACTACGAAAGGCTTCGAGAAGTGGGATACGATTGGTATCAGCACGGTAGGGGATCTCTGGACGAAAGGGAAATTTAAGACGTTCGACATGCTGAAAACGGAATACCAGTTGAATGATAGGGAATACTATCGGTATGTTCAAGTTCATCATGCCTTGTGTTCCGTGTTTTCAGACGTGGCGGCTATTCCGGAGCATTCCCCGTTGGAAGACAGAGTATTGGACGGCTATGTGCCGGATAGCACCATTTCGTTGATTTATAAAAAGCTCATCAATGATCGAATGGGTTTGCTGGCCTCATTGCGGGAGACATGGATTGCAGACGGTATAGAACTGGACGACGAGGATTGGGTGTCAGCGGTGGCCTCCCCGAAAGAGGTGGCTATCCCGGCCCGATTGCGGTTCGTCCAGCTTAAGATACTGCATAGAGTGTACGTCACGGGGCCTGGCCTGATGCGTATGGGGTATTCGGTGGATGGTTTGTGTAAGCGAGGCTGTGGGCTACTGGGGACTTTTCTCCATATCTTGTGGGAGTGTCCGGATGTGACTCGGTTTTGGTGCAGAGTGCATGCGGTGTTAGAAGAAGTCACGCATGTTGCCTTGTTGCCGGAGACACGTAGATGCTTGCTGAATGTCTGGGAGCCGACTGATTACAATGTGACGCAGACGCAATGGGTGACTCTAGGCTATATGATAGCGAAGCGTGACATCGCACAATTGTGGGGCTCCCAGAGGCCGCCAACGGTCTCCGAGTGGAAGGAACACATGGACTGGTGTATGTTTAGAGAGAAAACGGTGTATGTGGCGAGAGGCAAGCCTGGGAAGTGGATTAAGGTGTGGGGTGCCTGGAACTCCTATCGTGGAGGTATTTGCGCCCCGCCCCAGACGCGTGAGATGGATGCCGCTCTGTCTCCCTAGCCCCCGCATTCCTGTATGCTCCTGCGACATGCGACTTTGTCGCTTCTGCCTTGCCCCCCTCCCCCCCCTCTGTCTACCCGGGTTGGTTTACTCCCTTGATACGGGGAGCACATGTTTCTGCCATTAACCTCCTCTGCCTTGTGAGTTTGATGTTTTCTGTTTTTCAAAAATATGAAACCTTTCCTGTTTGTTTAGGGACTGCGGCTGTGGCTGACTGCGATAATTAGCACTTTAGTAACTCTTTTGCTGCTTCATTGATGTGCATGTTAAGTCATGCCTAGGTTTACACTGCGTTTAGCGGCCGGCCTGTTGGTTGTAGGCCCATACTTGTATCTTTTCGAAATTGTAATAAAGGTTTTTTAAAAAAAAAAAACAAAAAAAAAAAAAATCCTCATTGAAATAGACTTGTTACACCTATGCAGCTTTTAGCTTATGTGTAATAAGAAAATGTGCCATAAAAAAGTGAAAATGACACATAGAGGTGTTTTTTCATCTGTTTATGCAGCCTAATGTGAAAACAAGTCAAACCAATGTTTTACTTTACAAAAAATAAATTCCCAAATTTCCGCATTTTACCACTTACATAAAACATCTCCTGAGAAAGTTGCATATAAATGAGTCAGGGTACATTTTTTTTTTAAAACGTTTCCGGCTTGAGAATCAACAGAACAAAAGGCTTAATTTGATATATCACATACCCTAAAAAAAAAATCACAATATTGATATTTTTGCATTTTTCCCAAGCTCAATGTAAAACATCCGTTGCACTGGTG
The DNA here is from genome assembly GCF_964204655.1 of Triturus cristatus. Taxonomy (NCBI): domain Eukaryota; kingdom Metazoa; phylum Chordata; class Amphibia; order Caudata; family Salamandridae; genus Triturus; species Triturus cristatus. The sequence goes on along the minus strand of NC_140594.1, from coordinate 208,034,751 downwards.
CAACGAAAGGTTAAGTCAAAAAACGGAAACAGCTATAAAAAAAAAATATGAAATATATATTTCAAAAATTCCTTTTGTTTCTTTGGCCTAAACCCAAAAGGCTTCCAACAACACCTTTTTTTCAAAAATCGAACAATGTAAAAATGTCCTGCGAACTTTTTTTCTTCTCAAAATATTGTCAAAAATAGTCATTTTTAGTATAAATAAGTGAGCGTTTGAGATTTTTTCACCAGATGAAGTTTTTTATGGTCACTGTACACTTAGGCTTCGGGTCCACATGTTTTCAATTTTTTGGTTGACCCAGAAAAAAAAAATCTTTTTTCAAAAAGCTGCACTGGTGTAGCTCTCTCAAAAAAGGCACGCCCGAATATTTTTTTTCTGAAAAAAGGGGGGTGGATATGAAAGAGGGCGTCGAAATATTATGATTGAGCACGATTTTTTTTTTCGACATGGGCGAATTGCAGTATGTAGCTAAGACATGTACACTTTATAGTGGCAACTCTGATGTTTGTGGCTTATAGGGACAAGGTACAAATCAAGTGTAACCTTCAGGTTGGTTTTTCTTTTTCACCTTCATGTATGTTGAAGAACTCTTTTTGCTTTTGGCTATAATTCACAATCTGTATATGATAGAGACATAATTTAAACAACACATTGTTCCTAGTCTTATGCTACTTACCCATGTGAATTATCATGTATGTGGCATATTGGATAGTAGTCAAAATGTGAAGTTGAATGTATGATGTTTTTAAATTACGTCACATGTTCGAAAAAGTATGTCTTACATTTTGGCCCATAATTCTGAAACCATACAATCTGGATCCTCAATTCAAAGTGCAGCATAAAGCTAACATCATGCCACTGTTCTGTGTCCATTTGCATGCTTGTGCCATGCTTAGAAGTGGTGAGAATCTTTCAGTGATTAAATGCATGTTTCAAATACAAAAAATCTCAATTTATTTCAAATATTTCACGTATATTGTGTCATAATTCATGATCCATACTAGATAGAGCTTCATTTGCAAATGCAACACATTCTATAGAATATCCCACTGCAGGATGCCAAATTACATGCCTCTAGGATGTAGAAAAAGTACATAAAACTAACATTGACTCCATACTGGGCGATTTTACATCTCCGGCCATCTGGTCACCCTATAGAAACTAATTTCATTAATAATCAAGTGAGTTTTTATGCTATTACGCTCATAATGCATCACATTAATCCTTATCATGTCTATAATGAGCTACAATTGAACAATAGATGAAAATGCATTCTAAACCATGTTTTTTTTTACCTTAAAAATCCTCATTGAAATAGACTTGTTACACCTATGCAGCTTTTAGCTTATGTGTAATAAGAAAATGTGCCATAAAAAAGTGAAAATGACACATAGAGGTGTTTTTTCATCTGTTTATGCAGCCTAATGTGAAAACAAGTCAAACCAATGTTTTACTTTACAAAAAATAAATTCCCAAATTTCCGCATTTTACCACTTACATAAAACATCTCCTTAGAAAGTTGCATATAAATTAGTCAGGGTACATTTTTTTTTAAAAAACGTTTCCGGCTTGAGAATCAACATAACAGAATGCTTAATTTGATATATCACATACCCTAAAAAAACACAATCACAATATTGATTTTTTTGCATTTTTCCCAAGCTCAATGTAAAACATCCGTTGCACTGGTGCAACGAAATTAAGTCGAAAAACGGAAACAGCTATAAAAAAAAATCTGAAATATATATTTGAAAAATTCCTTTTGTTTCTTTGCCCTAAACCCAAAAGGCTTCCAACAACACCTTTTTTTCAAAAATCGAACAATGTAAAAATGTCCTGCGAACTTTTTTTCTTCTCAAAATATTGTCAAAAATAGTCATTTTTAGTAGAAATAAGTGAGCGTTTGAGATTTTTTCGCCAGATAAAGTTTTTTATGGTCACTTTACACTTAGGCTTCGGGTCCCTATGTTTTCAATTTTTTGGTTGACCCAGAAAAAAAAATTCTTTTTTCAAAAAGCTGCACTGGTGTAGCTCTCTGAAAAAAGGCACGCCCGAATATTTTTTTCTGAATAAAGGGGGGTGCATATGAAAGAGGGCGTCGAAATATTGTGATTGAGAACGATTTCTTTTTCGACATGGGCGAATTGCAGTATGTAGCTAAGACATGTACACTTTATAGTGGCAACTCTGATGTTTGTGGCTTATAGGGACAAGGTACAAATCAAGTGTAACCTTCAGGTTGGTTTTTCTTTTTCACCTTTATGTATGTTGAAGAACTCTTTTTGCTTTTGGCTATAATTCACAATCTATATATGATAGAGACATAATTTAAACAACACATAGTTCCTAGTCTTGTGCCACTTACCCATGTGAATTATCAGGTATGTGGCATATTGGATAGTAGTCAAAATGTGAAGTTGAATGTATGATGTTTTTAAATTACGTCACATGTTTGAAAAAGTATGCCTTACATTTTGGCCCATAATTCTGAAACCATACAATCTGGATCCTCAATTCAAAGTGCAGCATAAAGCTAACATCATGCCACTGTTCTGTGTCCATTTTCATGCTTGTGCCATGCTTAGAAGTGGTGAGAATCTTTCAGTGATTAAATGCATGTTTTAAATATAAAAAATCTCAATTTATTTCAAATATTTCACGTATATTGTGTCATAATTCATGATCCATACTAGATAGAGCTTCATTTGCAAATGCAACACATTCTATAGAATATCCCACTGCAGGATGCCAAATTACATGCCCCTAGGATGTAGAGAAAGTACATAAAACTAACATTGACTCCATACTGGGTGATTTTACATCTCCGGGCATCTGGTCACCCTATAGAAACTAATTTAGTTAATAATCAAGTGAGTTTTTATGCTATTACGCTCATAATGCATTACATTAATCCTTATCATGTCTATAATGAGCTACAATTGAACAATAGATGAAAATGCATTCTAAACCATGTTTTTTTTTACCTTAAATATCCTCATTGAAGGAGGAGCCTAGCGCGCAACCAAGATGGCCGCGTAGGCTTGTGGCTCCCGAGGGCCTCCGCAACCTCCCACGTCTATCCTGTCATAATCCTGATTTTTTCGATGGGCTTTTGTTTATGATCTTGCGCTAAGGTGCCACTCGTTTTCCAAATCAAAATTGGACTCCGGGAACGTGTTTTTTGGCGATCTGAAGTTTGCGGCCTTCTCCGGCCTTGGTGCCGAACTCGGGTTGGTGAGGTGCCCGGCTGCGAATTGAACAACAGCGGCATGCCAGGCTGGGCCTGCCCCGGACCCCGTGCTTTCACTTTCGGTTTCGTGTTGAGCTACGGAGACTGATGCGTGGGACATTGGGAGAGCTGCGCAGAGTACGGAGTGCAAGGCCTAGTCTTGAACTGTAAACGGGCCTCTTTCAGTTAGCGGCCCGGAACTCCTGGCCTTCCTCCGGGGGCTGGAGGGTGCTGACCTTGCTGATCGCTGACGATGACGACGAGAGTGGACGGCGACAAACTGAAACCCAAATCTACCCGGAGGGGAGCCTATTCCCAGGCCAACAATATGGACCGCTATGCACAGCCAAAGGGATCCCCTAGTGGATCGCGTAAATCGCCTGAGCCGCCCAAGGAGGCCTCGGGCGCATCATCCGAATTGACCCTGTTGGATGTCATGGGGGCCATTGAGGAGATGAAGGTGACTGTGAACCAGCAATTGGATACTCTGGCTAACAAATTGGACTCGGTGCTGATTGATGTCACCTTGGTCAGAGCGGACCTGTCAAAAACCAATGACCGGGTCGACTCATTGACCCAAGCAGCGTCGAGCCTAACGGTAGATGTGGCCGCCTTGCAGACGACGGTGCGGAGGTTGCAGCTCGCCAGTGACCTGACCGAGCGTCGCCTTGAGGACTCCGAAGGCAGGGCCAGACGGAACAACGTCCGCATTATCGGCGTGCCCGAACGGTCGGAGGAGTCTGCTGTGGATCTTTTTGTGGAGGACCTAGTGGTGACTCATCTAGCACCCAAAGGGCTGAGCAAGTTCTTCGCTGTGGAACGGGCCCACAGGATCCTGGGGGGTGCGCCCAAGGTGGGTGCCCCCCCGCGGCCTATCATTGCCCGACTTTTTAATTTTCGGGATAGAGACGCTATCCTGCAGGCGTCGAGGGTGGCTGGGCCATTACGATTTGAGAACTCTAATGTTAGCTTTTACCCAGACTTTACACAAGCGGTTCAAAAGCAACGGATGGGATTCTCGGCCATCAAACGGCGCTTGAGAGACATGGAGTTCAAGTATGCGATGCTGTTCCCGGCTAGGCTGCGGGTCGAGTTGGATGGTCGCTCCCACTTCTTCGACCGGCCAGAGGCGGTGGGAGAGTGGCTGGATGCCCTGCCCAAGAGTCGGGATCGGGAGGGTCGGATGGCGGAGAGCGGAGAGGGTTTGACGGAGTAGGAATGGAACTGTGATCCTGGTGATGGACTGTATTGGTAACGTTTTGCACCTGGGGCTGCACTGGACTCCAGTTTGTAACGCTTTGCCCCGTGGTATTTGGAGGTTGCGGGGGGCTTGCTGGGGCCCTTTCCTCCTTCTGGGGTTTTTTCTTGTCCTTTCTTCATATTGGGGCGACAGGCACACTGCATGTTGGGGGGGCTGTTCGGGCTCACGCAGGGGTAAAGGGAGGGGGGAGTTTTGTTGGGGTTGATGGGGGGGTTGGGGTTTGTTTGTTTGTTTCACAAGGCGGGGTAATATTTTTTGCTGTGCTATTATGATTGTGCTCCCCGGGAGGGGGATATTTTGTCCTGGGAGGGATGGGGGGTAGGGGACTGAGACTTCTTTCCTGGAATGTGAATGGGCTGGGGGACAGGATAAAGCGGGGGGTAGTCCTGCAGTTCTTGAAACGTATTTCGCCTGACATTGTGTTCTTGCAGGAAACGCACCTCATAGGGAACTCTTTTCATGCCATGAACAGACGAGGATATCGCCTCCTGGCCCATTCTGGTTTCACCTCTGGCTCGAGGGGAGTGGGCATCTTAGTCAGGACCTCTCTCCCGCTGGTGGTGGATGAGGTGCTCCACGACGACAGAGGGTGCTACACTGCGCTGGTGGGGAGGTGGGAGGGTAGATTGATTTCGCTGGTCGCGGTCTACGTGCCGCCGGGCCTGCAGACGGCCACCTACGCCGATTTGGGGCGCCTGCTGCTTAGGCTCCCGGGGGGGTGTTGGTACTGGGGGGGGACTTTAATGCTGTGGTTTCCGGTGTTGAGGATCGATACCCCCCTAGGGACCTCCCTCGGGCCCAGAATTGGCTGGGGGGCTTTCTGGATACCCTAGGACTGATAGATTGCTGGCGGTTGAAACACCCTGGACACGCGCAATATACCTTCCACTCCGGGGCCCACGGTAGTCTTTCGAGGCTTGACTATATGCTAGTGCCTGCGGCCCAGGCGGGGATGATCGGAGAGGTGCGACACTTGGCGCGCGGTATATCTGATCACTCCCCCCTTTTGCTGCACCTAGATATCGCCCTGGGGGCGGAGGGGAGGGTGGCTCCGATCAACCCCTGGTACCTCCGGAACCCCAAAATTCGTGCAGACCTGGTCAAGTCTTTGGAACACTATTTTAATGACAACGTGGGGTCGGTGTCTTCCGCCGTCTCCCTTTGGGAGGCCTTTAAGACGGTGCTCCGGGGCCAGGCCCTATCTCTCATTTCCCACCCCAAAAAATGCGAGGCGCAGGAGGTTGTTCGGCTAGAAAATGAGCTCACCGAGTTGGAGAGTGATTTGGAGCAAGGTGTTACGGATGACAGATTGCATGTGCTAGAGCTTAGGCGCTGGTTACTGAATCTGCTAGGAGTATGAGCAGGGAGCAACAGGGGCGATTGTACGATATGGGTGATAAGGCAGGGAAGTTGATTGCCTGGTTGGATAAGAAGGAGAGAGCGAGTCGAGTGGTGCCGGAGATTGAGAGGGTGGATGGGGTGCGTGTGACGGACCCCGGTGACATTGTTGATTGCTTTGCGGAGTATTTTCACGGGGTCTACTCTCCGGTCTCAGAGCGATCGGAGGAAGACTCTTGACTGCTGCTTCGAGATATTACTCTGCCTTCCCTATCTGATGAGGATAAAGTATTGATGGATGCGGCCCTGTCGCCAGATGAGATTGCTTTGGCCATTCGCTCCATTGCCTCGGGTAAGGCCATGGGTCCTAATGGACTTCCCATCGAATTGTATAAGCTGCGCCCAGATGCGATTGCCCCGTATCTCCGGGACATGTTCCTTGAGGCTCAGGCGGCGGGCTCCCTCCCTTCTGACCAACGTCTTGCTACTATTGTTGTTATCCATAAGGAAGGGAAGCCGCGGGATCGGTGTACTTCTTACAGGCCTATCTCTTTGTTAAACGCGGAGCCCAAAATCCTCGCCAAGGTACTGGCCAATCGTCTGATCCGGGTTGTGGGCGACCTGATTCATCAGGATCAATCCGGTTTTATACCCCATCGCAATACCGCTTTGAACCTGCGGCGACTGCATGGCGTCCTTGCTCGTGCCCCATTCATTCGTGAGCCGGCCATCTTGGCGTCCTTGGACGCTACCATGGCGTTCGACACCTTGGAATGGCCATACATCTGGGCGGCGTTGGCGAAGTTTGGGTTTGGCCCGGGGTTTATCGGTTGGGTGAAATTGCTTTATGACAACCCACTGGCACAGGTAGTGGTCAACGGCCGGGTGTCGGCTCCCTTTGTTTTGGGTAGGGGCACCCGACAGGGATGTCCACTGTCGCCTCTTCTCTTTGCGCTTTGCTTGGAGCCCCTTGCGGAATGGTTGCGGTGGCACCCCTCGATACGTGGCCTTAGATGGACGCCGGAATACGAGGATCGTGTCTCCCTATATGCGGACGATATCCTCTTGTATCTTGCATCTCCGCGTAAATCGCTCATTGTATTGGTGGATGTGTTGAGCTCCTTTGGTCGCAACTCCGGATTGGTAATTAACTGGGCTAAGTCTTGTGTATACGTTCTCTCCGGGGAGGCCACCCCCCCTTCCGCGGGGGTGCCCTATCCAGATTGGGGAGTCGGGGGTCACGTATTTGGGTATCTTTATAACCCTGGATCCGGTGGCCCGGTATGAACGGAATCTTCTCCCCCCCTTCAGCGCCTAAGGGCGGATGTGGCGGGTTGGCGGCGGATGCCGCTCTCGCCGCTCGGCCGGGCAGCATTGTTCAAAATGATGTCGCTACCACGCTTTTTGTACGCCCTGCAGAACACTATGGACGTAGTGCCGGCCCGTTATTTTCGGGAGGTGGAGTGTCTCCAGCGTCGATTGTTTTGGGATGGGCGGCCTCGGATTGCTCTTGCTAAACTGACCCTACCATGGTATGACGGGGGGGTCGCCCTCCCTGACATTAAGCGATATTACTGGGCCTCCCAGTTGGCTGCCGTCAATCACGGGATGTATGGCCCTGCTTTGAACCCGGCTTTTGAGATGGACAAATTGCTACTGCCAGGCGGAGACTATAATCGAGCACTATACTCGGGGTCCCTTGATGCGCGGTTGACGGGCCCGACGCGGGTCGCGGTGCAGGTGTGGCATGCAGCAAATGCGGCGATGGGGTGGAGGAATCGCTTGACTCGGGCTACGCCATTGTACGCGTCCCAGCATCTGGGTTGTCTGTATACTACGAAAGGCTTCGAGAAGTGGGATACGATTGGTATCAGCATGGTAGGGGATCTCTGGACGAAAGGGAAATTTAAGACGTTCGACATGCTGAAAACGGAATACCAGTTGAATGATAGGGAATACTATCGGTATGTTCAAGTTCATCATGCCTTGTGTTCCGTGTTTTCAGACGTGGCGGCTATTCCGGAGCATTCCCCGTTGGAAGACAGAGTATTGGACGGCTATGTGCCGGATAGCACCATTTCGTTGATTTATAAAAAGCTCATCAATGATCGAATGGGTTTGCTGGCCTCATTGCGGGAGACATGGATTGCAGACGGTATAGAACTGGATGACGAGGATTGGGTGTCAGCGGTGGCCTCCCCGAAAGAGGTGGCTATCCCGGCCCGATTGCGGTTCGTCCAGCTTAAGATACTGCATAGAGTGTACGTCACGGGGCCTGGCCTGATGCGTATGGGGTATTCGGTGGATGGTTTGTGTAAGCGAGGCTGTGGGCTACTGGGGACTTTTCTCCATATCTTGTGGGAGTGTCCGGATGTGACTCGGTTCTGGTGCAGAGTGCATGCGGTGTTAGAAGAAGTCACGCATGTTGCCTTGTTGCCGGAGACACGTAGATGCTTGCTGAATGTCTGGGAGCCGACTGATTACAATGTGACGCAGACGCAATGGGTGACTCTAGGCTATATGATAGCGAAGCGTGACATCGCACAATTGTGGGGCTCCCAGAGGCCGCCAACGGTCTCCGAGTGGAAGGAACACATGGACTGGTGTATGTTTAGAGAGAAAACGGTGTATGTGGCGAGAGGCAAGCCTGGGAAGTAGATTAAGGTGTGGGGTGCCTGGAACTCCTATCGTGGAGGTATTTGCGCCCCGCCCCAGACGCGTGAGATGGATGCCGCTCTGTCTCCCTAGCCCCCGCATTCCTGTATGCTCCTGCGACATGCGACTTTGTCGCTTCTGCCTTAGCCCCCTCCCCCCCCCCCTCTGTCTACCCGGGTTGGTTTACTCCCTTGATACGGGGAGCACATGTTTCTGCCATTAACCTCCTCTGCCTTGTGAGTTTGATGTTTTCTGTTTTTCAAAAATATGAAACCTTTCCTGTTTGTTTAGGGACTGCGGCTGTGGCTGACTGCGATAATTAGCACTTTAGTAACTCTTTTGCTGCTTCATTGATGTGCATGTTAAGTCATGCCTAGGTTTACACTGCGTTTAGCGGCCGGCCTGTTGGTTGTAGGCCCATACTTGTATCTTTTCGAAATTGTAATAAAGGTTTTAAAAAAAAAAAAAAAAAAAAAAAATCCTCATTGAAATAGACTTGTTACACCTATGCAGCTTTTAGCTTATGTGTAATAAGAAAATGTGCCATAAAAAAGTGAAAATGACACATAGAGGTGTTTTTTCATCTGTTTATGCAGCCTAATGTGAAAACAAGTCAAACCAATGTTTTACTTTACAAAAAATAAATTCCCAAATTTCCGCATTTTACCACTTACATAGAACATCTCCTGAGAAAGTTGCATATAAATGAGTCAGGGTACATTTTTTTTTAAAAACATTTCCGGCTTGAGAATCAACAGAACAAAAGGCTTAATTTGATATATCACATACCCTAAAAATAAAAAATCAGAATATTGATATTTTTGCATTTTTCCCAAGCTCAATGTAAAACATCCGTTGCACTGGTGCAACGAAAGGTTAAGTCAAAAAACGGAAACAGCTATAAAAAAAAAATATGAAATATAGATTTAAAAAATTCCTTTTGTTTCTTTGGCCTAAACCCAAAAGGCTTCCAACAACACCTTTTTTTCAAAAATCGAACAATGTAAAAATGTCCTGCGAACTTTTTTTCTTCTCAAAATATTGTCAAAAATAGTCATTTTTAGTATAAATAAGTGAGCGTTTGAGATTTTTTCACCAGATAAAGTTTTTTATGGTCACTGTACACTTAGGCTTCGGGTCCACATGTTTTCAATTTTTTGGTTGACCCAGAAAAAAAAAATCTTTTTTCAAAAAGCTGCACTGGTGTAGCTCTCTCAAAAAAGGCACGCCCGAATATTTTTTTTCTGAAAAAAGGGGGGTGCATATGAAAGAGGGCGTCGAAATATTATGATTGAGCACGATTTTTTTTTCTGACATGGGCGAATTGCAGTATGTAGCTAAGACATGTACACTTTATAGTGGCAACTCTGATGTTTGTGGCTTATAGGGACAAGGTACAAATCAAGTGTAACCTTCAGGTTGGTTTTTCTTTTTCACCTTCATGTATGTTGAAGAACTCTTTTTGCTTTTGCCAATAATTCACAATCTATATATGATAGAGACATAATTTAAACAACACATTTTTCCTAGTCGTATGCTACTTACCCATGTGAATTATCATGTATGTGGCATATTGGATAGTAGTCAAAATGTGAAGTTGAATGTATGATGTTTTTAAATTACGTCACATGTTCGAAAAAGTATGTCTTACATTTTGGCCCATAATTATGAAACCATACAATCTGGATCCTCAATTCAAAGTGCAGCATAAAGCTAACATCATGCCACTGTTCTGTGTCCATTTGCATGCTTGTGCCATGCTTAGAAGTGGTGAGAATCTTTCAGTGATTAAATGCATGTTTTAAATACAAAAAATCTCAATTTATTTCAAATATTTCACGTATATTGTGTCATAATTCATGATCCATACTAGATAGAGCTTCATTTGCAAATGCAACACATTCTATAGAATATCCCACTGCAGGATGCCAAATTACATGCCTCTAGGATGTAGAGAAAGTACATAAAACTAACATTGACTCCATACTGGGCGATTTTACATCTCCGGCCATCTGGTCACCCTATAGAAACTAATTTCGTTAATAATCAAGTGAGTTTTTATGCTATTACGCTCATAATGCATCACATTAATCCTTATCATGTCTATAATGAGCTACAATTGAACAATAGATGAAAATGCATTCTAAACCATGTTTTTTTTTACCTTAAAAATCCTCATTGAAATAGACTTGTTACACCTATGCAGCTTTTAGCTTATGTGTAATAAGAAAATGTGCCATAAAAAAGTGAAAATGACACATAGAGGTGTTTTTTCATCTGTTTATGCAGCCTAATGTGAAAACAAGTCAAACCAATGTTTTACTTTACAAAAAATAAATTCCCAAATTTCCGCATTTTACCACTTACATAAAACATCTCCTGAGAAAGTTGCATATAAATTAGTCAGGGTACATTTTTTTTAAAAAATGTTTCCGGCTTGAGAATCAACATAACAGAATGCTTAATTTGATATATCACATACCCTAAAAAAAACAATCACAATATTGATTTTTTTGCATTTTTCCCAAGCTCAATGTAAAACATCCGTTGCACTGGTGCAACGAAATTAAGTCGAAAAACGGAAACAGCTATAAAAAAAAATCTGAAATATATATTTGAAAAATTCCTTTTGTTTCTTTGGCCTAAACCCAAAAGGCTTCCAACAACACCTTTTTTTCAAAAATCGAACAATGTAAAAATGTCCTGCGAACTTTTTTTCTTCTCAAAATATTGTCAAAAATAGTCATTTTTAGTAGAAATAAGTGAGCGTTTGAGATTTTTTCGCCAGATAAAGTTTTTTATGGTCACTTTACACTTAGGCTTCGGGTTCCTATGTTTTCAATTTTTTGGTTGACCCAGAAAAAAAAAATCTTTTTTCAAAAAGCTGCACTGGTGTAGCTCTCTGAAAAAAGGCACGCCCGAATATTTTTTTCTGAAAAAAGGGGGGTGCATATGAAAGAGGGCGTCGAAATATTGTGATTGAGAACTATTTTTTTTTCGACATGGGCGAATTGCAGTATGTAGCTAAGACATGTACACTTTATAGTGGCGACTCTGATGTTTGTGGCTTATAGGGACAAGGTACAAATCAAGTGTAACCTTCAGGTTGGTTCTTCATTTTCACCTTTATGTATGTTGAAGAACTCTTTTTGCTTTTGGCTATAATTCACAATCTATATATGATAGAGACATAATTTAAACAACACATTGTTCCTAGTCTTATGCTACGTACCCATGTGAATTATCATGTATGTGGCATATTGGATAGTAGTCAAAATGTGAAGTTGAATGTATGATGTTTTTAAATTACATCACATGTTCGAAAAAGTATGTCTTACATTTTGGCCCATAATTCTGAAACCATACAATCTGGATCCTCAATTCAAAGTGCAGCATAAAGCTAACATCATGCCACTGTTCTGTGTCCATTTGCATGCTTATGCCATGCTTAGAAGTGGTGAGAATCTTTCAGTGATTAAATGCATGTTTTAAATACAACAAATCTCAATTTATTTCAAATATTTCACGTATATTGTGTCATAATTCATGATCCATACTAGATAGAGCTTCATTTGCAAATGCAACACATTCTATAGAATATCCCACTGCAGGATGCCAAATTACATGCCTCTAGGATGTAGAGAAAGTACATAAAACTAACATTGACTCCATACTGGGCGATTTTACATCTCCGGCCATCTGGTCAACCTATAGAAACTAATTTCGTTAATAATCAAGTGAGTTTTTATGCTATTACGCTCATAATGCATCACAATAATCCTTATCATGTTTATAATGAGCTACAATTGAACAATAGATGAAAATGCATTCTAAACCATGTTTTTTTTTACCTTGAAAATCCTCATTGAAATAGACTTGTTACACCTATGCAGCTTTTAGCTTATGTGTAATAAGAAAATGTGCCATAAAAAAGTGAAAATGACACATAGAGGTGTTTTTTCATCTGTTTATGCAGCCTAATGTGAAAACAAGTCAAACCAATGTTTTACTTTACAAAAAATAAATTCCCAAATTTCCGCATTTTACCACTTACATAAAACATCTCCTGAGAAAGTTGCATATAAATTAGTCAGGGTACATTTTTTTAAAAAAACGTTTCCGGCTTGAGAATCAACATAACAGAATGCTTAATTTGATATATCACATACCCTAAAAAAACCAATCACAATATTGATTTTTTTGCATTTTTCCCAAGCTCAATGTAAAACATCCGTTGCACTGGTGCAACGAAATTAAGTCGAAAAACGGAAACAGCTATAAAAAAAAATCTGAAATATATATTTGAAAAATTCCTTTTGTTTCTTTGGCCTCAACCCAAAAGGCTTCCAACAACACCTTTTTTTCAAAAATCGAACAATGTAAAAATGTCCTGCGAACTTTTTTTCTTCTCAAAATATTGTCACAAATAGTCATTTTTAGTATAAATAAGTGAGCGTTTGAGATTTTTTCGCCAGATAAAGTTTTTTATGGTCACTTTACACTTAGGCTTCGGGTCCCTATGTTTTCAATTTTTTGGTTGACCCAGAAAAAAAAATTCTTTTTTCAAAAAGCTGCACTGGTGTAGCTCTCTGAAAAAAGGCACGCCCGAATATTTTTTTCTGAAAAAAGGGGGGTGCATATGAAAGAGGGCGTCGAAATATTATGATTGGGCACGATTTTTTTTTCCGACATGGGCGAATTGCAGTATGTAGCTAAGACATGTACACTTTATAGTGGCAACTCTGATGTTTGTGGCTTATAGGGACAAGGTACAAATCAAGTGTAACCTTCAGGTTGGTTTTTCTTTTTCACCTTCATGTATGTTGAAGAACTCTTTTTGCTTTTGCCTATAATTCACAATCTATATATGATAGAGACATAATTTAAACAACACATTTTTCCTAGTCTTATGCTACTTACCCATGTGAATTATCATGTATGTGGCATATTGGATAGTAGTCAAAATGTGAAGTTGAATGTATGATGTTTTTAAATTACGTCACATGTTCGAAAAAGTATGTCTTACATTTTGGCCCATAATTCTGAAACCATACAATCTGGATCCTCAATTCAAAGTGCAGCATAAAGCTAACATCATGCCACTGTTCTGTGTCCATTGGCATGCTTGTGCCATGCTTAGAAGTGGTGAGAATCCTTCAGTGATTAAATGCATGTTTTAAATACAAAAAATCTCAATTTATTTCAAATATTTCACGTATATTGTGTCATAATTCATGATCCATACTAGATAGAGCTTCATTTGCAAATGCAACACATTCTATAGAATATCCCACTGCAGGATGCCAAATTACATGCCTCTAGGATGTAGAGAAAGTACATAAAACTAACATTGACTCCATACTGGGCGATTTTACATCTCCGGCCATCTGGTCACCCTATAGAAACTAATTTCGTTAATAATCAAGTGAGTTTTTATGCTATTACGCTCATAATGCATCACATTAATCCTTATCATGTCTATAATGAGCTACAATTGAACAATAGATGAAAATGCATTCTAAACCATGTTTTTTTTTACCTTAAAAATCCTCATTGAAATAGACTTGTTACACCTATGCAGCTTTTAGCTTATGTGTAATAAGAAAATGTGCCATAAAAAAGTGAAAATGACACATAGAGGTGTTTTTTCATCTGTTTATGCAGCCTAATGTGAAAACAAGTCAAACCAATGTTTTACTTTACAAAAAATAAATTCCCAAATTTCCGCATTTTACCACTTACATAAAACATCTCCTGAGAAAGTTGCATATAAATTAGTCAGGGTACATTTTTTTAAAAAAACGTTTCCGGCTTGAGAATCAACATAACAGAATGCTTAATTTGATATATCACATACCCTAAAAAAAACAATCACAATATTGATTTTTTTGCATTTTTCCCAAGCTTAATGTAAAACATCCGTTGCACTGGTGCAACGAAATTAAGTCGAAAAACGGAAACAGCTATAAAAAAAAGTCTGAAATATATATTTGAAAAATTCCTTTTGTTTCTTTGGCCTAAACCCAAAAGGCTTCCAACAACACCTTTTTTTCAAAAATCAAACAATGTAAAAATGTCCTGCAAACTTTTTTTCTTCTCAAAATATTGTCAAAAATAGTCATTTTTAGTAGAAATAAGTGAGCGTTTGAGATTTTTTCGCCAGATAAAGTTTTTTATGGTCACTTTACACTTAGGCTTCGGGTCCCTATGTTTTCAATTTTTTGGTTGACCCAGAAAAAAAAATTCTTTTTTCAAAAAGCTGCACTGGTGTAGCTCTCTGAAAAAAGGCACGCCCGAATATTTTTTTCTGAAAAAAGGGGGGTGCATATGAAAGAGGGCGTCGAAATATTGTGATTGAGAACTATTTTTTTTTCGACATGGGCGAATTGCAGTATGTAGCTAAGACATGTACACTTTATAGTGGCGACTCTGATGTTTGTGGCTTATAGGGACAAGGTACAAATCAAGTGTAACCTTCAGGTTGGTTCTTCTTTTTCACCTTTATGTATGTTGACGAACTCTTTTTGCTTTTGGCTATAATTCACAATCTATATATGATAGAGACATAATTTAAACAACACATTGTTCCTAGTCTTATGCTACTTACCCATTACCCATGTGAATTATCATGTATGTGGCATATTGGATAGTAGTCAAAATGTGAAGTTGAATGTATGATGTTTTTAAATTACGTCACATGTTCGAAAAAGTATGTCTTACATTTTGGCCCATAATTCTGAAACCATACAATCTGGATCCTCAATTCAAAGTGCAGCATAAAGCTAACATCATGCCACTGTTCTGTGTCCATTGGCATGCTTGTGCCATGCTTAGAAGTGGTGAGAATCCTTCAGTGATTAAATGCATGTTTTAAATACAAAAAATCTCAATTTATTTCAAATATTTCACGTATATTGTGTCATAATTCATGATCCATACTAGATAGAGCTTCATTTGCAAATGCAACACATTCTATAGAATATCCCACTGCAAGATGCCAAATTACATGCCTCTAGGATATAGAGAAAGTACATAAAACTAACATTGACTCCATACTGGGCGATTTTACATCTCCGGCCATCTGGTCACCCTATAGAAACTAATTTCGTTAATAATCAAGTGAGTTTTTATGCTATTACGCTCATAATGCATCACAGTAATCCTTATCATGTCTATAATGAGCTACAATTGAACAATAGATGAAAATGCATTCTAAACCATGTTTTTTTTTACCTTAAAAATCCTCATTGAAATAGACTTGTTACACCTATGCAGCTTTTAGCTTATGTGTAATAAGAAAATGTGCCATAAAAAAGTGAAAATGACACATAGAGGTGTTTTTTCATCTGTTTATGCAGCCTAATGTGAAAACAAGTCAAACCAATGTTTTACTTTACAAAAAATAAATTCCCAAATTTCCGCATTTTACCACTTACATAAAACATCTCCTGAGAAAGTTGCATATAAATTAGTCAGGGTACATTTTTTTTAAAAAAACGT
The DNA here is from genome assembly GCF_964204655.1 of Triturus cristatus. Classification (NCBI taxonomy): domain Eukaryota; kingdom Metazoa; phylum Chordata; class Amphibia; order Caudata; family Salamandridae; genus Triturus; species Triturus cristatus. The sequence continues at coordinate 208,018,765 of NC_140594.1, read as the reverse complement.
TTCTGGCTTGAGAATCAACATAACAGAATGCTTAATTTGATATATCACATACCCTAAAAAAACACAATCACAATATTGATTTTTTTGCATTTTTCCCAAGCTCAATGTAAAACATCCGTTGCACTGGTGCACCGAAATTAAGTCGAAAAACGGAAACAGCTATAAAAAAAATCTGAAATATATATTTGAAAAATTCCTTTTGTTTCTTTGGCCTAAACCCAAAAGGCTTCCAACAACACCTTTTTTTCAAAAATCGAACAATGTAAAAATGTCCTGCGAACTTTTTTTCTTCTCAAAATATTGTCAAAAATAGTCATTTTTAGTAGAAATAAGTGAGCGTTTGAGATTTTTTCGCCAGATAAAGTTTTTTATGGTCACTTTACACTTAGGCTTCGGGTCCCTATGTTTTCAATTTTTTGGTTGACCCAGAAAAAAGAATTCTTTTTTCAAAAAGCTGCACTGGTGTAGCTCTCTGAAAAAAGGCACGCCCGAATATTTTTTTCTGAAAAAAAGGGGGTGCATATGAAAGAGGGCGTCGAAATATTGTGATTGAGAACTATTTTTTTTTCGACATGGGCGAATTGCAGTATGTAGCTAAGACATGTACACTTTATAGTGGCGACTCTGATGTTTGTGGCTTATAGGGACAAGGTACAAATCAAGTGTAACCTTCAGGTTGGTTCTTCTTTTTCACCTTTATGTATGTTGAAGAACTCTTTTTGCTTTTGGCTATAATTCACAATCTATATATGATAGAGACATAATTTAAACAATACATAGTTCCTAGTCTTGTGCTACTTACCCATGTGAATTATCAGGTATGTGGCATATTGGATAGTAGTCAAAATGTGAAGTTGAATGTATGATGTTTTTAAATTACGTCACATGTTCGAAAAAGTATGCCTTACATTTTGGCCCATAATTCTGAAACCATACAATCTGGATCCTCAATTCAAAGTGCAGCATAAAGCTAACATCATGCCACTGTTCTGTGTCCATTTTCATGCTTGTGCCATGCTTAGAAGTGGTGAGAATCTTTCAGTGATTAAATGCATGTTTTAAATATAAAAAATCTCAATTTATTTCAAATATCTCACGTATATTGTGTCATAATTCATGATCCATACTAGATAGAGCTTCATTTGCAAATGCAACACAGTCTATAGAATATCCCACTGCAGGATGCCAAATTACATGCCCCTAGGATGTAGAGAAAGTACATAAAACTAACATTGACTCCATACTGGGCGATTTTACATCTCCGGCCATCTGGTCACCCTATAGAAACTAATTTCGTTAATAATCAAGTGAGTTTTTATGCTATTAGGCTCATAATGCATTACATTAATCCTTATCATGTCTATATTGAGCTACAATTGAACAATAGATGAAAATGCATTCTAAACCATGTTTTTTTTACCTTAAAAATCCTCATTGAAATAGACTTGTTACACCTATGCAGCTTTTAGCTTATGTGTAATAAGAAAATGTGACATAAAAAGTGAAAATGACACATAGAGGTGTTTTTTCATCTGTTTATGCAGCCTAATGTGAAAACAAGTCAAACCAATGTTTTACTTTGCAAAAACTAAATTCCCAAATTTCCGCATTTTACCACTTACATAAAACATCTCCTGAGAAAGTCGCATATAAATTAGTCAGGGTACATTTTTTTTTTAAAACGTTTCCGGCTTGAGAATCAACATAACAAAATGCTTAATTTGATATAACACATACCCTAAAAAACAAAATCACAATATTGATTTTTTTGCATTTTTCCCAAGCTCAATGTAAAACAACCGTTGCACTGGTGCAACGAAAGATTAAGTCGAAAAACGGAAATAGCTATAAAAAAAAACTCTGAAATATATATTTCAAAAATTCCTTTTGTTTCTTTGGCCTAAACCCAAAAGGCTTCCAACAACACCTTTTTTTCAAAAATCGAACAATGTAAAAATGTCCTGCTAACTTTTTTTCTTCTCAAAATATTGTCAAAAATAGTCATTTTTAGTATAAATACGTGAGCGTTTGAGATTTTTTCACCAGATAAAGTTTTTTATGGTCACTGTACACTTAGGCTTCGGGTCCACATGTTTTCAATTTTTTGGTTGACCCAGAAAAAAAAAATCTTTTTTCAAAAAGCTGCACTGGTGTAGCTCTCTCAAAAAAGGCACGCCCGAATATTTTTTTTCTGAAAAAAGGGGGGTGCATATGAAAGAGGGCGTCGAAATATTATGATTGAGCACGATTTTTTTTTTCGACATGGGCGAATTGCAGTATGTAGCTAAGACATGTACACTTTATAGTGGCAACTCTGATGTTTGTGGCTTATAGGGACAAGGTACAAATCAAGTGTAACCTTCAGGTTGGTTTTTCTTTTTCACCTTCATGTATGTTGAAGAACTCTTTTTGCTTTTGGCTATAATTCACAATCTATATATGATAGAGACATAATTTAAACAACACATTTTTCCTAGTCTTGTGCTACTTACCCATGTGAATTATCATGTATGTGGCATATTGGATAGTAGTCAAAATGTGAAGTTGAATGTATGATGTTTTTAAATTACGTCTCATGTTCGAAAAAGTATGCCTTACATTGTGGCCCATAATTCTGAAACCATACAATCTGGATCCTCAATTCAAAGTGCAGCATAAAGCTAACATCATGCCACTGTTCTGTGTCCATTTGCATGCTTGTGCCATGCTTAGAAGTGGTGAGAATCTTTCAGTGATTAAATGCATGTTTTAAATACAAAAAATCTAAATTTATTTCAAATATTTCACGTATATTGTGTCATAATTCATGATCCATACTAGATAGAGCTTCATTTGCAAATGCAACACATTCTATAGAATATCCCACTGCAGGATGCCAAATTACATGCCTCTAGGATGTAGAGAAAGTACATAAAACTAACATTGACTCCATACTGGGCGATTTTACATCTCTGGCCATCTGGTCACCCTATAGAACTAATTTCGTTAATAATCAAGTGAGTTTTTATGCTATTACGCTCATAATGCATCACATTAATCCTTATCATGTCTATAATGAGCTACAATTGAACAATAGATGAAAATGCATTCTAAACCATGTTTTTTTTTACCTTAAAAATCCTCATTGAAATAGACTTGTTACACCTATGCAGCTTTTAGCTTATGTGTAATAAGAAAATGTGCCATAAAAAAGTGAAAATGACACATAGAGGTGTTTTTTCATCTGTTTATGCAGCCTAATGTGAAAACAAGTCAAACCAATGTTTTACTTTACAAAAAATAAATTCCCAAATTTCCGCATTTTACCACTTACATAAAACATCTCCTGAGAAAGTTGCATATAAATTAGTCAGGGTACATTTTTTTAAAAAAATGTTTCCGGCTTGAGAATCAACATACCAGAATGCTTAATTTGATATATCACATACCCTAAAAAAACACAATCACAATATTGATTTTTTTGCATTTTTCCCAAGCTCAATGTAAAACATCCGTTGCACTGGTGCAACGAAATTAAGTCGAAAAACGGAAACAGCTATAAAAAAAAATCTAAAATATATATTCGAAAAATTCCTTTTGTTTCTTTGGCCTAAACCCAAAAGGCTTCCAACAAAACCTTTTTTTCAAAAATCGAACAATGTAAAAATGTCCTGCGAACTTTTTTTCTTCTCAAAATATTGTCAAAAATAGTCATTTTTAGTATAAATAAGTGAGCGTTTGAGGTTTTTTCACCAGAGAAAGTTTTTTATAGTCACTTTACACTTAGGCTTCGGGTCCACATGATTTCAATTTTTTGGTTGACCCAGAAAAAAAAATTATTTATTCAAAAAGCTGCACTGGTGTAGCTCTCTGAAAAAAGGCACGCCCGAATATTTTTTTCTGAAAAAAGGGGGGTGCATATGAAAGAGGGCGTCGAAACATTATGATTGAGCACGATTTTTTTTTCGACATGGGCGAATTGCAGTATGTAGCTAAGACATGTACACTTTATAGTGGCAACTCTGATGTTTGTGGCTTATAGGGACAAGGTACAAATCAAGTGTAACCTTCAGGTTGGTTTTTCTTTTTCACCTTCATGTATGTTGAAGAACTCTTTCTGCTTTTGGCTATAATTCACAATCTATATATGATAGAGACATACTTTAAACAACACATTGTTCCTAGTCTTGTGCTACTTACCCATGTGAATTATCAGGTATGTGGCATATTGGATAGTAGTCAAAATGTGAAGTTGAATGTATGATGTTTTTAAATTACGTCACATGTTCGAAAAAGTATGCCTTACATTTTGGCCCATAATTCTGAAACCATACAATCTGGATCCTCAATTCAAAGTGCAGCATAAAGCTAACATCATGCCACTGTTCTGTGTCCATTGGCATGCTTGTGCCATGCTTAGAAGTGGTGAGAATCTTTCAGTGATTAAAAGCATGTTTTAAATATAAAAAATCTCAATTTATTTCAAATATTTCACATATATTGTGTCATAATTCATGATCCATACTAGATAGAGCTTCATTTGCAAATGCAACACATTCTATAGAATATCCCACTGCAGGATGCCAAATTACATGCTCCTAGGATGTAGAGAAAGTACATAAAACTAACACTGACTCCATACTGGGCGATTTTACATCTCCGGCCATCTGGTCACCCTATAGAAACTAATTTCTTTAATAATCAAGTGAGTTTTTATGCTATTAGGCTCATAATGCATTACATTAATCCTTATCATGTCTATATTGAGCTACAATTGAACAATAGATGAAAATGCATTCTAAACCATGTTTTTTTTACCTTAAAAATCCTCATTGAAATAGACTTGTTACACCTATGCAGCTTTTAGCTTATGTGTAATAAGAAAATGTGCCATAAAAAAGTGAAAATGACACATAGAGGTGTTTTTTCATCTGTTTATGCAGCCTAATGTGAAAACAAGTCAAACCAATGTTTTACTTTACAAAAAATAAATTCCCAAATTTCCGCATTTTACCACTTACATAAAACATCTCCTGAGAAAGTCGCATATAAATTAGTCAGGGTACATTTTTTTTTAAAAACGTTTCCGGCTTGAGAATCAACATAACAAAATGCTTAATTTGACATAACACATACCCTAAAAAACAAAATCACAATATTGATTTTTTTGCATTTTTCCCAAGCTCAATGTAAAACAACCGTTGCACTGGTGCAACGAAAGATTAAGTCGAAAAACGGAAACAGCTATAAAAAAAAAATCTGAAATATATATTTCAAAAATTCCTTTTGTTTCTTTGGCCTAAACCCAAAAGGCTTCCAACAACACCTTTTTTTCAAAAATCGAACAATGTAAAAATGTCCTGCTAACTTTTTTTCTTCTCAAAATATTGTCAAAAATAGTCATTTTTAGTATAAATACGTGAGCGTTTGAGATTTTTTCACCAGATAAAGTTTTTTATGGTCACTGTACACTTAGGCTTCGGGTCCACATGTTTTCAATTTTTTGGTTGACCCAGAAAAATAAATCTTTTTTAAAAAAGCTGCACTGGTGTAGCTCTTTCAAAAAAGGCACGCCCGAATATTTTTTTTCTGAAAAAAGGGGGGTGCATATGAAAGAGGGCGTCGAAATATTATGATTGAGCACGATTTTTTTTTCCGACATGGGCGAATTGCAGTATGTAGCTAAGACATGTACACTTTATAGTGGCAACTCTGATGTTTGTGGCTTATAGGGACAAGGTACAAATCAAGTGTAACCTTCAGGTTGGTTTTTCTTTTTCACCTTCATGTATGTTGAAGAACTCTTTTTGCTTTTGGCTATAATTCACAATCTATATATGATAGAGACATAATTTAAACAACACATTGTTCCTAGTCTTGTGCTACTTACCCATGTGAATTATCATGTATGTGGCATATTGGATAGTAGTCAAAATGTGAAGTTGAATGTATGATGTTTTAAAATTACGTCTCATGTTCGAAAAAGTATGCCTTACATTGTGGACCATAATTCTGAAACCATACAATCTGGATCCTCAATTCAAAGTGCAGCATGAAGCTAACATCATGCCACTGTTCTGTGTCCATTTGCATGCTTGTGCCATGCTTAGAAGTGGTGAGAATCTTTCAGTGATTAAATGCATGTTTTAAATACAAAAAATCTCAATTTATTTCAAATATTTCACGTATATTGTGTCATAATTCATGATCCATACTAGATAGAGCTTCATTTGCAAATGCAACACATTCTATAGAATATCCCACTGCAGGATGCCAAATTACATGCCTCTAGGATGTAGAGAAAGTACATAAAACTAACATTGACTCCATACTGGGCGATTTTACATCTCCGGCCATCTGGTCACCCTATAGAAACTAATTTCGTTAATAATCAAGTGAGTGTTTATGCTATTACGCTCATAATGCATCACATTAATCCTTATCATGTCTATAATGAGCTACAATTGAACAATAGATGAAAATGCATTCTAAACCATGTTTTTTTTTACCTTAAAAATCCTCATTGAAATAGACTTGTTACACCTATGCAGCTTTTAGCTTATGTGTAATAAGAAAATGTGCCATAAAAAAGTGAAAATGACACATAGAGGTGTTTTTTCATCTGTTTATGCAGCCTAATGTGAAAACAAGTCAAACCAATGTTTTACTTTACAAAAAATAAATTCCCAAATTTCCGCATTTTACCACTTACATAAAACATCTCCTGAGAAAGTTGCATATAAATGAGTCAGGGTACATTTTTTTAAAAAAACGTTTCCGGCTCGAGAATCAACATAACAAAAGGCTTAATTTGATATATCACATACCTTAAAAAAAAATCACAATATTGATATTTTTGCATTTTTCCCAAGCTCAATGTAAAACATCCGTTGCACTGGTGCAACGAAAGGTTAAGTCGAAAAACGGAAACAGCTATAAAAAAAAAATATGAAATATATATTTCAAAAATTCCTTTTGTTTCTTTGGCCTAAACCCAAAAGGCTTCCAACAACACCTTTTTTTCAAAAATCGAACAATGTAAAAATGTCCTGCGAACTTTTTTTCTTCTCAAAATATTGTCAAAAATAGTCATTTTTAGTATAAATAAGTGAGCGTTTGAGATTTTTTCACCAGATAATGTTTTTTATAGTCACTGTACACTTAGGCTTCGGGTCCACATTATTTCAATTTTTTGGTTGACCCAGAAAAAAAAATTATTTTTTCAAAAAGCTGCACTGGTGTAGCTCTCTGAAAAAAGGCACGCCCGAATATTTTTTTCTGAAAAAAGGGGGGTGCATATGAAAGAGGGCGTCGAAACATTATGATTGAGCACGATTTTATTTTCAACATGGGCGAATTGCAGTATGTAGCTAAGACATGTACACTTTATAGTGGCAACTCTGATGTTTGTGGCTTATAGGGACAATGTACAAATCAAGTGTAACCTTCAGGTTGGTTTTCCTTTTTCACCTTCATGTATGTTGAAGAACTCCCTATGCTTTTGGCTATAATTCACAATCTATATATGATAGAGACATACTTTAAACAACACATTGTTCCTAGTCTTGTGCTACTTACCCATGTGAATGATCATGTATGTGGCATATTGGATAGTAGTCAAAATGTGAAGTTGAATGTATGATGTTTTTCAATTACGTCACAAGTTCGAAAAAGTATGCCTTACATTTTGGCCCATAATTCTGAAACCATACAATCTGGATCCTCAATTCAAAGTGCAGTATAAAGCTAACATCATGCCACTGTTCTGTGTCCATTTTCATGCTTGTGCCATGCTTAGAAGTGGTGAGAATCTTTCAGTGATTAAATGCATGTTTTAAATACAAAAAATCTCAATTTATTTCAAATATTTCACGTATATTGTGTCATAATTCATGATCCATACTAGATAGAGCTTCATTTGCAAATGCAACACATTCTATAGAATATCCCACTGCAGGATGCCAAAGTACATGCCTCTAGGATGTAGAGAAAGTACATAAAACTAACATTGACTCCATACTGGGCGATTTTACATCTCCGGCCATCTGGTCACCCTATAGAAACTAATTTTGTTTATAATCAAGTGAGTTTTTATGCTATTACGCTCATAATGCTTCACATTAATCCTTATCATGTCTATAATGAGCTACAATTGAACAATAGATGAAAATGCATTCTAAACCATGTTTTTTTTACCTTAAAAATCCTCATTGAAATAGACTTGTTACACCTATGCAGCTTTTAGCTTATGTGTAATAAGAAAATGTGCCAAAAAAAAGTGAAAATGACATATAGAGGTGTTTTTTCATCTGTTTATGCAGCCTATTGTGAAAACAAGTGAAACCAATGTTTTACTTTACAAAATATAAATTCCCAAATTTCCGCATTTTACCACTTACATAAAACATCTCCTGAGAAAGTTGCATATAAATGAGTCAGGGTACATTTGTTTTTTAAAAACGTTTCCGGCTTGAGAATCAACATAACAAAAGGCTTAATTTGATATATCACATACCCTAAAAAAAAAATCACAATATTGATATTTTTGCATTTTTCCCAAGCTCAATGTAAAACATCCGTTGCACTGGTGCAACGAAAGGTTAAGTCGAAAAACGGAAACAGCTATAAAAAAAAATCTGAAATATATATTTCAAAAATTCCTTTTGTTTCTTTGGCCTAAACCCAAAAGGCTTCCAACAACACCTTTTTTTCAAAAATCGAACAATGTAAAAATGTCCTGCGAACTTTTTTTCTTCTCAAAATATTGTCAAAAATAGTCATTTTTAGTATAAATAAGTGAGCGTTTGAGATTTTTTCACCAGATAAAGTTTTTTATAGTCACTGTACACTTAGGCTTCGGGTCCACATGATTTCAATTTTTTGGTTGACCCAGAAAAAAAAAATATTTTTTCAAAAAGCTGCACTGGTGTAGCTCTCTGAAAAAAGGCACGCCCGAGTATTTTTTTCTGAAAAAAGGGGGGTGCATATGAAAGAGGGCGTCGAAACATTATGATTGAGCACGATTTTATTTTCAACATGGGCGAATTGCAGTATGTAGCTAAGACATGTACACTTTATAGTGGCAACTCTGATGTTTGTGGCTTATAGGGACAATGTACAAATCAAGTGTAACCTTCAGGTTGGTTTTTCTTTTTCACCTTCATGTATGTTGAAGAACTCCCTATGCTTTTGGCTATAATTCACAATCTATATATGATAGAGACATACTTTAAACAACACATTGTTCCTAGTCTTGTGCTACTTACCCATGTGAATGATCATGTATGTGGCATATTGGATAGTAGTCAAAATGTGAAGTTGAATGTATGATGTTTTTCAATTACGTCACAAGTTCGAAAAAGTATGCCTTACATTTTGGCCCATAATTCTGAAACCATACAATCTGGATCCTCAATTCAAAGTGCAGTATAAAGCTAACATCATGCCACTGTTCTGTGTCCATTTTCATGCTTGTGCCATGCTTAGAAGTGGTGAGAATCTTTCAGTGATTAAATGCATGTTTTAAATACAAAAAATCTCAATTTATTTCAAATATTTCACGTATATTGTGTCATAATTCATGATCCATACTAGATAGAGCTTCATTTGCAAATGCAACACATTCTATAGAATATCCCACTGCAGGATGCCAAAGTACATGCCTCTAGGATGTAGAGAAAGTACATAAAACTAACATTGACTCCATACTGGGCGATTTTACATCTCCGGCCATCTGGTCACCCTATAGAAACTAATTTTGTTTATAATCAAGTGAGTTTTTATGCTATTACGCTCATAATGCTTCACATTAATCCTTATCATGTCTATAATGAGCTACAATTGAACAATAGATGAAAATGCATTCTAAACCATGTTTTTTTTACCTTACAAAATCCTCATTGAAATAGACTTGTTACACCTATGCAGCTTTTAGCTTATGTGTAATAAGAAAATGTGCCAAAAAAAAGTGAAAATGACATATAGAGGTGTTTTTTCATCTGTTTATGCAGCCTATTGTGAAAACAAGTGAAACCAATGTTTTACTTTACAAAATATAAATTCCCAAATTTCCGCATTTTACCACTTACATAAAACATCTCCTGAGAAAGTTGCATATAAATGAGTCAGGGTACATTTGTTTTTTAAAAACGTTTCCGGCTTGAGAATCAACATAACAAAAGGCTTAATTTGATATATCACATACCCTAAAAAAAAAATCACAATATTGATATTTTTGCATTTTTCCCAAGCTCAATGTAAAACATCCGTTGCACTGGTGCAACGAAAGGTTAAGTCGAAAAACGGAAACAGCTATAAAAAAAAATCTGAAATATATATTTCAAAAATTCCTTTTGTTTCTTTGGCCTAAACCCAAAAGGCTTCCAACAACACCTTTTTTTCAAAAATCGAACAATGTAAAAATGTCCTGCGAACTTTTTTTCTTCTCAAAATATTGTCAAAAATAGTCATTTTTAGTATAAATAAGTGAGCGTTTGAGATTTTTTCACCAGATAAAGTTTTTTATAGTCACTGTACACTTAGGCTTCGGGTCCACATGATTTCAATTTTTTGGTTGACCCAGAAAAAAAAAATATTTTTTCAAAAAGCTGCACTGGTGTAGCTCTCTGAAAAAAGGCACGCCCGAGTATTTTTTTCTGAAAAAAGGGGGGTGCATATGAAAGAGGGCGTCGAAATATTATGATTGAGCACGATTTTTTTTTTCGACATGGGCGAATTGCAGTATGTAGCTAAGACATGTACACTTTATAGTGGCAACTCTGATGTTTGTGGCTTATAGGGACAATGTACAAATCAAGTGTAACCTTCAGGTTGGTTTTTCTTTTTCACCTTCATGTATGTTGAAGAACTCCCTCTGCTTTTGGCTATAATTCACAATCTATATATGATAGAGACATACTTTAAACAACACATTGTTCCTAGTATTGTGCTACTTACCCATGTGAATTATCATGTATGTGGCATATTGGATAGTAGTCAAAATGTGAAGTTGAATGTATGATGTTTTTCAATTACGTCACAAGTTCGAAAAAGTATGCCTTACATTTTGGCCCATAATTCTGAAACCATACAATCTGGATCCTCAATTCAAAGTGCAGTATAAAGCTAACATCATGCCACTGTTCTGTGTCAATTTACATGCTTGTGCCATGCTTAGAAGTGGTGAGAATCTTTCAGTGATTAAATGCATGTTTTAAATACAAAAAATCTCAATTTATTTCAAATATTTCACGTATATTGTGTCATAATTCATGATCCATACTAGATAGAGCTTCATTTGCAAATGCATCACATTCTATAGAATATCCCACTGCAGGATGCCAAAGTACATGCCTCTAGGATGTAGAGAAAGTACATAAAACTAACATTGACTCCATACTGGGCGATTTTACATCTCCGGCCATCTGGTCACCCTATAGAAACTAATTTTGTTTATAATCAAGTGAGTTTTTATGCTATTACGCTCATAATGCTTCACATTAATCCTTATCATGTCTATAATGAGCTACAATTGAACAATAGATGAAAATGCATTCTAAACCATGTTTTTTTTACCTTATAAATCCTCATTGAAATAGACTTGTTACACCTATGCAGCTTTTAGCTTATGTGTAATAAGAAAATGTGCCAAAAAAAAGTGAAAATGACATATAGAGGTGTTTTTTCATCTGATTATGCAGCCTATTGTGAAAACAAGTGAAACCAATGTTTTACTTTACAAAATATAAATTCCCATATTTCCGCATTTTACCACTTACATAAAACATCTCCTGAGAAAGTTGCATATAAATGAGTCAGGGTACATTTTTTTAAAAAACGTTTCCGGCTTGAGAATCAACATAACAAAAGGCCTAATTTGATATATCACATACCCTAAAAAAAAAACTCACAATATTGATATTTATGCATTTTTCCCAAGCTCAATGTAAAACATCCGTTGCACTGGTGCAACGAAAGGTTAAGTCGAAAAACGGAAACAGCTATAAAAAAAATCTGAAATATATATTTCAAAAATTCCTTTTGTTTCTTTGGCCTAAACCCAAAAGGCTTCCAACAACACCTTTTTTTCAAAAATCGAACAATGTAAAAATGTCCTGCGAACTTTTTTTCTTCTCAAAATATTGTCAAAAATAGTCATTTTTAGTATAAATAAGTGAGCGTTTGAGATTTTTTCACCAGATAAAGTTTTTTATAGTCACTGTACACTTAGGCTTTGGGTCCACATGATTTCAATTTTTTGGTTGACCCAGAAAAAAAAAATATGTTTTCAAAAAGCTGCACTGGTGTAGCTCTCTGAAAAAAGGCACGCCCGAATATTTTTTTCTGAAAAAAGGGGGGTGCACATGAAAGAGGGCGTCGAAATATTATGATTGAGCACAATTTTTTTTTTCGACATGGGCGAATTGCAGTATGTAGCTAAGACATGTACACTTTATAGTGGCAACTCTGATGTTTGTGGCTTATAGGGACAAGGTACAAATCAAGTGTAACCTTCAGGTTGGTTTTTCTTTTTCACCTTCATGTATGTTGAAGAACTCCCTCTGCTTTTGGCTATAATTCACAATCTATATATGATAGAGACATACTTTAAACAACACATTGTTCCTAGTGTTGTGCTACTTACCCATGTGAATTATCATGTATGTGGCATATTGGATAGTAGTCAAAATGTGAAGTTGAATGTATGATGTTTTTCAATTACGTCACAAGTTCGAAAAAGTATGCCTTACATTTTGGCCCATAATTCTGAAACCATACAATCTGGATCCTCAATTCAAAGTGCAGCATAAAGCTAACATCATGCCACTGTTCTGTGTCCATGTTCATGCTTGTGCCATGCTTAGAAGTGGTGAGAATCTTTCAGTGATTAAATGCACGTTTTAAATACAAACAATCTCAATTTATTTCAAATATTTCACGTATATTGTGTCATAATTCATGATCCATACTAGATAGAGCTTCATTTGCAAATGCAACACATTCTATAGAATATCCCACTGCAGGATGCCAAATTACATGCCTCTAGGATGTAGAGAAAGTACATAAAACTAACATTGACTCCATACTGGGCGATTTTACATCTCCGGCCATCTGGTCACCCTATAGAAACTAATTTTGTTTATAATCAGGTGAGTTTTTATGCTATTACGCTCATAATGCATCACATTAATCCTTATCATGTCTATAATGAGCTACAATTGAACAATAGATGAAAATGCATTCTAAACCATGTTTTTTTACCTTACAAAACCTCATTGAAATAGACTTGTTACACCTATGCAGCTTTTAGCTTATGTGTGATAAGAAAATGTGCCATAAAAAAGTGAAAATGACATATAGAGGTGTTTTTTCATCTGTTTATGCAGCCTATTGTGAAAAAAAGTGAAACCAATGTTTTACTTTACAAAATATAAATTCCCAAATTTCCGCATTTTACCACTTACATAAAACATCTCCTGAGAAAGTTGCATATAAATGAGTCAGGGTACATTTTTTTTAAAAAACGTTTCCGGCCTGAGAATCAACATAACAAAAGGCTTAATTTGATATATCACATACCCTAAAAAAAAGAAATCACAATATTGATATTTTTGCATTTTTCCCAAGCTCAATGTAAAAGATCCGTTGCACTTGTGCAACGAAAGGTTAAGTCGAAAAACGGAAACAGCTATAAAAAAAAATCTGAAATATATATTTCAAAAATTCCTTTTGTTTCTTTGGCCTAAACCCAAAAGGCTTCCAACAACACCGTTTTTTCAAAAATCGAACAATGTAAAAATGTCCTGCAAATTTTTTTTCTTCTCAAAATATTGTCAAAAATAGTCATTTTTAGTATAAATAAGTGAGCGTTTGAGATTTTTTCACCAGATAAAGTTTTTTATAGTCACTGTACACTTAGGCTTCGGGTCCACATGATTTCAATTTTTTGGTTGACCCAGAAAAAAAAAATATTTTCAAAAAGCTGCACTGGTGTAGCTCTCTGAAAAAAGGCACGCCCGAATATTTTTTTCTGAAAAAAGGGGGGTGGATATGAAAGAGGGCGTCGAAATATTGTGATTGAGAACTATTTTATTTTCGACATGGGCGAATTGCAGTATGTAGCTAAGACATGTACACTTTATAGTGGCGACTCTGATGTTTGTGGCTTATAGGGACAAGGTACAAATCAAGTGTAACCTTCAGGTTGGTTCTTCTTTTTCACCTTTATGTATGTTGAAGAACTCTTTTTGCTTTTGGCTATAATTCACAATCTATATATGATAGAGACATAATTTAAACAACACATAGTTCCTAGTCTTGTGCTACTTACCCATGTGAATTATCAGGTATGTGGCATATTGGATAGTAGTCAAAATGTGAAGTTGAATGTATGATGTTTTTAAATTACGTCACATGTTCGAAAAAGTATGCCTTACATTTTGGCCCATAATTCTGAAACCATACAATCTGGATCCTCAATGCAAAGTGCAGCATAAAGCTAACATCATGCCACTGTTCTGTGTCCATTTGCATGCTTGTGCCATGCTTAGAAGTGGTGAGAATCTTTCAGTGATTAAATGCATGTTTTAAATATAAAAAATCTCAATTTATTTCAAATATTTCACGTATATTGTGTCATAATTCATGATCCATACTAGATAGAGCTTCATTTGCAAATGCAACACATTCTATAGAATATCCCACTGCAGGATGCCAAATTACATGCCCCTAGGATGTAGAAAAAGTACATAAAACTAACATTGACTCCATACTGGGCGATTTTACATCTCCGGCCATCTGGTCACCCTATAGAAACTAATTTCGTTAATAATCAAGTGAGTTTTTATGCTATTAGGCTCATAATGCATTACATTAATCCTTATCATGTCTATATTGAGCTACAATTGAACAATAGATGAAAATGCATTCTAAACCATGTTTTTTTTTACCTTAAAAATCCTCATTGAAATAGACTTGTTACACCTATGCAGCTTTTAGCTTATGTGTAATAAGAAAATGTGCCATAAAAAAGTGAAAATGACACATAGAGGTGTTTTTTCATCTGTTTATGCAGCCTAATGTGAAAACAAGTCAAACCAATGTTAAAAACAAAATCACAATATTGATTTTTTTGCATTTTTCCCAAGCTCAATGTAAAACAACCGTTGCACTGGTGCAACGAAAGATTAAGTAGAAAAACGGAAACAGCTATAAAAAAATAAAATATGAAATATATATTTCAAAAATTCCTTTTGTTTCTTTGGCCTAAACCCAAAAGGCTTCCAACAACACCTTTTTTTCAAAAATCGAACAATGTAAAAATGTCCTGCTAACTTTTTTCTTCTCAAAATATTGTCAAAAATAGTCATTTTTAGTATAAATACGTGAGCGTTTGAGATTTTTTCACCAGATAAAGTTTTTTATGGTCACTGTACACTTAGGCTTCGGGTCCACATGTTTTCAATTTTTTGGTTGACCCAGAAAAAAAAAATCTTTTTTCAAAAAGCTGCACTGGTGTAGCTCTCTCAAAAAAGGCACGCCCGAATATTTTTTTTCTGAAAAAAGGGGGGTGCATATGAAAGAGGGCGTCGAAATATTATGATTGAGCACGATTTTTTTTTCCGACATGGGCGAATTGCAGTATGTAGCTAAGACATGTACACTTTATAGTGGCAACTCTGATGTTTGTGGCTTATAGGGACAAGGTACAAATCAAGTGTAACCTTCAGGTTGGTTTTTCTTTTTCACCTTCATGTATGTTGAAGAACTCTTTTTGCTTTTGGCTATAATTCACAATCTATATATGATAGAGACATAATTTAAACAACACATTGTTCCTAGTCTTGTGCTACTTACCCATGTGAATTATCATGTATGTGGCATATTGGATAGTAGTCAAAATGTGAAGTTGAATGTATGATGTTTTTAAATTACGTCTTATGTTCGAAAAAGTATGCCTTACATTGTGGACCATAATTCTGAAACCATACAATCTGGATCCTCAATTCAAAGCGCAGCATAAAGCTAACATCATGCCACTGTTCTGTGTCCATTTGCATGCTTGTGCCATGCTTAGAAGTGGTGAGAATCTTTCAGTGATTAAATGCATGTTTTAAATAAAAAACATCTCAATTTATTTCAAATATTTCACGTATATTGTGTCATAATTCATGATCCATACTAGATAGAGCTTCATTTGCAAATGCAACACATTCTATAGAATATCCCACTGCAGGATGCCAAATTACATGCCTCTAGGATGTAGAGAAAGTACATAAAACTAACATTGACTCCATACTGGGCGATTTTACATCTCCGGCCATCTGGTCACCCTATAGAAACTAATTTTGTTTATAATCAAGTGAGTTTTTATGCTATTACGCTCATAATGCATCACATTAATCCTTATCATGTCTATAATGAGCTACAATTGAACAATAGATGAAAATGCATTCTAAACCATGTTTTTTTACCTTACAAAACCTCATTGAAATAGACTTGTTACACCTATGCAGCTTTTAGCTTATGTGTGATAAGAAAATGTGCCATAAAAAAGTGAAAATGACATATAGAGGTGTTTTTTCATCTGTTTATGCAGCCTATTGTGAAAAAAAGTGAAACCAATGTTTTACTTTACAAAATATAAATTCCCAAATTTCCGCATTTTACCACTTACATAAAACATCTCCTGAGAAAGTTGCATATAAATGAGTCAGGGTACATTTTTTTTTAAAAACGTTTCCGGCCTGAGAATCAACATAACAAAAGGCTTAATTTGATATATCACATACCCTAAAAAAAAGAAATCACAATATTGATATTTTTGCATTTTTCCCAAGCTCAATGTAAAAGATCCGTTGCACTGGTGCAACGAAAGGTTAAGTCGAAAAACGGAAACAGCTATAAAAAAAAATCTGAAATATATATTTCAAAAATTCCTTTTGTTTCTTTGGCCTAAACCCAAAAGGCTTCCAACAACACCTTTTTTTCAAAAATCGAACAATGTAAAAATGTCCTGCGAACTTTTTTTCTTCTCAAAATATTGTCAAAAATAGTCATTTTTAGTATAAATAAGTGAGCGTTTGAGATTTTTTCACCATATAAAGTTTTTTATAGTCACTGTACACTTAGGCTTCGGGTCCACATGATTTCAATTTTTTGGTTGACCCAGAAAAAAAAAATATTTTCAAAAAGCTGCACTGGTGTAGCTCTCTGAAAAAAGGCACGCCCGAATATTTTTTTCTGAAAAAAGGGGGGTGGATATGAAAGAGGGCGTCGAAATATTGTGATTGAGAACTAATTTTTTTTTCGACATGGGCGAATTGCAGTATGTAGCTAAGACATGTACACTTTATAGTGGCGACTCTGATGTTTGTGGCTTATAGGGACAAGGTACAAATCAAGTGTAACCTTCAGGTTGGTTCTTCTTTTTCACCTTTATGTATGTTGAAGAACTCTTTTTGCTTTTGGCTATAATTCACAATCTATATATGATAGAGACATAATTTAAACTACACATAGTTCCTAGTCTTGTGCTACTTACCCATGTGAATTATCAGGTATGTGGCATATTGGATAGTAGTCAAAATGTGAAGTTGAATGTATGATGTTTTTAAATTACGTCACATGTTCGAAAAAGTATGCCTTACATTTTGGCCCATAATTCTGTAACCATACAATCTGGATCCTCAATTCAAAGTGCAGCATAAAGCTAACATCATGCCACTGTTCTGTGTCCATTTTCATGCTTGTGCCATGCTTAGAAGTGGTGAGAATCTTTCAGTGATTAAATGCATGTTTTAAATATAAAAAATCTCAATTTATTTCAAATATTTCACGTATATTGTGTCATAATTCATGATCCATACTAGATAGAGCTTCATTTGCAAATGCAACACATTCTATAGAATATCCCACTGCAGAATGCCAAATTACATGCCCCTAGGATGTAGAGAAAGTACATAAAACTAACATTGACTCCATACTGGGCGATTTTACATCTCCGGCCATCTGGTCACCCTATAGAAACTAATTTCGTTAATAATCAAGTGAGTTTTTATGCTATTAGGCTCATAATGCATTACATTAATCCTTATCATGTCTATATTGAGCTACAATTGAACAATAGATGAAAATGCATTCTAAACCATGTTTTTTTTTACCTTAAAAATCCTCATTGAAATAGACTTGTTACACCTATGCAGCTTTTAGCTTATGTGTAATAAGAAAATGTGCCATAAAAAAGTGAAAATGACACATAGAGGTGTTTTTTCATCTGTTTATGCAGCCTAATGTGAAAACAAGTCAAACCAATGTTTTACTTTACAAAAAATAAATTCCCAAATTTCCGCATTTTACCACTTACATAAAACATCTCCTGAGAAAGTCGCATATAAATTAGTCAGGGTACATTTTTTTTTTTAAAACGTTTCCGGCTTGAGAATCAACATACCAAAATGCTTAATTTGACATAACACATACCCTAAAAAACAAAATCACAATATTGATTTTTTTGCATTTTTCCCAAGCTCAATGTAAAACAACCGTTGCACTGGTGCAACGAAAGATTAAGTAGAAAAACGGAAACAGCTATAAAAAAATAAAATATGAAATATATATTTCAAAAATTCCTTTTGTTTCTTTGGCCTAAACCCAAAAGGCTTCCAACAACACCTTTTTTTCAAAAATCGAACAATGTAAAAATGTCCTGCTAACTTTTTTTCTTCTCAAAATATTGTCAAAAATAGTCATTTTTAGTATAAATACGTGAGCGTTTGAGATTTTTTCACCAGATAAAGTTTTTTATGGTCACTGTACACTTAGGCTTCGGGTCCACATATTTTCAATTTTTTGGTTGACCCAGAAAAAAAAAATCTTTTTTCAAAAAGCTGCACTGGTGTAGCTCTCTCAAAAAAGGCACGCCCGAATATTTTTTTTCTGAAAAAAGGGGGGTGCATATGAAAGAGGGCGTCGAAATATTATGATTGAGCACGATTTTTTTTTTCGACATGGGCGAATTGCAGTATGTAGCTAAGACATGTACACTTTATAGTGGCAACTCTGATGTTTGTGGCTTATAGGGACAAGGTACAAATCAAGTGTAACCTTCAGGTTGGTTTTTCTTTTTCACCTTCATGTATGTTGAAGAACTCTTTTTGCTTTTGGCTATAATTCACAATCTATATATGATAGAGACATAATTTAAACAACACATTGTTCCTAGTCTTGTGCTACTTACCCATGTGAATTATCATGTATGTGGCATATTGGATAGTAGTCAAAATGTGAAGTTGAATGTATGATGTTTTTAAATTACGTCTCATGTTCGAAAAAGTATGCCTTACATTGTGGACCATAATTCTGAAACCATACAATCTGGATCCCCAATTCAAAGTGCAGCATAAAGCTAACATCATGCCACTGTTCTGTGTCCATTTGCATGCTTGTGCCATGCTTAGAAGTGGTGAGAATCTTTCAGTGATTAAATGCATGTTTTAAATAAAAAAAATCTCAATTTATTTCAAATATTTCACGTATATTGTGTCATAATTCATGATCCATACTAGATAGAGCTTCATTTGCAAATGCAACACATTCTATAGAATATCCCACTGCAGGATGCCAAATTACATGCCTCTAGGATGTAGAGAAAGTACATAAAACTAACATTGACTCCATACTGGGCGATTTTACATCTCCGCCCATCTGGTCACCCTATAGAAACTAATTTCGTTAATAATCAAGTGAGTTTTTATGCTATTAGGCTCATAATGCATTACATTAATCCTTATCATGTCTATATTGAGCTACAATTGAACAATAGATGAAAATGCATTCTAAACCATGTTTTTTTTTACCTTAAAAATCCTCATTGAAATAGACTTGTTACACCTATGCAGCTTTTAGCTTATGTGTAATAAGAAAATGTGCCATAAAAAAGTGAAAATGACACATAGAGGTGTTTTTTCATCTGTTTATGCAGCCTAATGTGAAAACAAGTCAAACCAATGTTTTACTTTACAAAAAATAAATCCCCAAATTTCCGCATTTTACCACTTACATAAAACATCTCCTGAGAAAGTCGCATATAAATTAGTCAGGGTACATTTTTTTTTAAAAACGTTTCCGGCTTGAGAATCAACATAACAAAATGCTTAATTTGACATAACACATACCCTAAAAAACAAAATCACAATATTGATTTTTTTGCATTTTTCCCAAGCTCAATGTAAAACAACCGTTGCACTGGTGCAACGAAAGATTAAGTAGAAAAACGGAAACAGCTATAAAAAAATAAAATATGAAATATATATTTCAAAAATTCCTTTTGTTTCTTTGGCCTAAACCCAAAAGGCTTCCAACAACACCTTTTTTTCAAAAATCGAACAATGTAAAAATGTCCTGCTAACTTTTTTTCTTCTCAAAATATTGTCAAAAATAGTCATTTTTAGTATAAATACGTGAGCGTTTGAGATTTTTTCACCAGATAACGTTTTTTATGGTCACTGTACACTTAGGCTTCGGGTCCACATGTTTTCAATTTTTTGGTTGACCCAGAAAAAAAAAATCTTTTTTCAAAAAGCTGCACTGGTGTAGCTCTCTCAAAAAAGGCACGCCCGAATATTTTTTTTCTGAAAAAAGGGGGGTGCATATGAAAGAGGGCGTCGAAATATTATGATTGAGCACGATTTTTTTTTTCGACATGGGCGAATTGCAGTATGTAGCTAAGACATGTACACTTTATAGTGGCAACTCTGATGTTTGTGGCTTATAGGGACAAGGTACAAATCAAGTGTAACCTTCAGGTTGGTTTTTCTTTTTCACCTTCATGTATGTTGAAGAACTCTTTTTGCTTTTGGCTATAATTCACAATCTATATATGATAGAGACATAATTTAAACAACACATTGTTCCTAGTCTTGTGCTACTTACCCATGTGAATTATCATGTATGTGGCATATTGGATAGTAGTCAAAATGTGAAGTTGAATGTATGATGTTTTTAAATTACGTCTCATGTTCGAAAAAGTATGCCTTACATTGTGGACCATAATTCTGAAACCATACAATCTGGATCCCCAATTCAAAGTGCAGCATAAAGCTAACATCATGCCACTGTTCTGTGTCCATTTGCATGCTTGTGCCATGCTTAGAAGTGGTGAGAATCTTTCAGTGATTAAATGCATGTTTTAAATAAAAAAAATCTCAATTTATTTCAAATATTTCACGTATATTGTGTCATAATTCATGATCCATACTAGATAGAGCTTCATTTGCAAATGCAACACATTCTATAGAATATCCCACTGCAGGATGCCAAATTACATGCCTCTAGGATGTAGAGAAAGTACATAAAACTAACATTGACTCCATACTGGGCGATTTTACATCTCCGCCCATCTGGTCACCCTATAGAAACTAATTTCGTTAATAATCAAGTGAGTTTTTATGCTATTAGGCTCATAATGCATTACATTAATCCTTATCATGTCTATATTGAGCTACAATTGAACAATAGATGAAAATGCATTCTAAACCATGTTTTTTTTTACCTTAAAAATCCTCATTGAAATAGACTTGTTACACCTATGCAGCTTTTAGCTTATGTGTAATAAGAAAATGTGCCATAAAAAAGTGAAAATGACACATAGAGGTGTTTTTTCATCTGTTTATGCAGCCTAATGTGAAAACAAGTCAAACCAATGTTTTACTTTACAAAAAATAAATCCCCAAATTTCCGCATTTTACCACTTACATAAAACATCTCCTGAGAAAGTCGCATATAAATTAGTCAGGGTACATTTTTTTTTAAAAACGTTTCCGGCTTGAGAATCAACATAACAAAATGCTTAATTTGACATAACACATACCCTAAAAAACAAAATCACAATATTGATTTTTTTGCATTTTTCCCAAGCTCAATGTAAAACAACCGTTGCACTGGTGCAACGAAAGATTAAGTAGAAAAACGGAAACAGCTATAAAAAAATAAAATATGAAATATATATTTCAAAAATTCCTTTTGTTTCTTTGGCCTAAACCCAAAAGGCTTCCAACAACACCTTTTTTTCAAAAATCGAACAATGTAAAAATGTCCTGCTAACTTTTTTTCTTCTCAAAATATTGTCAAAAATAGTCATTTTTAGTATAAATACGTGAGCGTTTGAGATTTTTTCACCAGATAACGTTTTTTATGGTCACTGTACACTTAGGCTTCGGGTCCACATGTTTTCAATTTTTTGGTTGACCCAGAAAAAAAAAATCTTTTTTCAAAAAGCTGCACTGGTGTAGCTCTCTCAAAAAAGGCACGCCCGAATATTTTTTTTCTGAAAAAAGGGGGGTGCATATGAAAGAGGGCGTCGAAATATTATGATTGAGCACGATTTTTTTTTCCGACATGGGCGAATTGCAGTATGTAGCTAAGACATGTACACTTTATAGTGGCAACTCTGATGTTTGTGGCTTATAGGGACAAGGTACAAATCAAGTGTAACCTTCAGGTTGGTTTTTCTTTTTCACCTTCATGTATGTTGAAGAACTCTTTTTGCTTTTGGCTATAATTCACAATCTATATATGATAGAGACATAATTTAAACAACACATTGTTCCTAGTCTTGTGCTACTTACCCATGTGAATTATCATGTATGTGGCATATTGGATAGTAGTCAAAATGTGAAGTTGAATGTATGATGTTTTTAAATTACGTCTCATGTTCGAAAAAGTATGCCTTACATTGTGGACCATAATTCTGAAACC
The DNA here is from genome assembly GCF_964204655.1 of Triturus cristatus. Lineage (NCBI taxonomy): Eukaryota > Metazoa > Chordata > Amphibia > Caudata > Salamandridae > Triturus > Triturus cristatus. The sequence goes on along the minus strand of NC_140594.1, from coordinate 207,996,031 downwards.
ATACAATCTGGATCCCCAATTCAAAGTGCAGCATAAAGCTAACATCATGCCACTGTTCTGTGTCCATTTGCATGCTTGTGCCATGCTTAGAAGTGGTGAGAATCTTTCAGTGATTAAATGCATGTTTTAAATAAAAAAAATCTCAATTTATTTCAAATATTTCACGTATATTGTGTCATAATTCATGATCCATACTAGATAGAGCTTCATTTGCAAATGCAACACATTCTATAGAATATCCCACTGCAGGATGCCAAATTACATGCCTCTAGGATGTAGAGAAAGTACATAAAACTAACATTGACTCCATACTGGGCGATTTTACATCTCCGGCCATCTGGTCACCCTATAGAAACTAATTTTGTTTATAATCAAGTGAGTTTTTATGCTATTACGCTCATAATGCATCACATTAATCCTTATCATGTCTATAATGAGCTACAATTGAACAATAGATGAAAATGCATTCTAAACCATGTTTTTTTACCTTACAAAACCTCATTGAAATAGACTTGTTACACCTATGCAGCTTTTAGCTTATGTGTGATAAGAAAATGTGCCATAAAAAAGTGAAAATGACATATAGAGGTGTTTTTTCATCTGTTTATGCAGCCTATTGTGAAAAAAAGTGAAACCAATGTTTTACTTTACAAAATATAAATTCCCAAATTTCCGCATTTTTCCACTTACATAAAACATCTCCTGAGAAAGTTGCATATAAATGAGTCAGGGTACATTTTTTTTTAAAAACGTTTCCGGCCTGAGAATCAACATAACAAAAGGCTTAATTTGATATATCACATACCCTAAAAAAAAGAAATCACAATATTGATATTTTTGCATTTTTCCCAAGCTCAATGTAAAAGATCCGTTGCACTGGTGCAACGAAAGGTTAAGTTGAAAAACGGAAACAGCTATAAAAAAAAATCTGAAATATATATTTCAAAAATTCCTTTTGTTTCTTTGGCCTAAACCCAAAAGGCTTCCAACAACACCTTTTTTTCAAAAATCGAACAATGTAAAAATGTCCTGCGAACTTTTTTTCTTCTCAAAATATTGTCAAAAATAGTCATTTTTAGTATAAATAAGTGAGCGTTTGAGATTTTTTCACCAGATAAAGTTTTTTATAGTCACTGTACACTTAGGCTTCGGGTCCACATGATTTCAATTTTTTGGTTGACCCAGAAAAAAAAAAATATTTTCAAAAAGCTGCACTGGTGTAGCTCTCTGAAAAAAGGCACGCCCAAATATTTTTTTCTGAAAAAAGGGGGGTGGATATGAAAGAGGGCGTCGAAATATTGTGATTGAGAACTATTTTTTTTTCGACATGGGCGAATTGCAGTATGTAGCTAAGACATGTACACTTTATAGTGGCGACTCTGATGTTTGTGGCTTATAGGGACAAGGTACAAATCAAGTGTAACCTTCAGGTTGGTTCTTCTTTTTCACCTTTATGTATGTTGAAGAACTCTTTTTGCTTTTGGCTATAATTCACAATCTATATATGATAGAGACATAATTTAAACAACACATAGTTCCTAGTCTTGTGCTACTTACCCATGTGAATTGTCAGGTATGTGGCATATTGGATAGTAGTCAAAATGTGAAGTTGAATGTATGATGTTTTTAAATTACGTCACATGTTCGAAAAAGTATGCCTTACATTTTGGCCCATAATTCTGAAACCATACAATCTGGATCCCCAATTCAAAGTGCAGCATAAAGCTAACATCATGCCACTGTTCTGTGTCCATTTGCATGCTTGTGCCATGCTTAGAAGTGGTGAGAATCTTTCAGTGATTAAATGCATGTTTTAAATAAAAAAAATCTCAATTTATTTCAAATATTTCACGTATATTGTGTCATAATTCATGATCCATACTAGATAGAGCTTCATTTGCAAATGCAACACATTCTATAGAATATCCCACTGCAGGATGCCAAATTACATGCCTCTAGGATGTAGAGAAAGTACATAAAACTAACATTGACTCCATACTGGGCGATTTTACATCTCCGCCCATCTGGTCACCCTATAGAAACTAATTTCGTTAATAATCAAGTGAGTTTTTATGCTATTAGGCTCATAATGCATTACATTAATCCTTATCATGTCTATATTGAGCTACAATTGAACAATAGATGAAAATGCATTCTAAACCATGTTTTTTTTTACCTTAAAAATCCTCATTGAAATAGACTTGTTACACCTATGCAGCTTTTAGCTTATGTGTAATAAGAAAATGTGCCATAAAAAAGTGAAAATGACACATAGAGGTGTTTTTTCATCTGTTTATGCAGCCTAATGTGAAAACAAGTCAAACCAATATTTTACTTTACAAAAAATAAATTCCCAAATTTCCGCATTTTACCACTTACATAAAACATCTCCTGAGAAAGTCGCATATAAATTAGTCAGGGTACATTTTTTTTTAAAAACGTTTCCGGCTTGAGAATCAACATAACAAAATGCTTAATTTGACATAACACATACCCTAAAAAACAAAATCACAATATTGATTTTTTTGCATTTTTCCCAAGCTCAATGTAAAACAACCGTTGCATTGGTGCAACGAAAGATTAAGTAGAAAAACGGAAACAGCTATAAAAAAATAAAATATGAAATATATATTTCAAAAATTCCTTTTGTTTCTTTGGCCTAAACCCAAAAGGCTTCCAACAACACCCTTTTTTCAAAAATCGAACAATGTAAAAATGTCCTGCTAACTTTTTTTCTTCTCAAAATATTGTCAAAAATAGTCATTTTTAGTATAAATACGTGAGCGTTTGAGATTTTTTCACCAGATAAAGTTTTTTATGGTCACTGTACACTTAGGCTTCGGGTCCACATGTTTTCAATTTTTTGGTTGACCCAGAAAAAAAAAATCTTTTTTCAAAAAGCTGCACTGGTGTAGCTCTCTCAAAAAAGGCACGCCCGAATATTTTTTTTCTGAAAAAAGGGGGGTGCATATGAAAGAGGGCGTCGAAATATTATGATTGAGCACGATTTTTTTTTTCGACATGGGCGAATTGCAGTATGTAGCTAAGACATGTACACTTTATAGTGGCAACTCTGATGTTTGTGGCTTATAGGGACAAGGTACAAATCAAGTGTAACCTTCAGGTTGGTTTTTCTTTTTCACCTTCATGTATGTTGAAGAACTCTTTTTGCTTTTGGCTATAATTCACAATCTATATATGATAGAGACATAATTTAAACAACACATTGTTCCTAGTCTTGTGCTACTTACCCATGTGAATTATCATGTATGTGGCATATTGGATAGTAGTCAAAATGTGAAGTTGAATGTATGATGTTTTTAAATTACGTCTCATGTTCGAAAAAGTATGCCTTACATTGTGGACCATAATTCTAAAACCATACAATCTGGATCCTCAATTCAAAGTGCAGCATAAAGCTAACATCATGCCACTGTTCTGTGTCCATTTGCATGCTTGTGCCATGCTTAGAAGTGGTGAGAACCTTTCAGTGATTAAATGCATGTTTTAAATAAAAAAAATCTCAATTTATTTCAAATATTTCACGTATATTGTGTCATAATTCATTATCCATACTAGATAGAGCTTCATTTGCAAATGCAACACGTTCTATAGAATATCCCACTGCAGGATGCCAAATTACATGCCTCTAGGATGTAGAGAAAGTACATAAAACTAACATTGACTCCATACTGGGCGATTTTACATCTCCGGCCATCTGGTCACCCTATAGAAACTAATTTTGTTTATAATCAAGTGAGTTTTTATGCTATTACGCTCATAATGCTTCACATTAATCCTTATCATGTCTATAATGAGCTACAATTGAACAATAGATGAAAATGCATTCTAAACCATGTTTTTTTTACCTTAAAAATCCTCATTGAAATAGACTTGTTACACCTATGCAGCTTTTAGCTTATGTGTAATAAGAAAATGTGCCATAAAAAAGTGAAAATGACACATAGAGGTGTTTTTTCATCTGTTTATGCAGCCTAATGTGAAAACAAGTCAAACCAATGTTTTACTTTACAAAAACTAAATTCCCAAATTTCCGCATTTTACCACTTACATAAAACATCTCCTGAGAAAGTTGCATATAAATGAGTCAGGGTACATTTTTTTTTAAAAACGTTTCCGGCATGAGAATCAACAGAACAAAAGGCTTAATTTGATATATCACATACCCTAAAAAAAAAATCACAATATTGATATTTTTGCATTTTTCCCAAGCTCAATGTAAAACATCCGTTGCACTGGTGCAACGAAAGGTAAAGTCAAAAAACGGAAACAGCTATAAAAAAAAAATATGAAATATATATTTCAAAAATTCCTTTTGTTTCTTTGGCCTAAACCCAAAAGGCTTCCAACACCACCTTTTTTTTCAAAAATCGAACAATGTAAAAATGTCCTGCAAACTTTTTTTCTTCTCAAAATATTTTCAAAAATAGTCATTTTTAGTATAAATAAGTGAGCGTTTGAGATTTTTTCACCAGATAAAGTTTTTTATAGTCACTGTACACTTAGGCTTCGGGTCCACATGATTTCAATTTTTTGGTTGACCCAGAAAAAAAAATTTTTTTTTCAAAAAGCTGCACTGGTGTAGCTCTCTGAAAAAAGGCACACCCGAATATTTTTTTCTGAAAAAAGGGGGGTGCATATGAAAGAGGGCGTCAAAATATTATGATTGAGCACGATTTTTTTTTCCGACATGGGCGAATTGCAGTATGTAGCTAAGACATGTACACTTTATAGTGGCAACTCTGATGTTTGTGGCTTATAGGGACAATGTACAAATCAAGTGTAACCTTCAGGTTGGTTTTTCTTTTTCACCTTCATGTATGTTGAAGAACTCCCTCTGCTTTTGGCTATAATTCACAATTTATATATGATAGAGACATACTTTAAACAACACATTGTTCCTAGTATTGTGCTACTTACCCATGTGAATTATCATGTATGTGGCATATTGGATAGTAGTCAAAATGTGAAGTTGAATGTATGATGTTTTTCAATTACGTCACAAGTTTGAAAAAGTATGCCTTACATTTTGGCCCATAATTCTGAAACCATACAATCTGGATCCTCAATTCGAAGTGCAGTATAAAGCTAACATCATGCCACTGTTCTGTGTCCATTTTCATGCTTGTGCCATGCTTAGAAGTGGTGAGAATCTTTCAGTGATTAAATGCATGTTTTAAATACAAAAAATCTCAATTTATTTCAAATATTTCACGTATATTGTGTCATAATTCATGATCCATACTAGATAGAGCTTCATTTGCAGATGCAACACATTCTATAGAATATCCCACTGCAGGATGCCAAAGTACATGCCTCTAGGATGTAGAGAAAGTACATAAAACTAACATTGACTCCATACTGGGCGATTTTACATCTCCGGCCATCTGGTCACCCTATAGAAACTAATTTTGTTTATAATCAAGTGAGTTGTTATGCTATTACGCTCATAATGCTTCACATTAATCCTTATCATGTCTATAATGAGCTACAATTGAACAATAGATGAAAATGCATTCTAAACCATGTTTTTTTTACCTTAAAAATCCTCTTTGAAATAGACTTGTTACACCTATGCAGCTTTTAGCTTATGTGTAATAAGAAAATGTGCCAAAAAAAAGTGAAAATGACATATAGAGGTGTTTTTTCATCTGTTTATGCAGCCTATTGTGAAAACAAGTGAAACCAATGTTTTACTTTACAAAATATAAATTCCCAAATTTCCGCATTTTACCACTTACATAAAACGTCTCCTGAGAAAGTTGCATATAAATGAGTCAGGGTACATTTTTTTTAAAAAACGTTTCCGGCTTGAGAATCAACATAACAAAAGGCTTAATTTGATATATCACATACCCTAAAAAAAAAAACTCACAATATTGATATTTTTGCATTTTTCCCAAGCTCAATGTAAAACATCCGTTGCACTGGTGCAACGAAAGGTTAAGTCGAAAAACGGAAACAGCTATAAAAAAAATCTGAAATTTATATTTCAAAAATTCCTTTTGTTTCTTTGGCCTAAACCCAAAAGGCTTCCAACAACACCTTTTTTTCAAAAATCGAACAATGTAAAAATGTCCTGCGAATTTTTTTTCTTCTCAAAATATTGTCAAAAATAGTCATTTTTAGCATAAATAAGTTAGCGTTTGAGATTTTTTCACCAGATAAAGTTTTTTATAGTCACTGTACACTTAGGCTTCGGGTCCACATGATTTCAATTTTTTGGTTGACCCAGAAAAAAAAAATATTTTTTCAAAAAGCTGCACTGGTGTAGCTCTCTGAAAAAAGGCACGCCCGAATATTTTTTTCTGAAAAAAGGGGGGTGCATATGAAAGAGGGCGTCGAAATATTATGATTGAGCACAATTTTTTTTTTCGACATGGGCGAATTGCAGTATGTAGCTAAGACATGTACACTTTATAGTGGCAACTCTGATGTTTGTGGCTTATAGGGACAATGTACAAATCAAGTGTAACCTTCAGGTTGGTTTTTCTTTTTCACCTTCATGTATGTTGAAGAACTCCCTCTGCTTTTGGCTATAATTCACAATCTATATATGATAGAGACATACTTTAAACAACACATTGTTCCTAGTATTGTGCTACTTACCCATGTGAATTATCATGTATGTGGCATATTGGATAGTAGTCAAAATGTGAAGTTGAATGTATGATGTTTTTCAATTACGTCACAAGTTCGAAAAAGTATGCCTTACATTTTGGCCCATAATTCTAAAACCATACAATCTGGATCCTCAGTACAAAGTGCAGCATAAAGCTAACATCATCCCACTGTTCTGTGTCCATTGTCATGCTTGTGCCATGCTTAGAAGTGGTGAGAATCTTTCAGTGATTAAATGCATGTTTTAAATACAAAAAATCTCAATTTATTTCAAATATTTCACGTATATTGTGTCATAATTCATGATCCATACTAGATAGAGCTTCATTTGCAAATGCAACACATTCTATAGAATATCCCACCGCAGGATGCCAAATTACATGCCTCTAGGATGTAGAGAAAGTACATAAAACTAACATTGACTCCATACTGGGCGATTTTACATCTCCGGCCATCTGGTCACCCTATAGAAACTAATTTTGTTTATAATCAAGTGAGTTTTTATGCTATTACGCTCATAATGCTTCACATTAATCCTTATCATGTCTATAATGAGCTACAATTGAACAATAGATGAAAATGCATTCTAAACCATGTTTTTTTTACCTTAAAAATCCTCATTGAAATAGACTTGTTACACCTATGCAGCTTTTAGCTTATGTGTAATAAGAACATGTGCCATAAAAAAGTGAAAATGACATATAGAGGTGTTTTTTCATCTGTTTATGCAGCCTATTGTGAAAACAAGTGAAACCAATGTTTTACTTCACAAAATATAAATTCCCAAATTTCCGCATTTTACCACTTACATAAAACATCTCCTGAGAAAGTTGCATATAAATGAGTCAGGGTACATTTTTTAAAAAAAACGTTTCCGGCTTGAGAATCAACATAACAAAAGGCTTAATTTGATATATCACATACCCTAAAAAAAAAAAATCACAATATTGATATTTTTGCATTTTTCCCAAGCTCAATGTAAAACATCCGTTGCACTGGTGCAACGAAATGTTAAGTCGAAAAACGGAAACAGCTATAAAAAACAAATCTGAAATATATATTTCAAAAATTCCTTTTGTTTCTTTGGCCTAAACCCAAAAGGCTTCCAACAACACCTTTTTTTCAAAAATCGAACAATGTAAATATGTCCTGCAAACTTTTTTTCTTCTCAAAATATTGTCAAAAATAGTCATTTTTAGTATAAATAAGTGAGCGTTTGAGATTTTTTCACCAGATAAAGTTTTTTATAGTCACTGTACACTTAGGCTTCGGGTCCACATGATTTCAATTTTTTGGTTGACCCAGAAAAAAAAAAATATTTTCAAAAAGCTGCACTGGTGTAGCTCTCTGAAAAAAGGCACGCCCGAATATTTTTTTCTGAAAAAAGGGGGGTGCATATGAAAGAGGGCGTCGAAATATTATGATTGAGCACTATTTTTTTTTTCGACATGGGAGAATTGCAGTATGTAGCTAAGACATGTACACTTTATAGTGGCAACTCTGATGTTTGTGGCTTATAGGGACAATGTACAAATCAAGTGTAACCTTCAGGTTGGTTTTTCTTTTTCACCTTCATGTATGTTGAAGAACTCCCTCTGCTTTTGGCTATAATTCACAATTTATATATGATAGAGACATACTTTAAACAACACATTGTTCCTAGTATTGTGCTACTTACCCATGTGAATTATCATGTATGTGGCATATTGGATAGTAGTCAAAATGTGAAGTTGAATGTATGATGTTTTTCAATTACGTCACAAGTTCGAAAAAGTATGCCTTACATTTTGGCCCATAATTCTGAAACCATACAATCTGGATCCTCAATTCAAAGTGCAGCATAAAGCTAACATCATGCCACTGTTCTGTGTCCATTGTCATGCTTGTGCCATGCTTAGAAGTGGTGAGAATCTTTCAGTGATTAAATGCATGTTTTAAATACAAAAAATCTCAATTTATTTCAAATATTTCACGTATATTGTGTCATAATTCATGATCCATACTAGATAGAGCTTCATTTGCAAATGCAACACATTCTATAGAATATCCCAACGCAGGATGCCAAATTACATGCCTCTAGGATGTAGAAAAAGTACATAAAACTAACATTGACTCCATACTGGGCGATTTTACATCTCCGGCCATCTGGTCACCGTATAGAAACTAATTTTGTTTATAATCAAGTGAGTTTTTATGCTATTACGCTCATAATGCTTCACATTAATCCTTATCATGTCTATAATGAGCTACAATTGAACAATAGATGAAAATGCATTCTAAACCATGTTTTTTTTTACCTTAAAAATCCTCATTGAAATAGACTTGTTACACCTATGCAGCTTTTAGCTTATGTGTAATAAGAACATGTGCCATAAAAAAGTGAAAATGACATATAGAGGTGTTTTTTCATCTGTTTATGCAGCCTAATGTGAAAACAAGTCAAACCAATGTTTTACTTTACAAAAAATAAATTCCCAAATTTCCGCATTTTACCACTTACATAAAACATCTCCTGAGAAAGTTGCATATAAATGAGTCAGGGTACATTTTTTTAAAAAAACGTTTCCGGCTTGAGAATCAACATAACAAAAGGCTTAATTTGATATATCACATACCCTAAAAAAAAAATCACAATATTGATATTTTTGCATTTTTCCCAAGCTCAATGTAAAACATCCGTTGCACTGGTGCAACGAAAGGTTAAGTCGAAAAACGGAAACAGCTATAAAAAAAAAATCTGAAATATATATTTCAAAAATACCTTTTGTTTGTTTGGCCTAAACCCAAAAGGCTTCCAACAACACCTTTTTTTCAAAAATCGAACAATGTAAAAATGTCCTGCGAACTTTTTTTCTTCTCAAAATATTTTCAAAAATAGTCATTTTTAGTATACTTAAGTGAGCGTTTGAGATTTTTTCACCAGATAATGTTTTTTATAGTCACTGTACACTTAGGCTTCGGGTCCACATGATTTCAATTTTTTGGTTGACCCAGAAAAAAAAAAATATTTTCAAAAAGCTGCACTGGTGTAGCTCTCTGAAAAAAGGCACGCCCGAATATTTTTTTCTGAAAACAGGGGGGTGCATATGAAAGAGGGCGTCGAAATATTATGATTGAGCACGATTTTTTTTTCCGACATGGGCGAATTGCAGTATGTAGCTAAGACATGTACACTTTATAGTGGCAACTCTGATGTTTGTGGCTTATAGGGACAATGTACAAATCAAGTGTAACCTTCATGTTGGTTTTTCTTTTTCACCTTCATGTATGTTGAAGAACTCCCTCTGCTTTTGACTATAATTCACAATCTATATATGATAGAGACATACTTTAAACAACACATTGTTCCTAGTATTGTGCTACTTACCCATGTGAATTATCATGTATGTGGCATATTGGATAGTAGTCAAAATGTGAAGTTGAATGTATGATGTTTTTCAATTACGTCACAAGTTCGAAAAAGTATGCCTTACATTTTGGCCCATAATTCTGAAACCATACAATCTGGATCCTCAATTCAAAGTGCAGCATAAAGCTAACATCATGCCACTGTTCTGTGTCCATTGTCATGCTTGTGCCATGCTTAGAAGTGGTGAGAATCTTTCAGTGATTAAATGCATGTTTTAAATACAAAAAATCTCAATTTATTTCAAATATTTCACGTATATTGTGTCATAATTCATGATCCATACTAGATAGAGCTTCATTTGCAAATGCAACACATTCTATAGAATATCCCACTGCAGGATGCCAAAGTACATGCCTCTAGGATGTAGAGAAAGTACATAAAACTAACATTGACTCCATACTGGGCGATTTTATATCTCCGGCCATCTGGTCACCCTATAGAAACTAATTTTGTTTATAATCAAGTGAGTTTTTATGCTATTACGCTCATAATGCTTCACATTAATCCTTATCATGTCTATAATGAGCTACAATTGAACAATAGATGAAAATGCATTCTAAACCATGTTTTTTTTACCTTAAAAATCCTCATTGAAATAGACTTGTTACACCTATGCAGCTTTTAGCTTATGTGTAATAAGAAAATGTGCCAAAAAAAAGTGAAAATGACATATAGAGGTGTTTTTTCATCTGTTTATGCAGCCTATTGTGAAAACAAGTGAAACCAATGTTTTACTTTACAAAATATAAATTCCCAAATTTCCGCATTTTACCACTTACATAAAACATCTCCTGAGAAAGTTGCATATAAATGAGTCAGGGTACATTTTTTTTAAAAAACGTTTCCGGCTTGAGAATCAACATAACAAAAGGCTTAATTTGATATATCACATACCCTAAAAAAAAAACTCACAATATTGATATTTTTGCATTTTTCCCAAGCTCAATGTAAAACATCCGTTGCACTGGTGCAACGAAAGGTTAAGTCGAAAAACGGAAACAGCTATAAAAAAAATCTGAAATATATATTTCAAAAATTCCTTTTGTTTCTTTGGCCTAAACCCAAAAGGCTTCCAACAACACCTTTTTTTCAAAAATCGAACAATGTAAAAATGTCCTGCGAACTTTTTTTCTTCTCAAAATATTGTCAAAAATAGTCATTTTTAGTATAAATAAGTGAGCGTTTGAGATTTTTTCACCAGATAAAGTTTTTTATAGTCACTGTACACTTAGGCTTCGGGTCCACATGATTTCAATTTTTTGGTTGACCCAGAAAAAAAAAATAATATTTTCAAAAAGCTGCACTGGTGTAGCTCTCTGAAAAAAGGCACGCCCGATTATTTTTTTCTGAAAAAAGGGGGGTGCATATGAAAGAGGGCGTCGAAATATTATGATTGAGCACGATTTTTTTTTCGACATGGGCGAATTGCAGTATGTAGCTAAGACATGTACACTTTATAGTGGCAACTCTGATGTTTGTGGCTTATAGGGACAATGTACAAATCAAGTGTAACCTTCAGGTTGGTTTTTCTTTTTCACCTTCATGTATGTTGAAGAACTCCCTCTGCTTTTGGCTATAATTCACAATCTATATATGATAGAGACATACTTTAAACAACACATTGTTCCTAGTATTGTGCTACTTACCCATGTGAATTATCATGTATGTGGCATATTGGATAGTAGTCAAAATGTGAAGTTGAATGTATGATGTTTTTCAATTACGTCACAAGTTCGAAAAAGTATGCCTTACATTTTGGCCCATAATTCTGAAACCATACAATCTGGATCCTCAATTCAAAGTGCAGCATAAAGCTAACATCATGCCACTGTTCTGTGTCCATTGTCATGCTTGTGCCATGCTTAGAAGTGGTGAGAATCTTTCAGTGATTAAATGCATGTTTTAAATACAAAAAATCTCAATTTATTTCAAATATTTCACGTATATTGTGTCATAATTCATGATCCATACTAGATAGAGCTTCATTTGCAAATGCAACACATTCTATAGAATATCCCACCGCAGGATGCTAAATTACATGCCTCTAGGATGTAGAGAAAGTACATAAAACTAACATTGACTCCATACTGGGCGATTTTACATCTCCGGCCATCTGGTCACCCTATAGAAACTAAGTTTGTTTATAATCAAGTGAGTTTTTATGCTATTACGCTCATAATGCTTCACATTAATCCTTATCATGTCTATAATGAGCTACAATTGAACAATAGATGAAAATGCATTCTAAACCATGTTTTTTTAACCTTAAAAATCCTCATTGAAATAGACTTGTTACACCTATGCAGCTTTTAGCTTATGTGTAATAAGAACATGTGCCATAAAAAAGTGAAAATGACATATAGAGGTGTTTTTTCATCTGTTTATGCAGCCTATTGTGCAAACAAGTGAAACCAATGTTTTACTTCACAAAATATAAATTCCCAAATTTCCGCATTTTACCACTTACATAAAACATCTCCTGAGAAAGTTGCATATAAATGAGTCAGGGTACATTTTTTTTAAAAAACGTTTCCGGCTTGAGAATCAACATAACAAAAGGCTTAATTTGATATATCACATACCCTAAAAAAAAAAATCACAATATTGATATTTTTGCATTTTTCCCAAGCTCAATGTAAAACATCCGTTGCACTGGTGCAACGAAATGTTAAGTCGAAAAACGGAAACAGCTATAAAAAACAAATCTGAAATATATATTTCAAAAATTCCTTTTGTTTCTTTGGCCTAAACCCAAAAGGCTTCCAACAACACCTTTTTTTCAAAAATCGAACAATGTAAAAATGTCCTGCGAACTTTTTTTCTTCTCAAAATATTGTCAAAAATAGTCATTTTTAGTATAAATAAGTGAGCGTTTGAGATTTTTTCACCAGATAAAGTTTTTTATAGTCACTGTACACTTAGGCTTCGGGTCCACATGATTTCAATTTTTTGGTTGACCCAGAAAAAAAAAAATATTTTCAAAAAGCTGCACTGGTGTAGCTCTCTGAAAAAAGGCACGCCCGAATATTTTTTTCTGAAAAAAGGGGGGTGCATATGAAAGAGGGCGTCGAAATATTATGATTAAGCACTATTTTTTTTTTCGACATGGGCGAATTGCAGTATGTAGCTAAGACATGTACACTTTATAGTGGCAACTCTGATGTTTGTGGCTTATAGGGACAATGTACAAATCAAGTGTAACCTTCAGGTTGGTTTTTCTTTTTCACCTTCATGTATGTTGAAGAACTCCCTCTGCTTTTGGCTATAATTCACAATCTATATATGATAGAGACATACTTTAAACAACACATTGTTCCTAGTATTGTGCTACTTACCCATGTGAATTATCATTTATGTGGCATATTGGATAGTAGTCAAAATGTGAAGTTGAATGTATGATGTTTTTCAATTACGTCACAAGTTCGAAAAAGTATGTCTTACATTTTGGCCCATAATTCTGAAACCATACAATCTGGATCCTCAATTCAAAGTGCAGCATAAAGCTAACATCATGCCACTGTTCTGTGTCCATTGTCATGCTTGTGCCATGCTTAGAAGTGGTGAGAATCTTTCAGTGATTAAATGCATGTTTTAAATACAAAAAATCTCAATTTATTTCAAATATTTCACGTATATTGTGTCATAATTCATGATCCATACTAGATAGAGCTTCATTTGCAAATGCAACGCATTCTACAGAATATCCCACCGCAGGATGCCAAATTACATGCCTCTAGGATGTAGAGAAAGTACATAAAACTAACATTGACTCCATACTGGGCGATTTTACATCTCCGGCCATCTGGTCACCCTATAGAAACTAATTTTGTTTATAATCAAGTGAGTTTTTATGCTATTACGCTCATAATGCTTCACATTAATCCTTATCATGTCTATAATGAGCTACAATTGAACAATAGATGAAAATGCATTCTAAACCATGTTTTTTTTTACCTTAAAAATCCTCATTGAAATAGACTTGTTACGCCTATGCAGCTTTTAGCTTATGTGTAATAAGAACATGTGCCATAAAAAAGTGAAAATGACTTATAGAGGTGTTTTTTCATCTGTTTATGCAGCCTAATGTGAAAACAAGTCAAACCAATGTTTTACTTTACAAAAAATAAATTCCCAAATTTCCGCATTTTACCACTTACATAAAACATCTCCTGAGAAAGTTACATATAAATGAGTCAGGGTACATTTTTTTAAAAAAACGTTTCCGGCTTGAGAATCAACATAACAAAAGGCTTAATTTGATATATCACATACCCTAAAAAAAAAATCACAATATTGATATTTTTGCATTTTTCCCAAGCTCAATGTAAAACATCCGTTGCACTGGTGCAACGAAAGGTTAAGTCGAAAAACGGAAACAGCTATAAAAAAAAATCTGAAATATATATTTCAAAAATACATTTTGTTTCTTTGGCCTAAACCCAAAAGGCTTCCAACAACACCTTTTTTTCAAAAATCGAACAATGTAAAAAGGTCCTGCGAACTTTTTTTCTTCTCAAAATATTTTCAAAAATAGTCATTTTTAGTATAAGTAAGTGAGCGTTTGAGATTTTTTCACCAGATAATGTTTTTTATAGTCACTGTACACTTAGGCTTCGGGTCCACATGATTTCAATTTTTTGGTTGACCCAGAAAAAAAAATTATTTTTTCAAAAAGCTGCACTGGTGTAGCTCTCTGAAAAAAGGCACGCCCGAATATTTTTTTCTGAAAAAAGGGGGGTGCATATGAAAGAGGGCGTCGAAATATTATGATTGAGCACGATTTTTTTTTCCGACATGGGCGAATTGCAGTATGTAGCTAAGACATGTACACTTTATAGTGGCAACTCTGATGTTTGTGGCTTATAGGGACAATGTATAAATCAAGTGTAACCTTCAGGTTGGTTTTTCTTTTTCACCTTCATGTATGTTGAAGAACTCCCTCTGCTTTTGGCTATAATTCACAATCTATATATGATAGAGACTTACTTTAAACAACACATTGTTCCTAGTCTTGTGCTACTTACTCATGTGAATTATCATGTATGTGGCATATTGGATAGTAGTCAAAATGTGAAGTTGAATGTATGATGTTTTTCAATTACGTCACAAGTTCGAAAAAGTATGCCTTACATTTTGGCCCATAATTCTGAAACCATACAATCTGGATCCTCAATTCGAAGTGCAGTATAAAGCTAACATCATGCCACTGTTCTGTGTCCATTTTCATGCTTGTGCCATGCTTAGAAGTGGTGAGAATCTTTCAGTGATTAAATGCATGTTTTAAATACAAAAAATCTCAATTTATTTCAAAAATTTCACGTATATTGTGTCATAATTCATGATCCATACTAGATAGAGCTTCATTTGCAAATGCAACGCATTCTACAGAATATCCCACCGCAGGATGCTAAATTACATGCCTCTAGGATGTAGAGAAAGTACATAAAACTAACATTGACTCCATACTGGGCGATTTTACATCTCCGGCCATCTGGTCACCCTATAGAAACTAATTTTGTTTATAATCAAGTGAGTTTTTATGCTATTACACTCATAATGCTTCACATTAATCCTTATCATGTCTATAATGAGCTACAATTGAACAATAGATGAAAATGCATTCTAAACCATGTTTTTTTTTACCTTAAAAATCCTCATTGAAATAGACTTGTTACACCTATGCAGCTTTTAGCTTATGTGTAATAAGAACATGTGCCATAAAAAAGTGAAAATGACATATAGAGGTGTTTTTTCATCTGTTTATGCAGCCTAATGTGAAAACAAGTCAAACCAATGTTTTACTTTACAAAAAATAAATTCCCAAATTTCCGCATTTTACCACTTACATAAAACATCTTCTGAGAAAGTTGCATATAAATGAGTCAGGGTACATTTTTTTAAAAAAACGTTTCCGGGTTGAGAATCAACATAACAAAAGGCTTAATTTGATATATCACATACCCTAAAAAAAAAATCACAATATTGATATTTTTGCATTTTTCCCAAGCTCAATGTAAAACATCCGTTGCACTGGTGCAACGAAAGGTTAAGTCGAAAAACGGAAACAGCTATAAAAAAAAATCTGAAATATATATTTCAAAAATACCTTTTGTTTCTTTGGCCTAAACCCAAAAGGCTTCCAACAACACCTTTTTTTCAAAAATCGAACAATGTAAAAATGTCCTGCGAACTTTTTTTCTTCTCAAAATATTTTCAAAAATAGTCATTTTTAGTATAAATAAGTGAGCGTTTGAGATTTTTTCACCAGATAATGTTTTTTATAGTCACTGTACACTTAGGCTTCGGGTCCACATGATTTCAATTTTTTGGTTGACCCAGAAAAAAAAATTATTTTTTCAAAAAGCTGCACTGGTGTAGCTCTCTGAAAAAAGGCACGCCCGAATATTTTTTTCTGAAAAAAGGGGGGTGCATATGAAAGAGGGCGTCGAAATATTATGATTGAGCACGATTTTTTTTTTCGACATGGGCGAATTGCAGTATGTAGCTAAGACATGTACACTTTATAGTGGCAACTCTGATGTTTGGGGCTTATAGGGACAATGTACAACTCAAGTGTAACCTTCAGGTTGGTTTTTCTTTTTCACCTTCATGTATGTTGAAGAACTCCCTCTGCTTTTGGCTATAATTCACAATCTATATATGATAGAGACATACTTTAAACAACACATTGTTCCTAGTATTGTGCTACTTACCCATGTGAATTATCATGTATGTGGCATATTGGATAGTAGTCAAAATGTGAAGTTGAATGTATGATGTTTTTCAATTACGTCACAAGTTTGAAAAAGTATGCCTTACATTTTGGCCCATAATTCTGAAACCATACAATCTGGATCCTCAATTCAAAGTGCAGCATAAAGCTAACATCATGCCACTCTTCTGTGTCCATTGTCATGCTTGTGCCATGCTTAGAAGTGGTGAGAATCTTTCAGTGATTAAATGCATGTTTTAAATACAAAAAATCTCAATTTATTTCAAATATTTCACGTATATTGTGTCATAATTCATGATCCATACTAGATAGAGCTTCATTTGCAAATGCAACACATTCTATAGAATATCCCACCGCAGGATGCCAAATTACATGCCTCTAGGATGTAGAGAAAGTACATAAAACTAACATTGACTCCATACTGGGCGATTTTACATCTCCGGCCATCTGGTCACCCTATAGAAAGCAATTTTGTTTATAATCAAGTGAGTTTTTATGCTATTACGCTCATAATGCTTCACATTAATCCTTATCATGTCTATAATGAGCTACAATTGAACAATAGATGAAAATGCATTCTAAACCATGTTTTTTTTACCTTAAAAATCCTCATTGAAATAGACTTGTTACACCTATGCAGCTTTTAGCTTATGTGTAATAAGAACATGTGCCATAAAAAAGTGAAAATGACATATAGAGGTGTTTTTTCATCTGTTTATGCAGCCTATTGTGAAAACAAGTGAAACCAATGTTTTACTTCACAAAATATAAATTCCCAAATTTCCGCATTTTACCACTTACATAAAACATCTCCTGAGAAAGTTGCATATAAATGAGTCAGGGTACATTTTTTTAAAAAAACGTTTCCGCCTTGAGAATCAACATAACAAAAGGCTTAATTTGATATATCACATACCCTAAAAAAATAAATCACAATATTGATATTTTTGCATTTTTCCCAAGCTCAATGTAAAACATCCGTTGCACTGGTGCAACGAAATGTTAAGTCGAAAAACGGAAACAGCTATAAAAAACAAATCTGAAATATATATTTCAAAAATTCCTTTTGTTTCTTTGGCCTAAACCCAAAAGGCTTCCAACAACACCTTTTTTTCAAAAATCGAACAATGTAAAAATGTCCTGCGAACTTTTTTTCTTCTCAAAATATTTTCAAAAATAGTCATTTTTAGTATAAATAAGTGAGCGTTTGAGATTTTTTCACCAGATAATGTTTTTTATAGTCACTGTACACTTAGGCTTCGGGTCCACATGATTTCAATTTTTTGGTTGACCCAGAAAAAAAAATTATTTTTTCAAAAAGCTGCACTGGTGTAGCTCTCTGAAAAAAGGCACGCCCGAATATTTTTTTCTGAAAAAAGGGGGGTGCATATGAAAGAGGGCGTCGAAATATTATGATTGAGCACGATTTTTTTTTCCGACATGGGCGAATTGCAGTATGTAGCTAAGACATGTACACTTTATAGTGGCAACTCTGATGTTTGTGGCTTTAGGGACAATGTATAAATCAAGTGTAACCTTCAGGTTGGTTTTTCTTTTTCACCTTCATGTATGTTGAAGAACTCCCTCTGCTTTTGGCTATAATTCACAATCTATATATGATAGAGACTTACTTTAAACAACACATTGTTCCTAGTCTTGTGCTACTTACCCATGTGAATTATCATGTATGTGGCATATTGGATAGTAGTCAAAATGTGAAGTTGAATGTATGATGTTTTTCAATTACGTCACAAGTTCGAAAAAGTATGCCTTACATTTTGGCCCATAATTCTGAAACCATACAATCTGGATCCTCAATTCGAAGTGCAGTATAAAGCTAACATCCTGCCACTGTTCTGTGTCCATTTTCATGCTTGTGCCATGCTTAGAAGTGGTGAGAATCTTTCAGTGATTAAATGCATGTTTTAAATACAAAAAATCTCAATTTATTTCAAATATTTCACGTATATTGTGTCATAATTCATGATCCATACTAGATAGAGCTTCATTTGCAAATGCAACACATTCTATAGATTATCCCACTGAAGGATGCCAAATTACATGCCTCTAGGATGTAGAGAAAGTACATAAAACTAACATTGACTCCATACTGGGCGATTTTACATCTCCGGCCATCTGGTCACCCTATAGAAACTAATTATGTTTATAATCAAGTGAGTTTTTATGCTATTACGCTCATAATGCATCACATTAATCCTTATCATGTCTATAATGAGCTACAATTGAACAATAGATGAAAATGCATTCTAAACCATGTTTTTTTACCTTAAAAATCCTCATTGAAATAGACTTGTTACACCTATGCAGCTTTTAGCTTATGTG
Source organism: Triturus cristatus (assembly GCF_964204655.1). Lineage (NCBI taxonomy): Eukaryota > Metazoa > Chordata > Amphibia > Caudata > Salamandridae > Triturus > Triturus cristatus. Next base: position 207,976,904 of record NC_140594.1, on the reverse strand, counting down.
TAATAAGAAAATGTGCCATAAAAAAGTGAAAATGACATATAGAGGTGTTTTTTCATCTGTTTATGCAGCCTATTGTGAAAAAAAGTGAAACCAATGTTTTACTTCACAAAATATAAATTCCCAAATTTCCGCATTTCACCACTTACATAAAACATCTCCTGAGAAAGTTGCATATAAATGAGTCAGGGTACATTTTTTTTTTAAACGTTTCCGGCTTGAGAATCAACATAACAAAAGGCTTAATTTGATATATCACATACCTTAAAAAAAAATCACAATATTGATATTTTTGCATTTTTCCCAAGCTCAATGTAAAACATCCGTTGCACTGGTGCAACGAAAGGTTAAGTCGAAAAACAGAAACAGCTATAAAAAAAAATCTGAAATATATATTTCAAAAATTCCTTTTGTTTCTTTGGCCTAAACCCAAAAGGCTTCCAACAACACCTTTTTTTCAAAAATCGAACAATGTAAAAATGTCCTGCGAACTTTTTTTCTTCTCAAAATATTTTCAAAAATAGTCATTTTTAGTATAAATAAGTGAGCGTTTGAGATTTTTTCACCAGATAATGTTTTTTATAGTCACTGTACACTTAGGCTTCGGGTCCACATGATTTCAATTTTTTGGTTGACCCAGAAAAAAAAATTATTTTTTCAAAAAGCTGCACTGGTGTAGCTCTCTGAAAAAAGGCACGCCCGAATATTTTTTTCTGAAAAAAGGGGGGTGCATATGAAAGAGGGCGTCGAAATATTATGATTGAGCACGATTTTTTTTTCCGACATGGGCGAATTGCAGTATGTAGCTAAGACATGTACACTTTATAGTGGCAACTCTGATGTTTGTGGCTTTAGGGACAATGTATAAATCAAGTGTAACCTTCAGGTTGGTTTTTCTTTTTCACCTTCATGTATGTTGAAGAACTCCCTCTGCTTTTGGCTATAATTCACAATCTATATATGATAGAGACTTACTTTAAACAACACATTGTTCCTAGTCTTGTGCTACTTACCCATGTGAATTATCATGTATGTGGCATATTGGATAGTAGTCAAAATGTGAAGTTGAATGTATGATGTTTTTCAATTACGTCACAAGTTCGAAAAAGTATGCCTTACATTTTGGCCCATAATTCTGAAACCATACAATCTGGATCCTCAATTCGAAGTGCAGTATAAAGCTAACATCCTGCCACTGTTCTGTGTCCATTTTCATGCTTGTGCCATGCTTAGAAGTGGTGAGAATCTTTCAGTGATTAAATGCATGTTTTAAATACAAAAAATCTCAATTTATTTCAAATATTTCACGTATATTGTGTCATAATTCATGATCCATACTAGATAGAGCTTCATTTGCAAATGCAACACATTCTATAGATTATCCCACTGAAGGATGCCAAATTACATGCCTCTAGGATGTAGAGAAAGTACATAAAACTAACATTGACTCCATACTGGGCGATTTTACATCTCCGGCCATCTGGTCACCCTATAGAAACTAATTTTGTTTATAATCAAGTGAGTTTTTATGCTATTACGCTCATAATGCATCACATTAATCCTTATCATGTCTATAATGAGCTACAATTGAACAATAGATGAAAATGCATTCTAAACCATGTTTTTTTACCTTAAAAATCCTCATTGAAATAGACTTGTTACACCTATGCAGCTTTTAGCTTATGTGTAATAAGAAAATGTGCCATAAAAAAGTGAAAATGACATATAGAGGTGTTTTTTCATCTGTTTATGCAGCCTATTGTGAAAAAAAGTGAAACCAATGTTTTACTTCACAAAATATAAATTCCCAAATTTCCGCATTTTACCACTTACATAAAACATCTCCTGAGAAAGTTGCATATAAATGAGTCAGGGTACATTTTTTTTTTAAACGTTTCCGGCTTGAGAATCAACATAACAAAAGGCTTAATTTGATATATCACATACCTTAAAAAAAAATCACAATATTGATATTTTTGCATTTTTCCCAAGCTCAATGTAAAACATCCGTTGCACTGGTGCAACGAAAGGTTAAGTCGAAAAACAGAAACAGCTATAAAAAAAAATCTGAAATATATATTTCAAAAATTCCTTTTGTTTCTTTGGCCTAAACCCAAAAGGCTTCCAACAACACCTTTTTTTCAAAAATCGAACAATGTAAAAATGTCCTGCGAACTTTTTTTCTTCTCAAAATATTTTCAAAAATAGTCATTTTTAGTATAAATAAGTGAGCGTTTGAGATTTTTTCACCAGATAATGTTTTTTATAGTCACTGTACACTTAGGCTTCGGGTCCACATGATTTCAATTTTTTGGTTGACCCAGAAAAAAAAATTATTTTTTCAAAAAGCTGCACTGGTGTAGCTCTCTGAAAAAAGGCACGCCCGAATATTTTTTTCTGAAAAAAGGGGGGTGCATATGAAAGAGGGCGTCGAAATATTATGATTGAGCACGATTTTTTTTTCCGACATGGGCGAATTGCAGTATGTAGCTAAGACATGTACACTTTATAGTGGCAACTCTGATGTTTGTGGCTTTAGGGACAATGTATAAATCAAGTGTAACCTTCAGGTTGGTTTTTCTTTTTCACCTTCATGTATGTTGAAGAACTCCCTCTGCTTTTGGCTATAATTCACAATCTATATATGATAGAGACTTACTTTAAACAACACATTGTTCCTAGTCTTGTGCTACTTACCCATGTGAATTATCATGTATGTGGCATATTGGATAGTAGTCAAAATGTGAAGTTGAATGTATGATGTTTTTCAATTACGTCACAAGTTCGAAAAAGTATGCCTTACATTTTGGCCCATAATTCTGAAACCATACAATCTGGATCCTCAATTCGAAGTGCAGTATAAAGCTAACATCCTGCCACTGTTCTGTGTCCATTTTCATGCTTGTGCCATGCTTAGAAGTGGTGAGAATCTTTCAGTGATTAAATGCATGTTTTAAATACAAAAAATCTCAATTTATTTCAAATATTTCACGTATATTGTGTCATAATTCATGATCCATACTAGATAGAGCTTCATTTGCAAATGCAACACATTCTATAGATTATCCCACTGAAGGATGCCAAATTACATGCCTCTAGGATGTAGAGAAAGTACATAAAACTAACATTGACTCCATACTGGGCGATTTTACATCTCCGGCCATCTGGTCACCCTATAGAAACTAATTTTGTTTATAATCAAGTGAGTTTTTATGCTATTACGCTCATAATGCATCACATTAATCCTTATCATGTCTATAATGAGCTACAATTGAACAATAGATGAAAATGCATTCTAAACCATGTTTTTTTACCTTAAAAATCCTCATTGAAATAGACTTGTTACACCTATGCAGCTTTTAGCTTATGTGTAATAAGAAAATGTGCCATAAAAAAGTGAAAATGACATATAGAGGTGTTTTTTCATCTGTTTATGCAGCCTATTGTGAAAAAAAGTGAAACCAATGTTTTACTTTACAAAATATAAATTCCCAAATTTCCGCATTTTACCACTTACATAAAACATCTCCTGAGAAAGTTGCATATAAATGAGTCAGGGTACATTTTTTTTTTAAACGTTTCCGGCTTGAGAATCAACATAACAAAAGGCTTAATTTGATATATCACATACCTTAAAAAAAAATCACAATATTGATATTTTTGCATTTTTCCCAAGCTCAATGTAAAACATCCGTTGCACTGGTGCAACGAAAGGTTAAGTCGAAAAACAGAAACAGCTATAAAAAAAAATCTGAAATATATATTTCAAAAATTCCTTTTGTTTCTTTGGCCTAAACCCAAAAGGCTTCCAACAACACCTTTTTTTCAAAAATCGAACAATGTAAAAATGTCCTGCGAACTTTTTTTCTTCTCAAAATATTTTCAAAAATAGTCATTTTTAGTATAAATAAGTGAGCGTTTGAGATTTTTTCACCAGATAATGTTTTTTATAGTCACTGTACACTTAGGCTTCGGGTCCACATGATTTCAATTTTTTGGTTGACCCAGAAAAAAAAATTATTTTTTCAAAAAGCTGCACTGGTGTAGCTCTCTGAAAAAAGGCACGCCCGAATATTTTTTTCTGAAAAAAGGGGGGTGCATATGAAAGAGGGCGTCGAAATATTATGATTGAGCACGATTTTTTTTTCCGACATGGGCGAATTGCAGTATGTAGCTAAGACATGTACACTTTATAGTGGCAACTCTGATGTTTGTGGCTTTAGGGACAATGTATAAATCAAGTGTAACCTTCAGGTTGGTTTTTCTTTTTCACCTTCATGTATGTTGAAGAACTCCCTCTGCTTTTGGCTATAATTCACAATCTATATATGATAGAGACTTACTTTAAACAACACATTGTTCCTAGTCTTGTGCTACTTACCCATGTGAATTATCATGTATGTGGCATATTGGATAGTAGTCAAAATGTGAAGTTGAATGTATGATGTTTTTCAATTACATCACAAGTTCGAAAAAGTATGCCTTACATTTTGGCCCATAATTCTGAAACCATACAATCTGGATCCTCAATTCGAAGTGCAGTATAAAGCTAACATCCTGCCACTGTTCTGTGTCCATTTTCATGCTTGTGCCATGCTTAGAAGTGGTGAGAATCTTTCAGTGATTAAATGCATGTTTTAAATACAAAAAATCTCAATTTATTTCAAATATTTCACGTATATTGTGTCATAATTCATGATCCATACTAGATAGAGCTTCATTTGCAAATGCAACACATTCTATAGATTATCCCACTGAAGGATGCCAAATTACATGCCTCTAGGATGTAGAGAAAGTACATAAAACTAACATTGACTCCATGCTGGGCGATTTTACATCTCCGGCCATCTGGTCACCCTATAGAAACTAATTTTGTTTATAATCAAGTGAGTTTTTATGCTATTACGCTCATAATGCATCACATTAATCCTTATCATGTCTATAATGAGCTACAATTGAACAATAGATGAAAATGCATTCTAAACCATGTTTTTTTACCTTAAAAATCCTCATTGAAATAGACTTGTTACACCTATGCAGCTTTTAGCTTATGTGTAATAAGAAAATGTGCCATAAAAAAGTGAAAATGACATATAGAGGTGTTTTTTCATCTGTTTATGCAGCCTATTGTGAAAAAAAGTGAAACCAATGTTTTACTTTACAAAATATAAATTCCCAAATTTCCGCATTTTACCACTTACATAAAACATCTCCTGAGAAAGTTGTATATAAATGAGTCAGGTACATTTTTTTTTTAAACGTTTCCGGCTTGAGAATCAACATAACAAAAGGCTTAATTTGATATATCACATACCTTAAAAAAAAATCACAATATTGATATTTTTGCATTTTTCCCAAGCTCAATGTAAAACATCCGTTGCACTGGTGCAACGAAAGGTTAAGTCGAAAAACAGAAACAGCTATAAAAAAAAATCTGAAATATATATTTCAAAAATTCCATTTGTTTCTTTGGCCTGAACCCAAAAGGCTTCCAACAACACCTTTTTTTCAAAAATCGAACAATGTAAAAATGTCCTGCAAACTTTTTTTCTTCTCAAAATATTGTCAAAAATAGTCATTTTTAGTATAAATAAGTGAGCGTTTGAGATTTTTTCACCAGATAAAGTTTTTTATAGTCACTGTACACTTAGGCTTCGGGTCCACATGATTTCAATTTTTTGGTTGACCCAGAAAAAAAAAATATTTTTTCAAAAAGCTGCACTGGTGTAGCTCTCTGAAAAAAGGCACGCCCGAATATTTTTTCTGAAAAAAGGGGGGTGCATATGAAAGAGGGCGTCGAAATATTATGGTTGAGCACGATTTTTTTTTTCGACATGGGCGAATTGCAGTATGTAGCTAAGACATGTACACTTTATAGTGGCAACTCTGATGTTTGTGGCTTATAGGGACAATGTACAAATCAAGTGTAACCTTCAGGTTGGTTTTTCTTTTTCACCTTCATGTATGTTGAAGAACTCTTTCTGCTTTTGGCTATAATTCACAATCTATATATGATAGAGACATACTTTAAACAACACATTGTTCCTAGTATTGTGCTACTTACCCATGTGAATTATCATGTATGTGGCATATTGGATAGTAGTCAAAATGTGAAGTTGAATGTATGATGTTTTTCAATTACTTCAGAAGTTCGAAAAAGTAGGCCTTACATTTTGGCCCATAATTCTGAAACCATACAATCTGGATCCTCAATTCAAAGTGCAGCATAAAGCTAACATCATGCCACTGTTCTGTGTCCATTGTCATGCTTGTGCCATGCTTAGAAGTGGTGAGAATCTTTCAGTGATTAAATGCATGTTTTAAATACAAAAAATCTAAATTTATTTCAAATATTTCACGTATATTGTGTCATAATTCATGATCCATACTAGATAGAGCTTCATTTGCAAATGCAACACATTCTATAGAATATCCCACTGCAGGATGCCAAATTACATGCCTCTAGGATGTAGAGAAAGTACATAAAACTAACATTGACTCCATACTGGGCGATTTTACATCTCCGGCCATCTGGTCACCCTATAGAAACTAATTTTGTTTATAATCAAGTGAGTTTTTATGCTATTACGCTCATAATGCATCACATTAATCCTTATCATGTCTATAATGAGCTACAATTGAACAATAGATGAAAATGCATTCTAAACCATGTTCTTTTACCTTAAAAATCCTCATTGAAATAGACTTGTTACACCTATGCAGCTTTTAGCTTATGTGTAATAAGAAAATGTGCCATAAAAAAGTGAAAATGACATATAGAGGTGTTTTTTCATCTGTTTATGCAGCCTATTGTGAAAAAAAGTGAAACCAATGTTTTACTTTACAAAATATAAATTCCCAAATTTCCGCATTTTACCACTTACATAAAACATCTCCTGAGAAAGTTGCATATAAATGAGTCAGGGTACATTTTTTTTTTAAACGTTTCCGGCTTGAGAATCAACATAACAAAAGGCTTAATTTGATATATCACATACCCTAAAAAAAAGAAATCACAATATTGATTTCTTTGCATTTTTCCCAAGCTCAATGTAAAACATCCGTTGCACTGGTGCAACGAAATGTTAAGTCGAAAAACGGAAACAGCTATAAAAAACAAATCTGAAATATATATTTCAAAAATTCCTTTTGTTTCTTTGGCCTAAACCCAAAAGGCTTCCAACAACACCTTTTTTTCAAAAATCGAACAATGTAAAAATGTCCTGCAAACTTTTTTTCTTCTCAAAATATTGTCAAAAATAGTCATTTTTAGTATAAATAAGTGAGCGTTTGAGATTTTTTCACCAGATAAAGTTTTTTATAGTCACTGTACACTTAGGCTTCGGGTCCACATGATTTCAATTTTTTGGTTGACCCAGAAAAAAAAAATATATTTTCAAAAAGCTGCACTGGTGTAGCTCTCTGAAAAAAGGCACGCCCGAATATTTTTTTCTGAAAAAAGGGGGGTGCATATGAAAGAGGGCGTCGAAATATTATGATTGAGCACAATTTTGTTTTTTTCGACATGGGCGAATTGCAGTATGTAGCTAAGACATGTACACTTTATAGTGGCAACTCTGATGTTTGTGGCTTATAGGGACAATGTACAAATCAAGTGTAACCTTCAGGTTGGTTTTTCTTTTTCACCTTCATGTATGTTGAAGAACTCCCTCTGCTTTTGGCTATAATTCACAATCTATATATGATAGAGACATACTTTAAACAACACATTGTTCCTAGTATTGTGCTACTTACCCATGTGAATTATCATTTATGTGGCATATTGGATAGTAGTCAAAATGTGAAGTTGAATGGATGATGTTTTTCAATTACGTCACAAGTTCGAAAAAGTATGCCTTACATTTTGGCCCATAATTCTGAAACCATACAATCTGGATCCTCAATTCAAAGTGCAGCATAAAGCTAACATCATGCCACTGTTCTGTGTCCATTTTCATGCTTGTGCCATGCTTAGAAGTGGTGAGAATCTTTCAGTGATTAAATGCATGTTTTAAATACAAAAAATCTAAATTTATTTCAAATATTTCACGTATATTGTGTCATAATTCATGATCCATACTAGATAGAGCTTCATTTGCAAATGCAACACATTCTATAGAATATCCCACTGCAGGATGCCAAATTACATGCCTCTAGGATGTAGAGAAAGTACATAAAACTAACATTGACTCCATACTGGGCGATTTTACATCTCCGGCCATCTGGTCACCCTATAGAAACTAATTTTGTTTATAATCAAGTGAGTTTTTATGCTATTACGCTCATAATGCATCACATTAATCCTTATCATGTCTATAATGAGCTACAATTGAACAATAGATGAAAATGCATTCTAAACCATGTTTTTTTACCTTAAAAATCCTCATTGAAATAGACTTGTTACACCTATGCAGCTTTTAGCTTATGTGTAATAAGAAAATGTGCCATAAAAAAGTGAAAATGACATATAGAGGTGTTTTTTCATCTGTTTATGCAGCCTATTGTGAAAAAAAGTGAAACCAATGTTTTACTTTACAAAATATAAATTCCCAAATTTCCGCATTTTACCACTTACATAAAACATCTCCTGAGAAAGTTGCATATAAATGAGTCAGGGTACATTTTTTTAAAAAAACGTTTCCGGCTTGAGAATCAACATAACAAAAGGCTTAATTTGATATATCACATACCCTAAAAAAAAAACTCTCAATATTGATATTTTTGCATTTTTCCCAAGCTCAATGTAAAACATCCGTTGCACTGGTGCAACGAAAGGTTAAGTCGAAAAACGGAAACAGCTATAAAAAAAATCTGAAATCTATATTTCAAAAATTCCTTTTGTTTCTTTGGCCTAAACCCAAAAGGCTTCCAACAACACCTTTTTTTCAAAAATCGAACAATGTAAAAATGTCCTGCGAACTTTTTTTCTTCTCAAAATATTGTCAAAAATAGTCATTTTTAGTATAAATAAGTGAGCGTTTGAGATTTTTTCACCAGAAAATGTTTTTTATAGTCACTGTACACTTAGGCTTCGGGTCCACATGATTTCAATTTTTTGGTTGACCCAGAAAAAAAAATTATTTTTTCAAAAAGCTGCACTGGTGTAGCTCTCTGAATAAAGGCACGCCCGAATATTTTTTTCTGAAAAAAGGGGGGTGCATATGAAAGAGGGCGTCGAAATATTATGATTGAGCACAATTTTTTTTTCCGACATGGGCGAATTGCAGTATGTAGCTAAGACATGTACACTTTATAGTGGCAACTCTGATGTTTGTGGCTTATAGGGACAATGTACAAATCAAGTGTAACCTCCAGGTTGGTTTTTCTTTTTCACCTTCATGTATGTTGAAGAACTCCCTCTGCTTTTGGCTATAATTCACAATCTATATATGATAGAGACATACTTTAAACAACACATTGTTCCTAGTCTTGTGCTACTTACCCATGTGAATTATCATGTATGTGGCATATTGGATAGTAGTCAAAATGTGAAGTTGAATGTATGATGTTTTTCAATTACGTCACAAGTTCGAAAAAGTATGCCTTACATTTTGGCCCATAATTCTGAAACCATACAATCTGGATCCTCAATTCAAAGTGCAGCATAAAGCTAACATCATGCCACTGTTCTGTGTCCATTGTCATGCTTGTGCCATGCTTAGAAGTCGTGAGAATCTTTCAGTGATTAAATGCATGTTTTAAATACAAAAAATCTCAATTTATTTCAAATATTTCACGTATATTGTGTCATAATTCATGATCCATACTAGATAGAGCTTCATTTGCAAATGCAACGCATTCTACAGAATATCCCACCGCAGGATGCCAAATTACATGCCTCTAGGATGTAGAGAAAGTACATAAAACTAACATTGACTCCATACTGGGCGATTTTACATCTCCGGCCATCTGGTCACCCTATAGAAACTAATTTTGTTTATAATCAAGTGAGTTTTTATGCTATTACGCTCATAATGCTTCACATTAATCCTTATCATGTCTATAATGAGCTACAATTGAACAATAGATGAAAATGCATTCTAAACCATGTTTTTTTTTACCTTAAAAATCCTCATTGAAATAGACTTGTTACACCTATGCAGCTTTTAGCTTATGTGTAATAAGAACATGTGCCATAAAAAAGTGAAAATGACATATAGAGGTGTTTTTTCATCTGTTTATGCAGCCTAATGTGAAAACAAGTCAAACCAATGTTTTACTTTACAAAAAAAAAATTCCCAAATTTCCGCATTTTACCACTTACATAAAACATCTCCTGAGAAAGTTGCATATAAATGAGTCAGGGTACATTTTTTTAAAAAAACTTTTCCGGCTTGAGAATCAACATAACAAAAGGCTTAATTTGATATATCACATACCCTAAAAAAAAAATCACAATATTGATATTTTTGCATTTTTCCCAAGCTCAATGTAAAACATCCGTTGCACTGGTGCAACGAAAGGTTAAGTCGAAAAACGGAAACAGCTATAAAAAAAAATCTGAAATATATATTTCAAAAATACCTTTTGTTTCTTTGGCCTAAACCCAAAAGGCTTCCAACAACACCTTTTTTTCAAAAATCGAACAATGTAAAAATGTCCTGCGAACTTTTTTTCTTCTCAAAATATTTTCAAAAATAGTCATTTTTAGTATAAATAAGTGAGCGTTTGAGATTTTTTCACCAGATAATGTTTTTTATAGTCACTGTACACTTAGGCTTCGGGTCCACATGATTTCAATTTTTTGGTTGACCCAGAAAAAAAAATTATTTTTTCAAAAAGCTGCACTGGTGTAGCTCTCTGAATAAAGGCACGCCCGAATATTTTTTTCTGAAAAAAGGGGGGTGCATATGAAAGAGGGCGTCGAAATATTATGATTGAGCACGATTTTTTTTTCCGACATGGGCGAATTGCAGTATGTAGCTAAGACATGTACACTTTATAGTGGCAACTCTGATGTTTGTGGTTTATAGGGACAATGTACAAATCAAGTGTAACCTTCAGGTTGGTTTTTCTTTTTCACCTTCATGTATGTTGAAGAACTCCCTCTGCTTTTGGCTATAATTCACAATCTATATATGATAGAGACATACTTTAAACAACACATTGTTCCTAGTCTTGTGCTACTTACCCATGTGAATTATCATGTATGTGGCATATTGGATAGTAGTCAAAATGTGAAGTTGAATGTATGATGTTTTTCAATTACGTCACAAGTTCGAAAAAGTATGCCTTACATTTTGGCCCATAATTCTGAAACCATACAATCTGGATCCTCAATTCAAAGTGCAGTATAAAGCTAACATCATGCCACTGGTCTGTGTCCATTTTCATGCTTGTGCCATGCTTAGAAGTGGTGAGAATCTTTCAGTGATTAAATGCATGTTTTAAATACAAAAAATCTCAATTTATTTCAAATATTTCACGTATATTGTGTCATAATTCATGATCCATACTAGATAGAGCTTCATTTGCAAATGCAACACATTCTATAGAATATCCCACTGCAGGATGCCAAAGTACATGCCTCTAGGATGTAGAGAAAGTACATAAAACTAACATTGACTCCATACTGGGCGATTTTACATCTCCGGCCATCTGGTCACCCTATAGAAACTAATTTTGTTTATAATCAAGTGAGTTTTTATGCTATTACGCTCATAATGCTTCACATTAATCCTTATCATGTCTATAATGAGCTACAATTGAACAATAGATGAAAATGCATTCTAAACCATGTTTTTTTTACCTTAAAAATCCTCATTGAAATAGACTTGTTACACCTATGCAGCTTTTAGCTTATGTGTAATAAGAAAATGTGCCAAAAAAAAGTGAAAATGACATATAGAGGTGTTTTTTCATCTGTTTATGCAGCCTATTGTGAAAACAAGTGAAACCAATGTTTTACTTTACAAAATATAAATTCCCAAATTTCCGCATTTTACCACTTACATAAAACATCTCCTGAGAAAGTTGCATATAAATGAGTCAGGGTACATTTTTTTTTAAAAACGTTTCCGGCTTGAGAATCAACATAACAAAAGGCTTAATTTGATATATCACATACCCTAAAAAAAAAGACTCACAATATTGATATTTTTGCATTTTTCCCAAGCTCAATGTAAAACATCCGTTGCACTGGTGCAACGAAAGGTTAAGTCGAAAAACGGAAACAGCTATAAAAAAAATCAGAAATATGTATTTCAAAAATTCCTTTTGTTTCTTTGGCCTAAACCCAAAAGGCTTCCAACAACACCTTTTTTTCAAAAATCGAACAATGTAAAAATGTCCTGCAAACTTTTTTCTTCTCAAAATATTGTCAAAAATAGTCATTTTTAGTATAAATAAGTGAGCGTTTGAGATTTTTTCACCAGATAAAGTTTTTTATAGTCACTGTACACTTAGGCTTCGGGTCCACATGTTTTCAATTTTTTGGTTGACCCAGAAAAAAAAAATATTTTTTCAAAAAGCTGCACTGGTGTAGCTCTCTGAAAAAAGGCACGCCCGAATATTTTTTCTGAAAAAAGGGGGGTGCATATGAAAGAGGGCGTCGAAATGTTATGGTTGAGCACGATTTTTTTTTTCGACATGGGCGAATTGCAGTATGTAGCTAAGACATGTACACTTTATAGTGGCAACTCTGATGTTTGTGGCCTATAGGGACAATGTACAAATCAAGTGTAACCTTCAGGTTGGTTTTTCTTTTTCACCTTCATGTATGTTGAAGAACTCTTTCTGCTTTTGGCTATAATTCACAATCTATATATGATAGAGACATACTTTAAACAACACATTGTTCCTAGTATTGTGCTACTTACCCATGTGAATTATCATGTATGTGGCATATTGGATAGTAGTCAAAATGTGTGAAGTTGAATGTATGATGTTTTTCAATTACGTCACAAGTTCGAAAAAGTATGCCTTACATTTTGGCCCATAATTCTGAAACCATACAATCTGGATCCTCAATTCAAAGTGCAGCATAAAGCTAACATCATGCCACTGTTCTGTGTCCATTTTCATGCTTGTGCCATGCTTAGAAGTGGTGAGAATCTTTCAGTGATTAAATGCATGTTTTAAATACAAAAAATCTAAATTTATTTCAAATATTTCACGTATATTGTGTCATAATTCATGATCCATACTAGATAGAGCTTCATTTGCAAATGCAACACATTCTATAGAATATCCCACTGCAGGATGCCAAATTACATGCCTCTAGGATGTAGAGAAAGTACATAAAACTAACATTGACTCCATACTGGGCGATTTTACATCTCCGGCCATCTGGTCACCCTATAGAAACTAATTTTGTTTATAATCAAGTGAGTTTTTATGCTATTACACTCATAATGCATCACATTAATCCTTATCATGTCTATAATGAGCTACAATTGAACAATAGATGAAAATGCATTCTAAACCATGTTTTTTTACCTTAAAAATCCTCATTGAAATAGACTTGTTACACCTATGCAGCTTTTAGCTTATGTGTAATAAGAAAATGTGCCATAAAAAAGTGAAAATGACATATAGAGGTGTTTTTTCATCTGTTTATGCAGCCTATTGTGAAAAAAAGTGAAACCAATGTTTTACTTTACAAAATATAAATTCCCAAATTTCCGCATTTTACCACTTACATAAAACATCTCCTGAGAAAGTTGCATATAAATGAGTCAGGGTACATTTTTTTTTTTAAACGTTTCCGGCTTGAGAATCAACATAACAAAAGGCTTAATTTGATATATCACATACCTTAAAAAAAAATCACAATATTGATATTTTTGCATTTTTCCCAAGCTCAATGTAAAACATCCGTTGCACTGGTGCAACGAAAGGTTAAGTCGAAAAACGGAAACAGCTATAAAAAGAAATCTGAAATATATATTTCAAAAATTCCTTTTGTTTCTTTGGCCTAAACCCAAAAGGCTTCCAACAACACCTTTTTTTCAAAAATCGAACAATGTAAAAATGTCCTGCAAACTTTTTTTCTTCTCAAAATATTGTCAAAAATAGTCATTTTTAGTATAAATAAGTGAGCGTTTGAGATTTTTTCACCAGATAAAGTTTTTTATAGTCACTGTACACTTAGGCTTCGGGTCCACATGATTTCAATTTTTTGGTTGACCCAGAAAAAAAAAATATTTTTTCAAAAAGCTGCACTGGTGTAGCTCTCTGAAAAAAGGCACGCCCGAATATTTTTTCTGAAAAAAGGGGGGTGCATATGAAAGAGGGCGTCGAAATATTATGGTTGAGCACGATTTTTTTTTTCGACATGGGCGAATTGCAGTATGTAGCTAAGACATATACACTTTATAGTGGCAACTCTGATGTTTGTGGCTTATAGGGACAATGTACAAATCAAGTGTAACCTTCAGGTTGGTTTTTCTTTTTCACCTTCATGTATGTTGAAGAACTCTTTCTGCTTTTGGCTATAATTCACAATCTATATATGATAGAGACATACTTTAAACAACACATTGTTCCTAGTATTGTGCTACTTACCCATGTGAATTATCATGTATGTGGCATATTGGATAGTAGTCAAAATGTGAAGTTGAATGGATGATGTTTTTCAATTACGTCACAAGTTCGAAAAAGTATGCCTTACATTTTGGCCCATAATTCTGAAACCATACAATCTGGATCCTCAATTCAAAGTGCAGCATAAAGCTAACATCATGCCACTGTTCTGTGTCCATTTTCATGCTTGTGCCATGCTTAGAAGTGGTGAGAATCTTTCAGTGATTAAATGCATGTTTTAAATACAAAAAATCTAAATTTATTTCAAATATTTCACGTATATTGTGTCATAATTCATGATCCATACTAGATAGAGCTTCATTTGCAAATGCAACACATTCTATAGAATATCCCACTGCAGGATGCCAAATTACATGCCTCTAGGATGTAGAGAAAGTACATAAAACTAACATTGACTCCATACTGGGCGATTTTACATCTCCGGCCATCTGGTCACCCTATAGAAACTAATTTTGTTTATAATCAAGTGAGTTTTTATGCTATTACACTCATAATGCATCACATTAATCCTTATCATGTCTATAATGAGCTACAATTGAACAATAGATGAAAATGCATTCTAAACCATGTTTTTTTACCTTAAAAATCCTCATTGAAATAGACTTGTTACACCTATGCAGCTTTTAGCTTATGTGTAATAAGAAAATGTGCCATAAAAAAGTGAAAATGACATATAGAGGTGTTTTTTCATCTGTTTATGCAGTCTATTGTGAAAAAAAGTGAAACCAATGTTTTACTTTACAAAATATAAATTCCCAAATTTCCGCATTTTACCACTTACATAAAACATCTCCTGAGAAAGTTGCATATAAATGAGTCAGGGTACATTTTTTTAAAAAAACGTTTCCGGCTTGAGAATCAACATACCAAAAGGCTTAATTTGATATATCACATACCCTAAAAAAAAAACTCACAATATTGATATTTTTGCATTTTTCCCAAGCTCAATGTAAAACATCCGTTGCACTGGTGCAACGAAAGGTTAAGTCGAAAAACGGAAACAGCTATAAAAAAAATCTGAAATATATATTTCAAAAATTCCTTTTGTTTCTTTGGCCTAAACCCAAAAGGCTTCCAACAACACCTTTTTTTCAAAAATCGAACAATGTAAAAATGTCCTGCGAACTTTTTTTCTTCTCAAAATATTGTCAAAAATAGTCATTTTTAGTATAAATAAGTGAGCGTTTGAGATTTTTTCACCAGATAAAGTTTTTTATAGTCACTGTACACTTAGGCTTCGGGTCCACATGATTTCAATTTTTTGGTTGACCCAGAAAAAAAAAAAATATTTTCAAAAAGCTGCACTGGTGTAGCTCTCTGAAAAAAGGCACGCCCGAATATTTTTTTCTGAAAAAAGGGGGGTGCATATGAAAGAGGGCGTCGAAATATTATGATTGAGCACGATTTTTTTTTTCGACATGGGCGAATTGCAGTATGTAGCTAAGACATGTACACTTTATAGTGGCAACTCTGATGTTTGTGGCTTATAGGGACAATGTACAAATCAAGTGTAACCTTCAGGTTGGTTTTTCTTTTTCACCTTCATGTATGTTGAAGAACTCCCTCTGCTTTTGGCTATAATTCACAATCTATATATGATAGAGACATACTTTAAACAACACATTGTTCCTAGTATTGTGCTACTTACCCATGTGAATTATCATGTATGTGGCATATTGGATAGTAGTCAAAATGTGAAGTTGAATGTATGATGTTTTTCAATTACGTCACAAGTTCGAAAAAGTATGCCTTACATTTTGGCCCATAATTCTGAAACCATACAATCTGGATCCTCAATTCAAAGTGCAGCATAAAGCTAACATCATGCCACTGTTCTGTGTCCATTGTCATGCTTGTGCCATGCTTAGAAGTGGTGAGAATCTTTCAGTGATTAAATGCATGTTTTAAATACAAAAAATCTCAATTTATTTCAAATATTTCACGTATATTGTGTCCTAATTCATGATCCATACTAGATAGAGCTTCATTTGCAAATGCAACACATTCTATAGAATATCCCACTGCAGGATGCCAAAGTACATGCCTCTAGGATGTAGAGAAAGTACATAAAACTAACATTGACTCCATACTGGGCGATTTTACATCTCCGGCCATCTGGTCACCCTATAGAAACTAATTTTGTTTATAATCAAGTGAGTTTTTATGCTATTACGCTCATAATGCTTCACATTAATCCTTATCATGTCTATAATGAGCTACAATTGAACAATAGATGAAAATGCATTCTAAACCATGTTTTTTTACCTTAAAAATCCTCATTGAAATAGACTTGTTACACCTATGCAGCTTTTAGCTTATGTGTAATAAGAAAATGTGCCAAAAAAAAGTGAAAATGACATATAGAGGTGTTTTTTCATCTGTTTATGCAGCCTATTGTGAAAACAAGTGAAACCAATGTTTTACTTTACAAAATATAAATTCCCAAATTTCCGCATTTTACCACTTACATAAAACATCTCCTGAGAAAGTTGCATATAAATGAGTCAGGGTACATTTTTTTTAAAAAACGTTTCCGGCTTGAGAATCAACATAACAAAAGGCTTAATTTGATATATCACATACCCTAAAAAAAAAGACTCACAATATTGATATTTTTGCATTTTTCCCAAGCTCAATGTAAAACATCCGTTGCACTGGTGCAACGAAAGGTTAAGTCGAAAAACGGAAACAGCTATAAAAAAAATCAGAAATATATATTTCAAAAATTCCTTTTGTTTCTTTGGCCTAAACCCAAAAGGCTTCCAACAACACCTTTTTTTCAAAAATCGAACAATGTAAAAATGTCCTGCGAACTTTTTTCTTCTCAAAATATTGTCAAAAATAGTCATTTTTAGTATAAATAAGTGAGCGTTTGAGATTTTTTCACCAGATAAAGTTTTTTATAGTCACTGTACACTTAGGCTTCGGGTCCACATGATTTCAATTTTTTGGTTGACCCAGAAAAAAAAAATATTTTTTCAAAAAGCTGCACTGGTGTAGCTCTCTGAAAAAAGGCACGCCCGAATATTTTTTCTGAAAAAAGGGGGGTGCATATGAAAGAGGGCGTCGAAATATTATGGTTGAGCACGATTTTTTTTTTTCGACATGGGCGAATTGCAGTATGTAGCTAAGACATATACACTTTATAGTGGCAACTCTGATGTTTGTGGCTTATAGGGACAATGTACAAATCAAGTGTAACCTTCAGGTTGGTTTTTCTTTTTCACCTTCATGTATGTTGAAGAACTCTTTCTGCTTTTGGCTATAATTCACAATCTATATATGATAGAGACATACTTTAAACAACACATTGTTCCTAGTATTGTGCTACTTACCCATGTGAATTATCATGTATGTGGCATATTGGATAGTAGTCAAAATGTGTGAAGTTGAATGTATGATGTTTTTCAATTACGTCACAAGTTCGAAAAAGTATGCCTTACATTTTGGCCCATAATTCTGAAACCATACAATCTGGATCCTCAATTCAAAGTGCAGCATAAAGCTAACAGCATGCCACTGTTCTGTGTCCATTTTCATGCTTGTGCCATGCTTAGAAGTGGTGAGAATCTTTCAGTGATTAAATGCATGTTTTACATACAAAAAATCTAAATTTATTTCAAATATTTCACGTATATTGTGTCATAATTCATGATCCATACTAGATAGAGCTTCATTTGCAAATGCAACACATTCTATAGAATATCCCACTGCAGGATGCCAAATTACATGCCTCTAGGATGTAGAGAAAGTACATAAAACTAACATTGACTCCATACTGGGCGATTTTACATCTCCGGCCATCTGGTCACCCTATAGAAACTAATTTTGTTTATAATCAAGTGAGTTTTTATGCTATTACACTCATAATGCATCACATTAATCCTTATCATGTCTATAATGAGCTACAATTGAACAATAGATGAAAATGCATTCTAAACCATGTTTTTTTACCTTAAAAATCCTCATTGAAATAGACTTGTTACACCTATGCAGCTTTTAGCTTATGTGTAATAAGAAAATGTGCCATAAAAAAGTGAAAATGACATATATAGGTGTTTTTTCATCTGTTTATGCAGCCTATTGTGAAAAAAAGTGAAACCAATGTTTTACTTTACAAAATATAAATTCCCAAATTTCCGCATTTTACCACTTACATAAAACATCTCCTGAGAAAGTTGCATATAAATGAGTCAGGGTACATTTTTTTTTTTAAACGTTTCCGGCTTGAGAATCAACATAACAAAAGGCTTAATTTGATATATCACATACCTTAAAAAAAAATCACAATATTGATATTTTTGCATTTTTCCCAAGCTCAATGTAAAACATCCGTTGCACTGGTGCAACGAAAGGTTAAGTCGAAAAACGGAAACAGCTATAAAAAAAAATCTGAAATATATATTTCAAAAATTCCTTTTGTTTCTTTGGTCTAAACCCAAAAGGCTTCCAACAACACTTTTTTTCAAAAATCGAACAATGTAAAAATGTCCTGCGAACTTTTTTTCTTCTCAAAATATTGTCAAAAATAGTCATTTTTAGTATAAATAAGTGAGCGTTTGAGATTTTTTCACCAGATAAAGTTTTTTATAGTCACTGTACACTTAGGCTTCGGGTCCACATGATTTCAATTTTTTGGTTGACCCAGAAAAAAAAAATATTTTTTCAAAAAGCTCCACTGGTGTAGCTCTCTGAAAAAAGGCACGCCCGAATATTTTTTCTGAAAAAAGGGGGGTGCATATGAAAGAGGGCGTCGAAATATTATGGTTGAGCACGATTTTTTTTTCCAACATGGGCGAATTGCAGTATGTAGCTAAGACATATACACTTTATAGTGGCAACTCTGATGTTTGTGGCTTATAGGGACAATGTACAAATCAAGTGTAACCTTCAGGTTGGTTTTTCTTTTTCACCTTCATGTATGTTGAAGAACTCTTTCTGCTTTTGGCTATAATTCACAATCTATATATGATAGAGACATACTTTAAACAACACATTGTTCCTAGTATTGTGCTACTTACCCATGTGAATTATCATGTATGTGGCATATTGGATAGTAGTCAAAATGTGAAGTTGAATGGATGATGTTTTTCAATTACATCACAAGTTCGAAAAAGTATGCCTTACATTTTGGCCCATAATTCTGAAACCATACAATCTGGATCCTCAATTCAAAGTGCAGCATAAAGCTAACATCATGCCACTGTTCTGTGTCCATTTTCATGCTTGTGCCATGCTTAGAAGTGGTGAGAATCTTTCAGTGATTAAATGCATGTTTTAAATACAAAAAATCTAAATTTATTTCAAATATTTCACGTATATTGTGTCATAATTCATGATCCATACTAGATAGAGCTTCATTTGCAAATGCAACACATTCTATAGAATATCCCACTGCAGGATGCCAAATTACATGCCTCTAGGATGTAGAGAAAGTACATAAAACTAACATTGACTCCATACTGGGCGATTTTACATCTCCGGCCATCTGGTCACCCTATAGAAACTAATTTTGTTTATAATAAAGTGAGTTTTTATGCTATTACGCTCATAATGCATCACATTAATCCTTATCATGTCTATAATGAGCTACAATTGAACAATAGATGAAAATGCATTCTAAACCATGTTTTTTTACCTTAAAAATCCTCATTGAAATAGACTTGTTACACCTATGCAGCTTTTAGCTTATGTGTAATAAGAAAATGTGCCATAAAAAAGTGAAAATGACATATAGAGGTGTTTTTTCATCTGTTTATGCAGTCTATTGTGAAAAAAAGTGAAACCAATGTTTTACTTTACAAAATATAAATTCCCAAATTTCCGCATTTTACCACTTACATAAAACATCTCCTGAGAAAGTTGCATATAAATGAGTCAGGGTACATTTTTTAAAAAAACGTTTCCGGCTTGAGAATCAACATAACAAAAGGCTTAATTTGATATATCACATACCCTAAAAAAAAAACTCACAATATTGATATTTTTGCATTTTTCCCAAGCTCAATGTAAAACATCCGTTGCACTGGTGCAACGAAAGGTTAAGTCGAAAAACAGAAACAGCTATAAAAAAAAATCTGAAATATATATTTCAAAAATTCCTTTTGTTTCTTTGGCCTAAACCCAAAAGGCTTCCAACAACACCTTTTTTTCAAAAATCGAACAATGTAAAAATGTCCTGCAAACTTTTTTTCTTCTCAAAATATTTTCAAAAATAGTCATTTTTAGTATAAATAAGTGAGCGTTTGAGATTTTTTCACCAGAAAATGTTTTTTATAGTCACTGTACACTTAGGCTTCGGGTCCACATGATTTCAATTTTTTGGTTGACCCAGAAAAAAAAATTATTTTTTCAAAAAGCTGCACTGGTGTAGCTCTCTGAATAAAGGCACGCCCGAATATTTTTTTCTGAAAAAAAGGGGGGTGCATATGAAAGAGGGCGTCGAAATATTATGATTGAGCACGATTTTTTTTTCCGACATGGGCGAATTGCAGTAT
Organism: Triturus cristatus; assembly: GCF_964204655.1. Lineage (NCBI taxonomy): Eukaryota > Metazoa > Chordata > Amphibia > Caudata > Salamandridae > Triturus > Triturus cristatus. The sequence goes on along the minus strand of NC_140594.1, from coordinate 207,955,866 downwards.
GTAGCTAAGACATGTACACTTTATAGTGGCAACTCTGATGTTTGTGGCTTATAGGGACAATGTACAAATCAAGTGTAACCTTCAGGTTGGTTTTTCTTTTTCACCTTCATGTATGTTGAAGAACTCCCTCTGCTTTTGGCTATAATTCACAATCTATATATGATAGAGACATACTTTAAACAACACATTGTTCCTAGTATTGTGCTACTTACCCATGTGAATTATCATGTATGTGGCATATTGGATAGTAGTCAAAATGTGAAGTTGAATGTACGATGTTTTTCAATTACGTCACAAGTTCGAAAAAGTATGCCTTACATTTTGGCCCATAATTCTGAAACCATACAATCTGGATCCTCAATTCAAAGTGCAGCATAAAGCTAACATCATGCCACTGTTCTGTGTCCATTGTCATGCTTGTGCCATGCTTAGAAGTGGTGAGAATCTTTCAGTGATTAAATGCATGTTTTAAATACAAAAAATCTCAATTTATTTCAAATATTTCACGTATATTGTGTCATAATTCATGATCCATACTAGATAGAGCTTCATTTGCAAATGCAACGCATTCTAAAGAATATCCCACCGCAGGATGCCAAATTACATGCCTCTAGGATGTAGAGAAAGTACATAAAACTAACATTGACTCCATACTGGGCGATTTTACATCTCCGGCCATCTGGTCACCCTATAGAAACTAATTTTGTTTATAATCAAGTGAGTTTTTATGCTATTACGCTCATAATGCTTCACATTAATCCTTATCATGTCTATAATGAGCTACAATTGAACAATAGATGAAAATGCATTCTAAACCATGTTTTTTTTACCTTAAAAATCCTCATTGAAATAGACTTGTTACACCTATGCAGCTTTTAGCTTATGTGTAATAAGAACATGTGCCATAAAAAAGTGAAAATGACATATAGAGGTGTTTTTTCATCTGTTTATACAGCCTAATGTGAAAACAAGTCAAACCAATGTTTTACTTTACAAAAAATAAATTCCCAAATTTCGGCATTTTACCACTTACATAAAACATCTCCTGAGAAAGTTGCATATAAATGAGTCAGGGTACATTTTTTTTAAAAAACGTTTCCGGCTTGAGAATCAACATAACAAAAGGCTTAATTTGATATATCACATACCCTAAAAAAAAATCACAATATTGATATTTTTGCATTTTTCCCAAGCTCAATGTAAAACATCCGTTGCACTGGTGCAACAAAAGGTTAAGTCGAAAAACGGAAACAGCTATAAAAAACAAATCTGAAATATATATTTCAAAAATACCTTTTGTTTCTTTGGCCTAAACCCAAAAGGCTTCCAACAACACCTTTTTTTCAAAAATCGAACAATGTAAAAATGTCCTGCGAACTTTTTTCTTCTCAAAATATTGTCAAAAATAGTCATTTTTAGTATAAATAAGTGAGCGTTTGAGATTTTTTCACCAGATAAAGTTTTTTATAGTCACTGTACACTTAGGCTTCGGGTCCACATGATTTCAATTTTTTGGTTGACCCAGAAAAAAAAAATATTTTTTCAAAAAGCTGCACTGGTGTAGCTCTCTGAAAAAAGGCACGCCCGAATATTTTTTTCTGAAAAAAGGGGGGTGCATATGAAAGAGGGCGTCTAAATATTATGGTTGAGCACAATTTTTTTTTTCGACATGGGCGAATTGCAGTATGTAGCTAAGACATATACACTTTATAGTGGCAACTCTGATGTTTGTGGCTTATAGGGACAATGTACAAATCAAGTGTAACCTTCAGGTTGGTTTTTCTTTTTCACCTTCATGTATGTTGAAGAACTCTTTCTGCTTTTGGCTATAATTCACAATCTATATATGATAGAGACATACTTTAAACAACACATTGTTCCTAGTATTGTGCTACTTACCCATGTGAATTATCATGTATGTGGCATATTGGATAGTAGTCAAAATGTGAAGTTGAATGTACGATGTTTTTCAATTACGTCACAAGTTCGAAAAAGTATGCCTTACATTTTGGCCCATAATTCTGAAACCATACAATCTGGATCCTCAATTCAAAGTGCAGCATAAAGCTAACATCATGCCACTGTTCTGTGTCCATTGTCATGCTTGTGCCATGCTTAGAAGTGGTGAGAATCTTTCAGTGATTAAATTCATGTTTTAAATACAAAAAATCTAAATTTATTTCAAATATTTCACGTATATTGTGTCATAATTCATGATCCATACTAGATAGAGCTTCATTTGCAAATGCAACGCATTCTACAGAATATCCCACCGCAGGATGCCAAATTACATGCCTCTAGGATGTAGAGAAAGTACATAACACTAACATTGACTCCATACTGGGCGATTTTACATCTCCGGCCATCTGGTCACCCTATAGAAACTAATTTTGTTTATAATCAAGTGAGTTTTTATGCTATTACGCTCATAATGCTTCACATTAATCCTTATCATGTCTATAATGAGCTACAATTGAACAATAGATGAAAATGCATTCTAAACCATGTTTTTTTTTACCTTAAAAATCCTCATTGAAATAGACTTGTTACACCTATGCAGCTTTTAGCTTATGTGTAATAAGAAAATGTGCCAAAAAAAAGTGAAAATGACATATAGAGGTGTTTTTTCATCTGTTTATGCAGCCTATTGTGAAAACAAGTGAAACCAATGTTTTACTTTACAAAATATAAATTCCCAAATTTCCGCATTTTACCACTTACATAAAACATCTCCTGAGAAAGTTGCATATAAATGAGTCAGGGTACATTTTTTTTAAAAAACGTTTCCGGCTTGAGAATCAACATAACAAAAGGCTTAATTTGATATATCACATACCCTAAAAAAAAAGACTCACAATATTGATATTTTTGCATTTTTCCCAAGCTCAATGTAAAACATCCGTTGCACTGGTGCAACGAAAGGTTAAGTCGAAAAACGGAAACAGCTATAAAAAAAATCAGAAATATATATTTCAAAAATTCCTTTTGTTTCTTTGGCCTAAACCCAAAAGGCTTCCAACAACACCTTTTTTTCAAAAATCGAACAATGTAAAAATGTCCTGCGAACTTTTTTCTTCTCAAAATATTGTCAAAAATAGTCATTTTTAGTATAAATAAGTGAGCGTTTGAGATTTTTTCACCAGATAAAGTTTTTTATAGTCACTGTACACTTAGGCTTCGGGTCCACATGATTTCAATTTTTTGGTTGACCCAGAAAAAAAAAATATTTTTTCAAAAAGCTGCACTGGTGTAGCTCTCTGAAAAAAGGCACGCCCGAATATTTTTTCTGAAAAAAGGGGGGTGCATATGAAAGAGGGCGTCGAAATATTATGGTTGAGCACGATTTTTTTTTTTCGACATGGGCGAATTGCAGTATGTAGCTAAGACATATACACTTTATAGTGGCAACTCTGATGTTTGTGGCTTATAGGGACAATGTACAAATCAAGTGTAACCTTCAGGTTGGTTTTTCTTTTTCACCTTCATGTATGTTGAAGAACTCTTTCTGCTTTTGGCTATAATTCACAATCTATATATGATAGAGACATACTTTAAACAACACATTGTTCCTAGTATTGTGCTACTTACCCATGTGAATTATCATGTATGTGGCATATTGGATAGTAGTCAAAATGTGTGAAGTTGAATGTATGATGTTTTTCAATTACGTCACAAGTTCGAAAAAGTATGCCTTACATTTTGGCCCATAATTCTGAAACCATACAATCTGGATCCTCAATTCAAAGTGCAGCATAAAGCTAACAGCATGCCACTGTTCTGTGTCCATTTTCATGCTTGTGCCATGCTTAGAAGTGGTGAGAATCTTTCAGTGATTAAATGCATGTTTTACATACAAAAAATCTAAATTTATTTCAAATATTTCACGTATATTGTGTCATAATTCATGATCCATACTAGATAGAGCTTCATTTGCAAATGCAACACATTCTATAGAATATCCCACTGCAGGATGCCAAATTACATGCCTCTAGGATGTAGAGAAAGTACATAAAACTAACATTGACTCCATACTGGGCGATTTTACATCTCCGGCCATCTGGTCACCCTATAGAAACTAATTTTGTTTATAATCAAGTGAGTTTTTATGCTATTACACTCATAATGCATCACATTAATCCTTATCATGTCTATAATGAGCTACAATTGAACAATAGATGAAAATGCATTCTAAACCATGTTTTTTTACCTTAAAAATCCTCATTGAAATAGACTTGTTACACCTATGCAGCTTTTAGCTTATGTGTAATAAGAAAATGTGCCATAAAAAAGTGAAAATGACATATATAGGTGTTTTTTCATCTGTTTATGCAGCCTATTGTGAAAAAAAGTGAAACCAATGTTTTACTTTACAAAATATAAATTCCCAAATTTCCGCATTTTACCACTTACATAAAACATCTCCTGAGAAAGTTGCATATAAATGAGTCAGGGTACATTTTTTTTTTTAAACGTTTCCGGCTTGAGAATCAACATAACAAAAGGCTTAATTTGATATATCACATACCTTAAAAAAAAATCACAATATTGATATTTTTGCATTTTTCCCAAGCTCAATGTAAAACATCCGTTGCACTGGTGCAACGAAAGGTTAAGTCGAAAAACGGAAACAGCTATAAAAAAAAATCTGAAATATATATTTCAAAAATTCCTTTTGTTTCTTTGGTCTAAACCCAAAAGGCTTCCAACAACACTTTTTTTCAAAAATCGAACAATGTAAAAATGTCCTGCGAACTTTTTTTCTTCTCAAAATATTGTCAAAAATAGTCATTTTTAGTATAAATAAGTGAGCGTTTGAGATTTTTTCACCAGATAAAGTTTTTTATAGTCACTGTACACTTAGGCTTCGGGTCCACATGATTTCAATTTTTTGGTTGACCCAGAAAAAAAAAATATTTTTTCAAAAAGCTCCACTGGTGTAGCTCTCTGAAAAAAGGCACGCCCGAATATTTTTTCTGAAAAAAGGGGGGTGCATATGAAAGAGGGCGTCGAAATATTATGGTTGAGCACGATTTTTTTTTCCAACATGGGCGAATTGCAGTATGTAGCTAAGACATATACACTTTATAGTGGCAACTCTGATGTTTGTGGCTTATAGGGACAATGTACAAATCAAGTGTAACCTTCAGGTTGGTTTTTCTTTTTCACCTTCATGTATGTTGAAGAACTCTTTCTGCTTTTGGCTATAATTCACAATCTATATATGATAGAGACATACTTTAAACAACACATTGTTCCTAGTATTGTGCTACTTACCCATGTGAATTATCATGTATGTGGCATATTGGATAGTAGTCAAAATGTGAAGTTGAATGGATGATGTTTTTCAATTACATCACAAGTTCGAAAAAGTATGCCTTACATTTTGGCCCATAATTCTGAAACCATACAATCTGGATCCTCAATTCAAAGTGCAGCATAAAGCTAACATCATGCCACTGTTCTGTGTCCATTTTCATGCTTGTGCCATGCTTAGAAGTGGTGAGAATCTTTCAGTGATTAAATGCATGTTTTAAATACAAAAAATCTAAATTTATTTCAAATATTTCACGTATATTGTGTCATAATTCATGATCCATACTAGATAGAGCTTCATTTGCAAATGCAACACATTCTATAGAATATCCCACTGCAGGATGCCAAATTACATGCCTCTAGGATGTAGAGAAAGTACATAAAACTAACATTGACTCCATACTGGGCGATTTTACATCTCCGGCCATCTGGTCACCCTATAGAAACTAATTTTGTTTATAATAAAGTGAGTTTTTATGCTATTACGCTCATAATGCATCACATTAATCCTTATCATGTCTATAATGAGCTACAATTGAACAATAGATGAAAATGCATTCTAAACCATGTTTTTTTACCTTAAAAATCCTCATTGAAATAGACTTGTTACACCTATGCAGCTTTTAGCTTATGTGTAATAAGAAAATGTGCCATAAAAAAGTGAAAATGACATATAGAGGTGTTTTTTCATCTGTTTATGCAGTCTATTGTGAAAAAAAGTGAAACCAATGTTTTACTTTACAAAATATAAATTCCCAAATTTCCGCATTTTACCACTTACATAAAACATCTCCTGAGAAAGTTGCATATAAATGAGTCAGGGTACATTTTTTAAAAAAACGTTTCCGGCTTGAGAATCAACATAACAAAAGGCTTAATTTGATATATCACATACCCTAAAAAAAAAACTCACAATATTGATATTTTTGCATTTTTCCCAAGCTCAATGTAAAACATCCGTTGCACTGGTGCAACGAAAGGTTAAGTCGAAAAACAGAAACAGCTATAAAAAAAAATCTGAAATATATATTTCAAAAATTCCTTTTGTTTCTTTGGCCTAAACCCAAAAGGCTTCCAACAACACCTTTTTTTCAAAAATCGAACAATGTAAAAATGTCCTGCAAACTTTTTTTCTTCTCAAAATATTTTCAAAAATAGTCATTTTTAGTATAAATAAGTGAGCGTTTGAGATTTTTTCACCAGAAAATGTTTTTTATAGTCACTGTACACTTAGGCTTCGGGTCCACATGATTTCAATTTTTTGGTTGACCCAGAAAAAAAAATTATTTTTTCAAAAAGCTGCACTGGTGTAGCTCTCTGAATAAAGGCACGCCCGAATATTTTTTTCTGAAAAAAAGGGGGGTGCATATGAAAGAGGGCGTCGAAATATTATGATTGAGCACGATTTTTTTTTCCGACATGGGCGAATTGCAGTATGTAGCTAAGACATGTACACTTTATAGTGGCAACTCTGATGTTTGTGGCTTATAGGGACAATGTACAAATCAAGTGTAACCTTCAGGTTGGTTTTTCTTTTTCACCTTCATGTATGTTGAAGAACTCCCTCTGCTTTTGGCTATAATTCACAATCTATATATGATAGAGACATACTTTAAACAACACATTGTTCCTAGTATTGTGCTACTTACCCATGTGAATTATCATGTATGTGGCATATTGGATAGTAGTCAAAATGTGAAGTTGAATGTACGATGTTTTTCAATTACGTCACAAGTTCGAAAAAGTATGCCTTACATTTTGGCCCATAATTCTGAAACCATACAATCTGGATCCTCAATTCAAAGTGCAGCATAAAGCTAACATCATGCCACTGTTCTGTGTCCATTGTCATGCTTGTGCCATGCTTAGAAGTGGTGAGAATCTTTCAGTGATTAAATGCATGTTTTAAATACAAAAAATCTCAATTTATTTCAAATATTTCACGTATATTGTGTCATAATTCATGATCCATACTAGATAGAGCTTCATTTGCAAATGCAACGCATTCTACAGAATATCCCACCGCAGGATGCCAAATTACATGCCTCTAGGATGTAGAGAAAGTACATAAAACTAACATTGACTCCATACTGGGCGATTTTACATCTCCGGCCATCTGGTCACCCTATAGAAACTAATTTTGTTTATAATCAAGTGAGTTTTTATGCTATTACGCTCATAATGCTTCACATTAATCCTTATCATGTCTATAATGAGCTACAATTGAACAATAGATGAAAATGCATTCTAAACCATGTTTTTTTTACCTTAAAAATCCTCATTGAAATAGACTTGTTACACCTATGCAGCTTTTAGCTTATGTGTAATAAGAACATGTGCCATAAAAAAGTGAAAATGACATATAGAGGTGTTTTTTCATCTGTTTATACAGCCTAATGTGAAAACAAGTCAAACCAATGTTTTACTTTACAAAAAATAAATTCCCAAATTTCGGCATTTTACCACTTACATAAAACATCTCCTGAGAAAGTTGCATATAAATGAGTCAGGGTACATTTTTTTTAAAAAACGTTTCCGGCTTGAGAATCAACATAACAAAAGGCTTAATTTGATATATCACATACCCTAAAAAAAAATCACAATATTGATATTTTTGCATTTTTCCCAAGCTCAATGTAAAACATCCGTTGCACTGGTGCAACAAAAGGTTAAGTCGAAAAACGGAAACAGCTATAAAAAACAAATCTGAAATATATATTTCAAAAATACCTTTTGTTTCTTTGGCCTAAACCCAAAAGGCTTCCAACAACACCTTTTTTTCAAAAATCGAACAATGTAAAAATGTCCTGCGAACTTTTTTCTTCTCAAAATATTGTCAAAAATAGTCATTTTTAGTATAAATAAGTGAGCGTTTGAGATTTTTTCACCAGATAAAGTTTTTTATAGTCACTGTACACTTAGGCTTCGGGTCCACATGATTTCAATTTTTTGGTTGACCCAGAAAAAAAAAATATTTTTTCAAAAAGCTGCACTGGTGTAGCTCTCTGAAAAAAGGCACGCCCGAATATTTTTTTCTGAAAAAAGGGGGGTGCATATGAAAGAGGGCGTCTAAATATTATGGTTGAGCACAATTTTTTTTTTCGACATGGGCGAATTGCAGTATGTAGCTAAGACATATACACTTTATAGTGGCAACTCTGATGTTTGTGGCTTATAGGGACAATGTACAAATCAAGTGTAACCTTCAGGTTGGTTTTTCTTTTTCACCTTCATGTATGTTGAAGAACTCTTTCTGCTTTTGGCTATAATTCACAATCTATATATGATAGAGACATACTTTAAACAACACATTGTTCCTAGTATTGTGCTACTTACCCATGTGAATTATCATGTATGTGGCATATTGGATAGTAGTCAAAATGTGAAGTTGAATGTACGATGTTTTTCAATTACGTCACAAGTTCGAAAAAGTATGCCTTACATTTTGGCCCATAATTCTGAAACCATACAATCTGGATCCTCAATTCAAAGTGCAGCATAAAGCTAACATCATGCCACTGTTCTGTGTCCATTGTCATGCTTGTGCCATGCTTAGAAGTGGTGAGAATCTTTCAGTGATTAAATTCATGTTTTAAATACAAAAAATCTAAATTTATTTCAAATATTTCACGTATATTGTGTCATAATTCATGATCCATACTAGATAGAGCTTCATTTGCAAATGCAACGCATTCTACAGAATATCCCACCGCAGGATGCCAAATTACATGCCTCTAGGATGTAGAGAAAGTACATAACACTAACATTGACTCCATACTGGGCGATTTTACATCTCCGGCCATCTGGTCACCCTATAGAAACTAATTTTGTTTATAATCAAGTGAGTTTTTATGCTATTACGCTCATAATGCTTCACATTAATCCTTATCATGTCTATAATGAGCTACAATTGAACAATAGATGAAAATGCATTCTAAACCATGTTTTTTTTTACCTTAAAAATCCTCATTGAAATAGACTTGTTACACCTATGCAGCTTTTAGCTTATGTGTAATAAGAACATGTGCCATAAAAAAGTGAAAATGACATATATAGTGGTGTTTTTTCATCTGTTTATGCAGTCTATTGTGAAAAAAAGTGAAACCAATGTTTTACTTTACAAAATATAAATTCCCAAATTTCCGCATTTTACCACTTACATAAAACATCTCCTGAGAAAGTTGCATATAAATGAGTCAGGGTACATTTTTTTTAAAAAACGTTTCCGGCTTGAGAATCAACATAACAAAAGGCTTAATTTGATATATCACATACCCTAAAAAAAAAACTCACAATATTGATATTTTTGCATTTTTCCCAAGCTCAATGTAAAACATCCGTTGCACTTGTGCAACGAAAGGTTAAGTCGAAAAACGGAAACAGCTATAAAAAATATCTGAAATATATATTTCAAAAATTCCTTTTGTTTCTTTGGCCTAAACCCAAAAGGCTTCCAACAACACCTTTTTTTCAAAAATCGAACAATGTAAAAATGTCCTGCGAACTTTTTTTCTTCTCAAAATATTGTCAAAAATAGTAATTTTTAGTATAAATAAGTGAGCGTTTGAGATTTTTTCACCAGATAAAGTTTTTTATAGTCACTGTACACTTAGGCTTCGGGTCCACATGATTTCAATTTTTTGGTTGACCCAGAAAAAAAAAAAATATTTTCAAAAAGCTGCACTGGTGTAGCTCTCTGAAAAAAGGCACGCCCGAATATTTTTTTCTGAAAAAAGGGGGGTGCATATGAAAGAGGGCGTCGAAATATTATGATTGAAAGAAAAAGGGGAAAACCCATACTAACCCTTTGGTGTCTGGGTACTTAAACAGGTAGACAGGAAAAACTAACACCTAGGGATTAATAATATAACTATGTTATGGTGACGAGAAAAATCAAATATCTCCTCCCTTGAGTTAATTAATCCTCAAAAATAGACTATGTTCTCTTTATTTTCACTAGTCATACATAGAAAATCCGACCCAACAATGAATATATCTTTCCTTAGATCTGCATCTAAGTGTATTTATTGTTTTATATTTCACCAAACATATATAAGAAGATTAATCTTTTAGACATATATACAAAAACATTTGCAATATTTACATTCTTTTCTCGAAAAAAATCAATACACATATACATCTATACGACCCTATACTTGAATTTGGATGCTTGTAGGATTAATCTGTTCCAGCATTCCTTAAAGGAATGCTGGAACAGATTAATCCTACATTTTTCTCGTCACCATAACATAGTTATATTATTAATCCCTAGGTGTTAGTTTTTCCTGTCTACCTGAAATATTATGATTGAGCACTATTTTTTTTTTCGACATGGGCGAATTGCAGTATGTAGCTAAGACATGTACACTTTATAGTGGCAACTCTGATGTTTGTGGCTTATAGGGACAATGTACAAATCAAGTGTAACCTTCAGGTTGGTTTTTCTTTTTCACCTTCATGTATGTTGAAGAACTCCCTCTGCTTTTGGCTATAATTCACAATTTATATATGATAGAGACATACTTTAAACAACACATTGTTCCTAGTATTGTGCTACTTACCCATGTGAATTATCATGTATGTGGCATATTGGATAGTAGTCAAAATGTGAAGTTGAATGTACGATGTTTTTCAATTACGTCACAAGTTCGAAAAAGTATGCCTTACATTTTGGCCCATAATTCTGAAACCATACAATCTGGATCCTCAATTCAAAGTGCAGCATAAAGCTAACATCATGCCACTGTTCTGTGTCCATTTTCATGCTTGTGCCATGCTTAGAAGTGGTGAGAATCTTTCAGTGATTAAATGCATGTTTTAAATTCAAAAAATCTAAATTTATTTCAAATATTTCACGTATATTGTGTCATAATTCATGATCCATACTAGATAGAGCTTCATTCGCAAATGCAACGCATTCTACAGAATATCCCACCGCAGGATGCCAAATTACATGCCTCTAGGATGTAGAGAAAGTACATAAAACTAACATTGACTCCATACTGGGCGATTTTACATCTCCGGCCATCTGGTCACCCTATAGAAACTAATTTTGTTTATAATCAAGTGAGTTTTTATGCTATTACGCTCATAATGCTTCACATTAATCCTTATCATGTCTATAATGAGCTACAATTGAACAATAGATGAAAATGCATTCTAAACCATGTTTTTTTTACCTTAAAAATCCTCATCGAAATAGACTTGTTACACCTATGCAGCTTTTAGCTTATGTGTAATAAGAACATGTGCCATAAAAAAGTGAAAATGACATATAGAGGTGTTTTTTCATCTGTTTATGCAGTCTATTGTGAAAAAAAGTGAAACCAATGTTTTACTTTACAAAATATAAATTCCCAAATTTCCGCATTTTACCACTTACATAAAACATCTCCTGAGAAAGTTGCATATAAATGAGTCAGGGTACATTTTTTTTAAAAAACGTTTCCGGCTTGAGAATCAACATAGCAAAAGGCTTAATTTGATATATCACATACCCTAAAAAACAAAACTCACAATATTGATATTTTTGCATTTTTCCCAAGCTCAATGTAAAACATCCGTTGCACTGGTGCAACGAAAGGTTAAGTCGAAAAACGGAAACAGCTATAAAAAAAATCTGAAATATATATTTCAAAAATTCCTTTTGTTTCTTTGGCCTAAACCCAAAAGGCTTCCAACAACACCTTTTTTTCAAAAATCGAACAATGTAAAAATGTCCTGCGAACTTTTTTTCTTCTCAAAATATTGTCAAAAATAGTCATTTTTAGTATAAATAAGTGAGCGTTTGAGATTTTTTCACCAGATAAAGTTTTTTATAGTCACTGTACACTTAGGCTTCGGGTCCACATGATTTCAATTTTTTGGTTGACCCAGAAAAAAAAATAATATTTTCAAAAAGCTGCACTGGTGTAGCTCTCTGAAAAAAGGCACGCCCGAATATTTTTTTCTGAAAAAAGGGGGGTGCATATGAAAGAGGGCGTCGAAATATTATGATTGAGCACGATTTTTTTTTTCGACATGGGCGAATTGCAGTATGTAGCTAAGACATGTACACTTTATAGTGGCAACTCTGATGTTTGTGGCTTATAGGGACAATGTACAAATCAAGTGTAACCTTCAGGTTGGTTTTTCTTTTTCACCTTCATGTATGTTGAAGAACTCCCTCTGCTTTTGGCTATAATTCACAATCTATATATGATAGAGACATACTTTAAACAACACATTGTTCCTAGTATTGTGCTACTTACCCATGTGAATTATCATGTATGTGGATAGTAGTCAAAATGTGAAGTTGAATGTATGATGTTTTTCAATTACGTCACAAGTTCGAAAAAGTATGCCTTACATTTTGGCCCATAATTCTGAAACCATACAATCTGGATCCTCAATTCAAAGTGCAGCATAAAGCTAACATCATGCCACTATTCTGTGTCCATTGTCATGCTTGTGCCATGCTTAGAAGTGGTGAGAATCTTTCAGTGATTAAATGCATGTTTTAAATACAAAAAATCTCAATTTATTTCAAATATTTCACGTATATTGTGTCATAATTCATGATCCATACTAGATAGAGCTTCATTTGCAAATGCAACACATTCTATAGAATATCCCAACGCAGGATGCCAAATTACATGCCTCTAGGATGTAGAGAAAATACATAAAACTAACATTGACTCCATACTGGGCGATTTTACATCTCCGGCCATCTGGTCACCCTATAGAAACTAATTTTGTTTATAATCAAGTGAGTTTTTATGCTATTACGCTCATAATGCTTCTCATTAATCCTTATCATGTCTATAATGAGCTACAATTGAACAATAGATGAAAATGCATTCTAAACCATGTTTTTTTTACCTTAAAAATCCTCATTGAAATAGACTTGTTACACCTATGCAGCTTTTAGCTTATGTGTAATAAGAATATGTGCCATAAAAAAGTGAAAATGACATATAGAGGTGTTTTTTCATCTGTTTATGCAGCCTATTGTGAAAACAAGTGAAACCAATGTTTTACTTCACAAAATATAAATTCCCAAATTTCCGCATTTTACCACTTACATAAAACATCTCCTGAGAAAGTTGCATATAAATGAGTCAGGGTACATTTTTTTAAAAAAACGTTTCCGGCTTGAGAATCAACATAACAAAAGGCTTAATTTGATATATCACATACCCTAAAAAAAAAAATCACAATATTGATATTTTTGCATTTTTCCCAAGCTCAATGTAAAACATCCGTTGCACTGGTGCAACGAAATGTTAAGTCGAAAAACGGAAACAGCTATAAAAAACAAATCTGAAATATATATTTCAAAAATACCTTTTGTTTCTTTGGCCTAAACCCAAAAGGCTTCCAACAACACCTTTTTTTCAAAAATCGAACAATGTAAAAATGTCCTGCGAACTTTTTTTCTTCTCAAAATATTTTCAAAAATAGTCATTTTTAGTATAAATAAGTGAGCGTTTGAGATTTTTTCACCAGAAAATGTTTTTTATAGTCACTGTACACTTAGGCTTCGGGTCCACATGATTTAAATTTTTTGGTTGACCCAGAAAAAAAAAATATTTTTTCAAAAAGCTGCACTGGTGTAGCTCTCTGAATAAAGGCACGCCCGAATATTTTTTTCTGAAAAAAAGGGGGGTGCATATGAAAGAGGGCGTCGAAATATTATGATTGAGCACGATTTTTTTTTCCGACATGGGCGAATTGCAGTATGTAGCTAAGACATGTACACTTTATAGTGGCAACTCTGATGTTTGTGGCTTATAGGGACAATGTACAAATCAAGTGTAACCTTCAGGTTGGTTTTTCTTTTTCACCTTCATGTATGTTGAAGAACTCCCTCTGCTTTTGGCTATAATTCACAATCTATATATGATAAAGACATACTTTAAACAACACATTGTTCCTAGTATTGTGCTACTTACCCATGTGAATTATCATGTATGTGGCATATTGGATAGTAGTCAAAATGTGAAGTTGAATGTATGATGTTTTTCAATTACGTCACAAGTTCGAAAAAGTATGCCTTACATTTTGGCCCATAATTCTGAAACCATACAATCTGGATCCTCAATTCAAAGTGCAGCATAAAGCTAACATCATGCCACTGTTCTGTGTCCATTGTCATGCTTGTGCCATGCTTAGAAGTGGTGAGAATCTTTCAGTGATTAAATGCATGTTTTAAATACAAAAAATCTCAATTTATTTCAAATATTTCACGTATATTGTGTCATAATTCATGATCCATACTAGATAGAGCTTCATTTGCAAATGCAACACATTCTATAGAATATCCCACTGCAGGATGCCAAAGTACATGCCTCTAGGATGTAGAGAAAGTACATAAAACTAGCATTGACTCCATACTGGGCGATTTTACATCTCCGGCCATCTGGTCACCCTATAGAAACTAATTTTGTTTATAATCAAGTGAGTTTTTATGCTATTACGCTCATAATGCTTCACATTAATCCTTATCATGTCTATAATGAGCTACAATTGAACAATAGATGAAAATGCATTCTAAACCATGTTTTTTTACCTTAAAAATCCTCATTGAAATAGACTTGTTACACCTATGCAGCTTTTAGCTTATGTGTAATAAGAAAATGTGCCAAAAAAAAGTGAAAATGACATATAGAGGTGTTTTTTCATCTGTTTATGCAGCCTATTGTGAAAACAAGTGAAACCAATGTTTTACTTTACAAAATATAAATTCCCAAATTTCCGCATTTTACCACTTACATAAAACATCTCCTGAGAAAGTTGCATATAAATGAGTCAGGGTACATTTTTTTTAAAAAACGTTTCCGGCTTGAGAATCAACATAACAAAAGGCTTAATTTGATATATCACATACCCTAAAAAAAAAGACTCACAATATTGATATTTTTGCATTTTTCCCAAGCTCAATGTAAAACATCCGTTGCACTGGTGCAACGAAAGGTTAAGTCGAAAAACGGAAACAGCTATAAAAAAAATCAGAAATATATATTTCAAAAATTCCTTTTGTTTCTTTGGCCTAAACCCAAAAGGCTTCCAACAACACCTTTTTTTCAAAAATCGAACAATGTAAAAATGTCCTGCGAACTTTTTTCTTCTCAAAATATTGTCAAAAATAGTCATTTTTAGTATAAATAAGTGAGCGTTTGAGATTTTTTCACCAGATAAAGTTTTTTATAGTCACTGTACACTTAGGCTTCGGGTCCACATGATTTCAATTTTTTGGTTGACCCAGAAAAAAAAAATATTTTTTCAAAAAGCTGCACTGGTGTAGCTCTCTGAAAAAAGGCACGCCCGAATATTTTTTCTGAAAAAAGGGGGGTGCATATGAAAGAGGGCGTCGAAATATTATGGTTGAGCACGATTTTTTTTTTCGACATGGGCGAATTGCAGTATGTAGCTAAGACATATACACTTTATAGTGGCAACTCTGATGTTTGTGGCTTATAGGGACAATGTACAAATCAAGTGTAACCTTCAGGTTGGTTTTTCTTTTTCACCTTCATGTATGTTGAAGAACTCTTTCTGCTTTTGGCTATAATTCACAATCTATATATGATAGAGACATACTTTAAACAACACATTGTTCCTAGTATTGTGCTACTTACCCATGTGAATTATCATGTATGTGGCATATTGGATAGTAGTCAAAATGTGTGAAGTTGAATGTATGATGTTTTTCAATTACGTCACAAGTTCGAAAAAGTATGCCTTACATTTTGGCCCATAATTCTGAAACCATACAATCTGGATCCTCAATTCAAAGTGCAGCATAAAGCTAACAGCATGCCACTGTTCTGTGTCCATTTTCATGCTTGTGCCATGCTTAGAAGTGGTGAGAATCTTTCAGTGATTAAATGCATGTTTTAAATACAAAAAATCTAAATTTATTTCAAATATTTCACGTATATTGTGTCATAATTCATGATCCATACTAGATAGAGCTTCATTTGCAAATGCAACACATTCTATAGAATATCCCACTGCAGGATGCCAAATTACATGCCTCTAGGATGTAGAGAAAGTACATAAAACTAACATTGACTCCATACTGGGCGATTTTACATCTCCGGCCATCTGGTCACCCTATAGAAACTAATTTTGTTTATAATCAAGTGAGTTTTTATGCTATTACACTCATAATGCATCACATTAATCCTTATCATGTCTATAATGAGCTACAATTGAACAATAGATGAAAATGCATTCTAAACCATGTTTTTTTACCTTAAAAATCCTCATTGAAATAGACTTGTTACACCTATGCAGCTTTTAGCTTATGTGTAATAAGAAAATGTGCCATAAAAAAGTGAAAATGACATATAGAGGTGTTTTTTCATCTGTTTATGCAGTCTATTGTGAAAAAAAGTGAAACCAATGTTTTACTTTACAAAATATAAATTCCCAAATTTCCGCATTTTACCACTTACATAAAACATCTCCTGAGAAAGTTGCATATAAATGAGTCAGGGTACATTTTTTTTAAAAAACGTTTCCGGCTTGAGAATCAACATACCAAAAGGCTTAATTTGATATATCACATACCCTAAAAAAAAAACTCACAATATTGATATTTTTGCATTTTTCCCAAGCTCAATGTAAAACATCCGTTGCACTGGTGCAACGAAAGGTTAAGTCGAAAAACGGAAACAGCTATAAAAAAAATCTGAAATATATATTTCAAAAATTCCTTTTGTTTCTTTGGCCTAAACCCAAAAGGCTTCCAACAACACCTTTTTTTCAAAAATCGAACAATGTAAAAATGTCCTGCGAACTTTTTTTCTTCTCAAAATATTGTCAAAAATAGTCATTTTTAGTAAAAATAAGTGAGCGTTTGAGATTTTTTCACCAGATAAAGTGTTTTATAGTCACTGTACACTTAGGCTTCGGGTCCACATGATTTCAATTTTTTGGTTGACCCAGAAAAAAAAAAAATATTTTCAAAAAGCTGCACTGGTGTAGCTCTCTGAAAAAAGGCACGCCCGAATATTTTTTTCTGAAAAAAGGGGGGTGCATATGAAAGAGGGCGTCGAAATATTATGATTGAGCACGATTTTTTTTTTCGACATGGGCGAATTGCAGTATGTAGCTAAGACATGTACACTTTATAGTGGCAACTCTGATGTTTGTGGCTTATAGGGACAATGTACAAATCAAGTGTAACCTTCAGGTTGGTTTTTCTTTTTCACCTTCATGTATGTTGAAGAACTCCCTCTGCTTTTGGCTATAATTCACAATCTATATATGATAGAGACATACTTTAAACAACACATTGTTCCTAGTATTGTGCTACTTACCCATGTGAATTATCATGTATGTGGCATATTGGATAGTAGTCAAAATGTGAAGTTGAATGTATGATGTTTTTCAATTACGTCACAAGTTCGAAAAAGTATGCCTTACATTTTGGCCCATAATTCTGAAACCATACAATCTGGATCCTCAATTCAAAGTGCAGCATAAAGCTAACATCATGCCACTGTTCTGTGTCCATTGTCATGCTTGTGCCATGCTTAGAAGTGGTGAGAATCTTTCAGTGATTAAATGCATGTTTTAAATACAAAAAATCTAAATTTATTTCAAATATTTCACGTATATTGTGTCATAATTCATGATCCATACTAGATAGAGCTTCATTTGCAAATGCAACACATTCTATAGAATATCCCACTGCAGGATGCCAAATTACATGCCTCTAGGATGTAGAGAAAGTACATAAAACTAACATTGACTCCATACTGGGCGATTTTACATCTCCGGCCATCTGGTCACCCTATAGAAACTAATTTTGTTTATAATAAAGTGAGTTTTTATGCTATTACGCTCATAATGCATCACATTAATCCTTATCATGTCTATAATGAGCTACAATTGAACAATAGATGACAATGCATTCTAAACCATGTTTTTTTACCTTAAAAATCCTCATTGAAATAGACTTGTTACACCTATGCAGCTTTTAGCTTATGTGTAATAAGAAAATGTGCCATAAAAAAGTGAAAATGACATATAGAGGTGTTTTTTCATCTGTTTATGCAGTCTATTGTGAAAAAAAGTGAAACCAATGTTTTACTTTACAAAATATAAATTCCCAAATTTCCGCATTTTACCACTTACATAAAACATCTCCTGAGAAAGTTGCATATAAATGAGTCAGGGTACATTTTTTAAAAAAAACGTTTCCGGCTTGAGAATCAACATAACAAAAGGCTTAATTTGATATATCACATACCCTAAAAAAAAACCTCACAATATTGATATTTTTGCATTTTTCCCAAGCTCAATGTAAAACATCCGTTGCACTGGTGCAACGAAAGGTTAAGTCGAAAAACAGAAACAGCTATAAAAAAAAATCTGAAATATATATTTCAAAAATTCCTTTTGTTTCTTTGGCCTAAACCCAAAAGGCTTCCAACAACACCTTTTTTTCAAAAATCGAACAATGTAAAAATGTCCTGCAAACTTTTTTTCTTCTCAAAATATTTTCAAAAATAGTCATTTTTAGTATAAATAAGTGAGCGTTTGAGATTTTTTCACCAGAAAATGTTTTTTAGAGTCACTGTACACTTAGGCTTCGGGTCCACATGATTTCAATTTTTTGGTTGACCCAGAAAAAAAAATTATTTTTTCAAAAAGCTGCACTGGTGTAGCTCTCTGAATAAAGGCACGCCCGAATATTTTTTTCTGAAAAAAAGGGGGGTGCATATGAAAGAGGGCGTCGAAATATTATGATTGAGCACGATTTTTTTTTCCGACATGGGCGAATTGCAGTATGTAGCTAAGACATGTACACTTTATAGTGGCAACTCTGATGTTTGTGGCTTATAGGGACAATGTACAAATCAAGTGTAACCTTCAGGTTGGTTTTTCTTTTTCACCTTCATGTATGTTGAAGAACTCCCTCTGCTTTTGGCTATAATTCACAATCTATATATGATAGAGACATACTTTAAACAACACATTGTTCCTAGTCTTGTGCTACTTACCCATGTGAATTATCATGTATGTGGCATATTGGATAGTAGTCAAAATGTGAAGTTGAATGTATGATGTTTTTCAATTACGTCACAAGTTCGAAAAAGTATGCCTTACATTTTGGCCCATAATTCTGAAACCATACAATCTGGATCCTCAATTCAAAGTGCAGCATAAAGCTAACATCATGCCACTGTTCTGTGTCCATTGTCATGCTTGTGCCATGCTTAGAAGTGGTGAGAATCTTTCAGTGATTAAATGCATGTTTTAAATACAAAAAATCTCAATTTATTTCAAATATTTCACGTATATTGTGTCATAATTCATGATCCATACTAGATAGAGCTTCATTTGCAAATGCAACGCATTCTACAGAATATCCCACCGCAGGATGCCAAATTACATGCCTCTAGGATGTAGAGAAAGTACATAAAACTAACATTGACTCCATACTGGGCGATTTTACATCTCCGGCCATCTGGTCACCCTATAGAAACTAATTTTGTTTATAATCAAGTGAGTTTTTATGCTATTACGCTCATAATGCTTCACATTAATCCTTATCATGTCTATAATGAGCTACAATTGAACAATAGATGAAAATGCATTCTAAACCATGTTTTTTTTACCTTAAAAATCCTCATTGAAATAGACTTGTTACACCTATGCAGCTTTTAGCTTATGTGTAATAAGAACATGTGCCATAAAAAAGTGAAAATGACATATAGAGGTGTTTTTTCATCTGTTTATGCAGCCTAATGTGAAAACAAGTCAAACCAATGTTTTACTTTACAAAAAATAAATTCCCAAATTTCGGCATTTTACCACTTACATAAAACATCTCCTGAGAAAGTTGCATATAAATGAGTCAGGGTACATTTTTTTTAAAAAACGTTTCCGGCTTGAGAATCAACATAACAAAAGGCTTAATTTGATATATCACATACCCTAAAAAAAAATCACAATATTGATATTTTTGCATTTTTCCCAAGCTCAATGTAAAACATCCGTTGCACTGGTGCAACAAAAGGTTAAGTCGAAAAACGGAAACAGCTATAAAAAACAAATCTGAAATATATATTTCAAAAATACCTTTTGTTTCTTTGGCCTAAACCCAAAAGGCTTCCAACAACACCTTTTTTTCAAAAATCGAACAATGTAAAAATGTCCTGCGAACTTTTTTCTTCTCAAAATATTGTCAAAAATAGTCATTTTTAGTATAAATAAGTGAGCGTTTGAGATTTTTTCACCAGATAAAGTTTTTTATAGTCACTGTACACTTAGGCTTCGGGTCCACATGATTTCAATTTTTTGGTTGACCCAGAAAAAAAAAATATTTTTTCAAAAAGCTGCACTGGTGTAGCTCTCTGAAAAAAGGCACGCCCGAATATTTTTTTCTGAAAAAAGGGGGGTGCATATGAAAGAGGGCGTCTAAATATTATGGTTGAGCACAATTTTTTTTTTCGACATGGGCGAATTGCAGTATGTAGCTAAGACATATACACTTTATAGTGGCAACTCTGATGTTTGTGGCTTATAGGGACAATGTACAAATCAAGTGTAACCTTCAGGTTGGTTTTTCTTTTTCACCTTCATGTATGTTGAAGAACTCTTTCTGCTTTTGGCTATAATTCACAATCTATATATGATAGAGACATACTTTAAACAACACATTGTTCCTAGTATTGTGCTACTTACCCATGTGAATTATCATGTATGTGGCATATTGGATAGTAGTCAAAATGTGAAGTTGAATGTACGATGTTTTTCAATTACGTCACAAGTTCGAAAAAGTATGCCTTACATTTTGGCCCATAATTCTGAAACCATACAATCTGGATCCTCAATTCAAAGTGCAGCATAAAGCTAACATCATGCCACTGTTCTGTGTCCATTGTCATGCTTGTGCCATGCTTAGAAGTGGTGAGAATCTTTTAGTGATTAAATGCATGTTTTAAATACAAAAAATCTCAATTTATTTCAAATATTTCACGTATATTGTGTCATAATTCATGATCCATACTAGATAGAGCTTCATTTGCAAATGCAACGCATTCTACAGAATATCCCACCGCAGGATGCCAAAGTACATGCCTCTAGGATGTAGAGAAAGTACATAAAACTAACATTGACTCCATACTGGGCGATTTTACATCTCCGGCCATCTGGTCACCCTATAGAAACTAATTTTGTTTATAATCAAGTGAGTTTTTATGCTATTACGCTCATAATGCTTCACATTAATCCTTATCATGTCTATAATGAGCTACAATTGAACAATAGATGAAAATGCATTCTAAACCATGTTTTTTTTACCTTAAAAATCCTCATTGAAATAGACTTGTTACACCTATGCAGCTTTTAGCTTATGTGTAATAAGAACATGTGCCATAAAAAAGTGAAAATGACATATAGAGGTGTTTTTTCATCTGTTTATGCAGCCTAATGTGAAAACAAGTCAAACCAATGTTTTACTTTACAAAAAATAAATTCCCAAATTTCGGCATTTTACCACTTACATAAAACATCTCCTGAGAAAGTTGCATATAAATGAGTCAGGGTACATTTTTTTTAAAAAACGTTTCCGGCTTGAGAATCAACATAACAAAAGGCTTAATTTGATATATCACATACCCTAAAAAAAAATCACAATATTGATATTTTTGCATTTTTCCCAAGCTCAATGTAAAACATCCGTTGCACTGGTGCAACAAAAGGTTAAGTCGAAAAACGGAAACAGCTATAAAAAACAAATCTGAAATATATATTTCAAAAATACCTTTTGTTTCTTTGGCCTAAACCCAAAAGGCTTCCAACAACACCTTTTTTTCAAAAATCGAACAATGTAAAAATGTCCTGCGAACTTTTTTCTTCTCAAAATATTGTCAAAAATAGTCATTTTTAGTATAAATAAGTGAGCGTTTGAGATTTTTTCACCAGATAAAGTTTTTTATAGTCACTGTACACTTAGGCTTCGGGTCCACATGATTTCAATTTTTTGGTTGACCCAGAAAAAAAAAATATTTTTTCAAAAAGCTGCACTGGTGTAGCTCTCTGAAAAAAGGCACGCCCGAATATTTTTTTCTGAAAAAAGGGGGGTGCATATGAAAGAGGGCGTCTAAATATTATGGTTGAGCACAATTTTTTTTTTCGACATGGGCGAATTGCAGTATGTAGCTAAGACATATACACTTTATAGTGGCAACTCTGATGTTTGTGGCTTATAGGGACAATGTACAAATCAAGTGTAACCTTCAGGTTGGTTTTTCTTTTTCACCTTCATGTATGTTGAAGAACTCTTTCTGCTTTTGGCTATAATTCACAATCTATATATGATAGAGACATACTTTAAACAACACATTGTTCCTAGTATTGTGCTACTTACCCATGTGAATTATCATGTATGTGGCATATTGGATAGTAGTCAAAATGTGAAGTTGAATGTACGATGTTTTTCAATTACGTCACAAGTTCGAAAAAGTATGCCTTACATTTTGGCCCATAATTCTGAAACCATACAATCTGGATCCTCAATTCAAAGTGCAGCATAAAGCTAACATCATGCCACTGTTCTGTGTCCATTTTCATGCTTGTGCCATGCTTAGAAGTGGTGAGAATCTTTCAGTGATTAAAATCATGTTTTAAATACAAAAAATCTAAATTTATTTCAAATATTTCACGTATATTGTGTCATAATTCATGATCCATACTAGATAGAGCTTCATTTGCAAATGCAACGCATTCTACAGAATATCCCACCGCAGGATGCCAAATTACATGCCTCTAGGATGTAGAGAAAGTACATAAAACTAACATTGACTCCATACTGGGCGATTTTACATCTCCGGCCATCTGGTCACCCTATAGAAACTAATTTTGTTTATAATCAAGTGAGTTTTTATGCTATTACGCTCATAATGCTTCACATTAATCCTTATCATGTCTATAATGAGCTACAATTGAACAATAGATGAAAATGCATTCTAAACCATGTTTTTTTTTACCTTAAAAATCCTCATTGAAATAGACTTGTTACACCTATGCAGCTTTTAGCTTATGTGTAATAAGAACATGTGCCATAAAAAAGTGAAAATGACATATATAGTGGTGTTTTTTCATCTGTTTATGCAGTCTATTGTGAAAAAAAGTGAAACCAATGTTTTACTTTACAAAATATAAATTCCCAAATTTCCGCATTTTACCACTTACATAAAACATCTCCTGAGAAAGTTGCATATAAATGAGTCAGGGTACATTTTTTTTTTAAAACGTTTCCGGCTTGAGAATCAACATAACAAAAGGCTTAATTTGATATATCACATACCCTAAAAAAAAAACTCACAATATTGATATTTTTGCATTTTTCCCAAGCTCAATGTAAAACATCCGTTGCACTGGTGCAACGAAAGGTTAAGTCGAAAAACGGAAACAGCTATAAAAAATATCTGAAATATATATTTCAAAAATTCCTTTTGTTTCTTTGGCCTAAACCCAAAAGGCTTCCAACAACACCTTTTTTTCAAAAATCGAACAATGTAAAAATGTCCTGCGAACTTTTTTTCTTCTCAAAATATTGTCAAAAATAGTAATTTTTAGTATAAATAAGTGAGCGTTTGAGATTTTTTCACCAGATAAAGTTTTTTATAGTCACTGTACACTTAGGCTTCGGGTCCACATGATTTCAATTTTTTGGTTGACCCAGAAAAAAAAATAATATTTTCAAAAAGCTGCACTGGTGTAGCTCTCTGAAAAAAGGCACGCCCGAATATTTTTTTCTGAAAAAAGGGGGGTGCATATGAAAGAGGGCGTCGAAATATTATGATTGAGCACTATTTTTTTTTTCGACATGGGCGAATTGCAGTATGTAGCTAAGACATGTACACTTTATAGTGGCAACTCTGATGTTTGTGGCTTATAGGGACAATGTACAAATCAAGTGTAACCTTCAGGTTGGTTTTTCTTTTTCACCTTCATGTATGTTGAAGAACTCCCTCTGCTTTTGGCTATAATTCACAATTTATATATGATAGAGACATACTTTAAACAACACATTGTTCCTAGTATTGTGCTACTTACCCATGTGAATTATCATGTATGTGGCATATTGGATAGTAGTCAAAATGTGAAGTTGAATGTACGATGTTTTTCAATTACGTCACAAGTTCGAAAAAGTATGCCTTACATTTTGGCCCATAATTCTGAAACCATACAATCTGGATCCTCAATTCAAAGTGCAGCATAAAGCTAACATCATGCCACTGTTCTGTGTCCATTTTCATGCTTGTGCCATGCTTAGAAGTGGTGAGAATCTTTCAGTGATTAAATGCATGTTTTAAATACAAAAAATCTAAATTTATTTCAAATATTTCACGTATATTGTGTCATAATTCATGATCCATACTAGATAGAGCTTCATTTGCAAATGCAACGCATTCTACAGAATATCCCACCGCAGGATGCCAAATTACATGCCTCTAGGATGTAGAGAAAGTACATAAAACTAACATTGACTCCATACTGGGCGATTTTACATCTCCGGCCATCTGGTCACCCTATAGAAACTAATTTTGTTTATAATCAAGTGAGTTTTTATGCTATTACGCTCATAATGCTTCACATTAATCCTTATCATGTCTATAATGAGCTACAATTGAACAATAGATGAAAATGCATTCTAAACCATGTTTTTTTTACCTTAAAAATCCTCATTGAAATAGACTTGTTACACCTATGCAGCTTTTAGCTTATGTGTAATAAGAACATGTGCCATAAAAAAGTGAAAATGACATATAGAGGTGTTTTTTCATCTGTTTATGCAGTCTATTGTGAAAAAAAGTGAAACCAATGTTTTACTTTACAAAATATAAATTCCCAAATTTCCGCATTTTACCACTTACATAAAACATCTCCTGAGAAAGTTGCATATAAATGAGTCAGGGTAAATTTTTTTTAAAAAACGTTTCCGGCTTGAGAATCAACATAGCAAAAGGCTTAATTTGATATATCACATACCCTAAAAAACAAAACTCACAATATTGATATTTTTGCATTTTTCCCAAGCTCAATGTAAAACATCCGTTGCACTGGTGCAACGAAAGGTTACGTCGAAAAACGGAAACAGCTATAAAAAAAATCTGAAATATATATTTCAAAAATTCCTTTTGTTTCTTTGGCCTAAACCCAAAAGGCTTCCAACAACACCTTTTTTTCAAAAATCGAACAATGTAAAAATGTCCTGCGAACTTTTTTTCTTCTCAAAATATTGTCAAAAATAGTCATTTTTAGTATAAATAAGTGAGCGTTTGAGATTTTTTCACCAGATAAAGTTTTTTATAGTCACTGTACACTTAGGCTTCGGGTCCACATGATTTCAATTTTTTGGTTGACCCAGAAAAAAAAATAATATTTTCAAAAAGCTGCACTGGTGTAGCTCTCTGAAAAAAGGCACGCCCGAATATTTTTTTCTGAAAAAAGGGGGGTGCATATGAAAGAGGGCGTCGAAATATTATGATTGAGCACGATTTTTTTTTTCGACATGGGCGAATTGCAGTATGTAGCTAAGACATGTACACTTTATAGTGGCAACTCTGATGTTTGTGGCTTATAGGGACAATGTACAAATCAAGTGTAACCTTCAGGTTGGTTTTTCTTTTTCACCTTCATGTATGTTGAAGAACTCCCTCTGCTTTTGGCTATAATTCACAATCTATATATGATAGAGACATACTTTAAACAACACATTGTTCCTAGTATTGTGCTACTTACCCATGTGAATTATCATGTATGTGGATAGTAGTCAAAATGTGAAGTTGAATGTATGATGTTTTTCAATTACGTCACAAGTTCGAAAAAGTATGCCTTACATTTTGGCCCATAATTCTGAAACCATACAATCTGGATCCTCAATTCAAAGTGCAGCATAAAGCTAACATCATGCCACTATTCTGTGTCCATTGTCATGCTTGTGCCATGCTTAGAAGTGGTGAGAATCTTTCAGTGATTAAATGCATGTTTTAAATACAAAAAATCTCAATTTATTTCAAATATTTCACGTATATTGTGTCATAATTCATGATCCATACTAGATAGAGCTTCATTTGCAAATGCAACACATTCTATAGAATATCCCAACGCAGGATGCCAAATTACATGCCTCTGGGATGTAGAGAAAATACATAAAACTAACATTGACTCCATACTGGGCGATTTTACATCTCCGGCCATCTGGTCACCCTATAGAAACTAATTTTGTTTATAATCAAGTGAGTTTTTATGCTATTACGCTCATAATGCTTCTCATTAATCCTTATCATGTCTATAATGAGCTACAATTGAACAATAGATGAAAATGCATTCTAAACCATGTTTTTTTTACCTTAAAAATCCTCATTGAAATAGACTTGTTACACCTATGCAGCTTTTAGCTTATGTGTAATAAGAATATGTGCCATAAAAAAGTGAAAATGACATATAGAGGTGTTTTTTCATCTGTTTATGCAGCCTATTGTGAAAACAAGTGAAACCAATGTTTTACTTCACAAAATATAAATTCCCAAATTTCCGCATTTTACCACTTACATAAAACATCTCCTGAGAAAGTTGCATATAAATGAGTCAGGGTACATTTTTTTAAAAAAACGTTTCCGGCTTGAGAATCAACATAACAAAAGGCTTAATTTGATATATCACATACCCTAAAAAAAAAAATCACAATATTGATATTTTTGCATTTTTCCCAAGCTCAATGTAAAACATCCGTTGCACTGGTGCAACGAAATGTTAAGTCGAAAAACGGAAACAGCTATAAAAAACAAATCTGAAATATATATTTCAAAAATACCTTTTGTTTCTTTGGCCTAAACCCAAAAGGCTTCCAACAACACCTTTTTTTCAAAAATCGAACAATGTAAAAATGTCCTGCGAACTTTTTTTCTTCTCAAAATATTTTCAAAAATAGTCATTTTTAGTATAAATAAGTGAGCGTTTGAGATTTTTTCACCAGAAAATGTTTTTTATAGTCACTGTACACTTAGGCTTCGGGTCCACATGATTTAAATTTTTTGGTTGACCCAGAAAAAAAAAATATTTTTTCAAAAAGCTGCACTGGTGTAGCTCTCTGAATAAAGGCACGCCCGAATATTTTTTTTCTGAAAAAAAGGGGGGTGCATATGAAAGAGGGCGTCGAAATATTATGATTGAGCACGATTTTTTTTTCCGACATGGGCGAATTGCAGTATGTAGCTAAGACATGTACACTTTATAGTGGCAACTCTGATGTTTGTGGCTTATAGGGACAATGTACAAATCAAGTGTAACCTTCAGGTTGGTTTTTCTTTTTCACCTTCATGTATGTTGAAGAACTCCCTCTGCTTTTGGCTATAATTCACAATCTATATATGATAGAGACATACTTTAAACAACACATTGTTCCTAGTCTTGTGCTACTTACCCATGTGAATTATCATGTATGTGGCATATTGGATAGTAGTCAAAATGTGAAGTTGAATGTATGATGTTTTTCAATTACGTCACAAGTTCGAAAAAGTATGCCTTACATTTTGGCCCATAATTCTGAAACCATACAATCTGGATCCTCAATTCAAAGTGCAGCATAAAGCTAACATCATGCCACTGTTCTGTGTCCATTGTCATGCTTGTGCCATGCTTAGAAGTGGTGAGAATCTTTCAGTGATTAAATGCATGTTTTAAATACAAAAAATCTCAATTTATTTCAAATATTTCACATATATTGTGTCATAATTCATGATCCATACTAGATAGAGCTTCATTTGCAAATGCAACACATTCTACAGAATATCCCACCGCAGGATGCCAAATTACATGCCTCTAGGATGTAGAGAAAGTACATAAAACTAACATTGACTCCATACTGGGCGATTTTACATCTCCGGCCATCTGGTCACCCTATAGAAACTAATTTTGTTTATAATCAAGTGAGTTTTTATGCTATTACGCTCATAATGCTTCACATTAATCCTTATCATGTCTATAATGAGCTACAATTGAACAATAGATGAAAATGCATTCTAAACCATGTTTTTTTTACCTTAAAAATCCTCATTGAAATAGACTTGTTACACCTATGCAGCTTTTAGCTTATGTGTAATAAGAACATGTGCCATAAAAAAGTGAAAATGACATATAGAGGTGTTTTTTCATCTGTTTATGCAGCCTAATGTGAAAACAAGTCAAACCAATGTTTTACTTTACAAAAAATAAATTCCCAAATTTCCGCATTTTACCACTTACATAAAACATCTCCTGAGAAAGTTGCATATAAATGAGTCAGGGTACATTTTTTTAAAAAAACGTTTCCGGCTTGAGAATCAACATAACAAAAGGCTTAATTTGATATATCACATACCCTAAAAAAAAATCACAATATTGATATTTTTGCATTTTTCCCAAGCTCAATGTAAAACATCCGTTGCACTGGTGCAACAAAAGGTTAAGTCGAAAAACGGAAACAGCTATAAAAAACAAATCTGAAATATATATTTCAAAAATACCTTTTGTTTCTTTGGCCTAAACCCAAAAGGCTTCCAACAACACCTTTTTTTCAAAAATCGAACAATGTAAAAATGTCCTGCGAACTTTTTTCTTCTCAAAATATTGTCAAAAATAGTCATTTTTAGTATAAATAAGTGAGCGTTTGAGATTTTTTCACCAGATAAAGTTTTTTATAGTCACTGTACACTTAGGCTTCGGGTCCACATGATTTCAATTTTTTGGTTGACCCAGAAAAAAAATATATTTTTTCAAAAAGCTGCACTGGTGTAGCTCTCTGAAAAAAGGCACGCCCGAATATTTTTTTCTGAAAAAAGGGGGGTGCATATGAAAGAGGGCGTCTAAATATTATGGTTGAGCACAATTTTTTTTTTCGACATGGGCGAATTGCAGTATGTAGCTAAGACATATACACTTTATAGTGGCAACTCTGATGTTTGTGGCTTATAGGGACAATGTACAAATCAAGTGTAACCTTCAGGTTGGTTTTTCTTTTTCACCTTCATGTATGTTGAAGAACTCTTTCTGCTTTTGGCTATAATTCACAATCTATATATGATAGAGACATACTTTAAACAACACATTGTTCCTAGTATTGTGCTACTTACCCATGTGAATTATCATGTATGTGGCATATTGGATAGTAGTCAAAATGTGAAGTTGAATGTACGATGTTTTTCAATTACGTCACAAGTTCGAAAAAGTATGCCTTACATTTTGGCCCATAATTCTGAAACCATACAATCTGGATCCTCAATTCAAAGTGCAGCATAAAGCTAACATCATGCCACTGTTCTGTGTCCATTTTCATGCTTGTGCCATGCTTAGAAGTGGTGAGAATCTTTCAGTGATTAAATTCATGTTTTAAATACAAAAAATCTAAATTTATTTCAAATATTTCACGTATATTGTGTCATAATTCATGATCCATACTAGATAGAGCTTCATTTGCAAATGCAACGCATTCTACAGAATATCCCACCGCAGGATGCCAAATTACATGCCTCTAGGATGTAGAGAAAGTACATAAAACTAACATTGACTCCATACTGGGCGATTTTACATCTCCGGCCATCTGGTCACCCTATAGAAACTAATTTTGTTTATAATCAAGTGAGTTTTTATGCTATTACGCTCATAATGCT
This sequence comes from Triturus cristatus, assembly GCF_964204655.1. Taxonomy (NCBI): domain Eukaryota; kingdom Metazoa; phylum Chordata; class Amphibia; order Caudata; family Salamandridae; genus Triturus; species Triturus cristatus. The sequence goes on along the minus strand of NC_140594.1, from coordinate 207,925,894 downwards.
TCACATTAATCCTTATCATGTCTATAATGAGCTACAATTGAACAATAGATGAAAATGCATTCTAAACCATGTTTTTTTTTACCTTAAAAATCCTCATTGAAATAGACTTGTTACACCTATGCAGCTTTTAGCTTATGTGTAATAAGAACATGTGCCATAAAAAAGTGAAAATGACATATATAGTGGTGTTTTTTCATCTGTTTATGCAGTCTATTGTGAAAAAAAGTGAAACCAATGTTTTACTTTACAAAATATAAATTCCCAAATTTCCGCATTTTACCACTTACATAAAACATCTCCTGAGAAAGTTGCATATAAATGAGTCAGGGTACATTTTTTTTAAAAAACGTTTCCGGCTTGAGAATCAACATAACAAAAGGCTTAATTTGATATATCACATACCCTAAAAATAAAACTCACAATATTGATATTTTTGCATTTTTCCCAAGCTCAATGTAAAACATCCGTTGCACTGGTGCAACGAAAGGTTAAGTCGAAAAACGGAAACAGCTATAAAAAATATCTGAAATATATATTTCAAAAATTCCTTTTGTTTCTTTGGCCTAAACCCAAAAGGCTTCCAACAACACCTTTTTTTCAAAAATCGAACAATGTAAAAATGTCCTGCGAACTTTTTTTCTTCTCAAAATATTGTCAAAAATAGTCATTTTTAGTATAAATAAGTGAGCGTTTGAGATTTTTTCACCAGATAAAGTTTTTTATAGTCACTGTACACTTAGGCTTCGGGTCCACATGATTTCAATTTTTTGGTTGACCCAGAAAAAAAAATAATATTTTCAAAAAGCTGCACTGGTGTAGCTCTCTGAAAAAAGGCACGCCCGAATATTTTTTTCTGAAAAAAGGGGGGTGCATATGAAAGAGGGCGTCGAAATATTATGATTGAGCACTATTTTTTTTTTCGACATGGGCGAATTGCAGTATGTAGCTAAGACATGTACACTTTATAGTGGCAACTCTGATGTTTGTGGCTTATAGGGACAATGTACAAATCAAGTGTAACCTTCAGGTTGGTTTTTCTTTTTCACCTTCATGTATGTTGAAGAACTCCCTCTGCTTTTGGCTATAATTCACAATTTATATATGATAGAGACATACTTTAAACAACACATTGTTCCTAGTATTGTGCTACTTACCCATGTGAATTATCATGTATGTGGCATATTGGATAGTAGTCAAAATGTGAAGTTGAATGTACGATGTTTTTCAATTACGTCACAAGTTCGAAAAAGTATGCCTTACATTTTGGCCCATAATTCTGAAACCATACAATCTGGATCCTCAATTCAAAGTGCAGCATAAAGCTAACATCATGCCACTGTTCTGTGTCCATTTTCATGCTTGTGCCATGCTTAGAAGTGGTGAGAATCTTTCAGTGATTAAATGCATGTTTTAAATACAAAAAATCTAAATTTATTTCAAATATTTCACGTATATTGTGTCATAATTCATGATCCATACTAGATAGAGCTTCATTTGCAAATGCAACGCATTCTACAGAATATCCCACCGCAGGATGCCAAATTACATGCCTCTAGGATGTAGAGAAAGTACATAAAACTAACATTGACTCCATACTGGGCGATTTTACATCTCCGGCCATCTGGTCACCCTATAGAAACTAATTTTGTTTATAATCAAGTGAGTTTTTATGCTATTACGCTCATAATGCTTCACATTAATCCTTATCATGTCTATAATGAGCTACAATTGAACAATAGATGAAAATGCATTCTAAACCATGTTTTTTTTTACCTTAAAAATCCTCATTGAAATAGACTTGTTACACCTATGCAGCTTTTAGCTTATGTGTAATAAGAACATGTGCCATAAAAAAGTGAAAATGACATATAGAGGTGTTTTTTCATCTGTTTATGCAGTCTATTGTGAAAAAAAGTGAAACCAATGTTTTACTTTACAAAATATAAATTCCCAAATTTCCGCATTTTACCACTTACATAAAACATCTCCTGAGAAAGTTGCATATAAATGAGTCAGGGTACATTTTTTTTAAAAAACGTTTCCGGCTTGAGAATCAACATAACAAAAGGCTTAATTTGATATATCACATACCCTAAAAAACAAAACTCACAATATTGATATTTTTGCATTTTTCCCAAGCTCAATGTAAAACATCCGTTGCACTGGTGCAACGAAAGGTTAAGTCGAAAAACGGAAACAGCTATAAAAAAAATCTGAAATATATATTTCAAAAATTCCTTTTGTTTCTTTGGCCTAAACCCAAAAGGCTTCCAACAACACCTTTTTTTCAAAAATCGAACAATGTAAAAATGTCCTGCGAACTTTTTTTCTTCTCAAAATATTGTCAAAAATAGTCATTTTTAGTATAAATAAGTGAGCGTTTGAGATTTTTTCACCAGATAAAGTTTTTTATAGTCACTGTACACTTAGGCTTCGGGTCCACATGATTTCAATTTTTTGGTTGACCCAGAAAAAAAAATAATATTTTCAAAAAGCTGCACTGGTGTAGCTCTCTGAAAAAAGGCACGCCCGAATATTTTTTTCTGAAAAAAGGGGGGTGCATATGAAAGAGGGCGTCGAAATATTATGATTGAGCACGATTTTTTTTTTCGACATGGGCGAATTGCAGTATGTAGCTAAGACATGTACACTTTATAGTGGCAACTCTGATGTTTGTGGCTTATAGGGACAATGTACAAATCAAGTGTAACCTTCAGGTTGGTTTTTCTTTTTCACCTTCATGTATGTTGAAGAACTCCCTCTGCTTTTGGCTATAATTCACAATCTATATATGATAGAGACATACTTTAAACAACACATTGTTCCTAGTATTGTGCTACTTACCCATGTGAATTATCATGTATGTGGATAGTAGTCAAAATGTGAAGTTGAATGTATGATGTTTTTCAATTACGTCACAAGTTCGAAAAAGTATGCCTTACATTTTGGCCCATAATTCTGAAACCATACAATCTGGATCCTCAATTCAAAGTGCAACATAAAGCTAACATCATGCCACTGTTCTGTGTCCATTTTCCTGCTTGTGCCATGCTTAGAAGTGGTGAGAATCTTTCAGTGATTAAATGCATGTTTTAAATACAAAAAATCTCAATTTATTTCAAATATTTCACGTATATTGTGTCATAATTCATGATCCATACTAGATAGAGCTTCATTTGCAAATGCAACACATTCTATAGAATATCCCAACGCAGTATGCCAAATTACATGCCTCTAGGATGTAGAGAAAATACATAAAACTAACATTGACTCCATACTGGGCGATTTTACATCTCCGGCCATCTGGTCACCCTATAGAAACTAATTTTGTTTATAATCAAGTGAGTTTTTATGCTATTACGCTCATAATGCTTCTCATTAATCCTTATCATGTCTATAATGAGCTACAATTGAACAATAGATGAAAATGCATTCTAAACCATGTTTTTTTTACCTTAAAAATCCTCATTGAAATAGACTTGTTACACCTATGCAGCTTTTAGCTTATGTGTAATAAGAATATGTGCCATAAAAAAGTGAAAATGACATATAGAGGTGTTTTTTCATCTGTTTATGCAGCCTATTGTGAAAAAAAGTGAAACCAATGTTTTACTTTACAAAATATAAATTCCCAAATTTCCGCATTTTACCACTTACATAAAACATCTCCTGAGAAAGTTGCATATAAATGAGTCAGGGTACATTTTTTTTTTAAACGTTTCCGGCTTGAGAATCAACATAACAAAAGGCTTAATTTGATATATCACATACCTTAAAAAAAAATCACAATATTGATATTTTTGCATTTTTCCCAAGCTCAATGTCAAACATCCGTTGCACTGGTGCAACGAAAGGTTAAGTCGAAAAACGGAAACAGCTATAAAAAAAAATCTGAAATATATATTTCAAAAATTCCTTTTGTTTCTTTGGCCTAAACCCAAAAGGCTTCCAACAACACCTTTTTTTCAAAAATCGAACAATGTAAAAATGTCCTGCAAACTTTTTTTCTTCTCAAAATATTGTCAAAAATAGTCATTTTTAGTATAAATAAGTGAGCGTTTGAGATTTTTTCACCAGATAAAGTTTTTTATAGTCACTGTACACTTAGGCTTCGGGTCCACATGATTTCAATTTTTTGGTTGACCCAGAAAAAAAAAATATTTTTTCAAAAAGCTGCACTGGTGTAGCTCTCTGAAAAAAGGCACGCCCGAATATTTTTTCTGAAAAAAGGGGGGTGCATATGAAAGAGGGCGTCGAAATATTATGGTTGAGCACGATTTTTTTTTTCGACATGGGCGAATTGCAGTATGTAGCTAAGACATATACACTTTATAGTGGCAACTCTGATGTTTGTGGCTTATAGGGACAATGTACAAATCAAGTGTAACCTTCAGGTTGGTTTTTCTTTTTCACCTTCATGTATGTTTAAGAACTCTTTCTGCTTTTGGCTATAATTCACAATCTATATATGATAGAGACATACTTTAAACAACACATTGTTCCTAGTATTGTGCTACTTACCCATGTGAATTATCATGTATGTGGCATATTGGATAGTAGTCAAAATGTGAAGTTGAATGTACGATGTTTTTCAATTACGTCACAAGTTCGAAAAAGTATGCCTTACATTTTGGCCCATAATTCTGAAACCATACAATCTGGATCCTCAATTCAAAGTGCAGCATAAAGCTAACATCATGCCACTGTTCTGTGTCCATTTTCATGCTTGTGCCATGCTTAGAAGTGGTGAGAATCTTTCAGTGATTAAATGCATGTTTTAAATACAAAAAATCTAAATTTATTTCAAATATTTCACGTATATTGTGTCATAATTCATGATCCATACTAGATAGAGCTTCATTTGCAAATGCAACACATTCTATAGAATATCCCACTGCAGGATGCCAAATTACATGCCTCTAGGATGTAGAGAAAGTACATAAAACTAACATTGACTCCATACTGGGCGATTTTACATCTCCGGCCATCTGGTCACCCTATAGAAACTAATTTTGTTTATAATCAAGTGAGTTTTTATGCTATTACGCTCATAATGCTTCACATTAATCCTTATCATGTCTATAATGAGCTACAATTGAACAATAGATGAAAATGCATTCTAAACCATGTTTTTTTTACCTTAAAAATCCTCATTGAAACAGACTTGTTACACCTATGCAGCTTTTAGCTTATGTGTAATAAGAAAATGTGCCATAAAAAAGTGAAAATGACATATAGAGGTGTTTTTACATCTGTTTATGCAGCCTATTGTGAAAAAAAGTGAAACCAATGTTTTACTTTACAAAATATAAATTCCCAAATTTCCGCATTTTACCACTTACATAAAACATCTCCTGAGAAAGTTGGATATAAATGAGTCAGGGTACATTTTTTTTTTAAACGTTTCCGGCTTGAGAATCAACATAACAAAAGGCTTAATTTGATATATCACATACCTTAAAAAAAAATCACAATATTGATATTTTTGCATTTTTCCCAAGCTCAATGTAAAACATCCGTTGCACTGGTGCAACGAAAGGTTAAGTCGAAAAACGGAAACAGCTATAAAAAAAAATCTGAAATATATATTTCAAAAATTCCTTTTGTTTCTTTGGCCTAAACCCAAAAGGCTTCCAACAACACCTTTTTTTCAAAAATCGAACAATGTAAAAATGTCCTGCAAACTTTTTTTCTTCTCAAAATATTGCCAAAAATAGTCATTTTTAGTATAAATAAGTGAGCGTTTGAGATTTTTTCACCAGATAAAGTTTTTTATAGTCACTGTACACTTAGGCTTCGGGTCCACATGATTTCAATTTTTTGGTTGACCCAGAAAAAAAAAAAAAAATTCAAAAAGCTGCACTGGTGTAGCTCTCTGAAAAAAGGCACGCCCGAATATTTTTTCTGAAAAAAGGGGGGTGCATATGAAAGAGGGCGTCGAAATATTATGGTTGAGCACGATTTTTTTTTCCGACATGGGCGAATTGCAGTATGTAGCTAAGACATATACACTTTATAGTGGCAACTCTGATGTTTGTGGCTTATAGGGACAATGTACAAATCAAGTGTAACCTTCAGGTTGGTTTTTCTTTTTCACCTTCATGTATGTTGAAGAACTCTTTCTGCTTTTGGCTATAATTCACAATCTATATATGATAGAGACATACTTTAAACAACACATTGTTCCTAGTATTGTGCTACTTACCCATGTGAATTATCATGTATGTGGCATATTGGATAGTAGTCAAAATGTGAAGTTGAATGGATGATGTTTTTCAATTACGTCACAAGTTCGAAAAAGTATGCCTTACATTTTGGCCCATAATTCTGAAACCATACAATCTGGATCCTCAATTCAAAGTGCAGCATAAAGCTAACATCATGCCACTGTTCTGTGTCCATTGTCATGCTTGTGCCATGCTTAGAAGTGGTGAGAATCTTTCAGTGATTAAATGCATGTTTTAAATACAAAAAATCTAAATTTATTTCAAATATTTCACGTATATTGTGTCATAATTCATGATCCATACTAGATAGAGCTTCATTTGCAAATGCAACACATTCTATAGAATATCCCACTGCAGGAAGCCAAATTACATGCCTCTAGGATGTAGAGAAAGTACATAAAACTAACATTGACTCCATACTGGGCGATTTTACATCTCCGGCCATCTGGTCACCCTATAGAAACTAATTTTGTTTATAATCAAGTGAGTTTTTATGCTATTACGCTCATAATGCATCACATTAATCCTTATCATGTCTATAATGAGCTACAATTGAACAATAGATGAAAATGCATTCTAAACCATGTTTTTTTACCTTAAAAATCCTCATTGAAATAGACTTGTTACACCTATGCAGCTTTTAGCTTATGTGTAATAGGAAAATGTGCCATAAAAAAGTGAAAATGACATATAGAGGTGTTTTTTCATCTGTTTATGCAGTCTATTGTGAAAAAAAGTGAAACCAATGTTTTACTTTACAAAATATAAATTCCCAAATTTCCGCATTTTACCACTTACATAAAACATCTCCTGAGAAAGTTGCATATAAATGAATCAGGGTACATTTTTTTTTTAAACGTTTCCGGCTTGAGAATCACCATAACAAAAGGCTTAATTTGATATATCACATACCCTAAAAAAAAGAAATCACAATATTGATATTTTTGCATTTTTCCCAAGCTCAATGTAAAACATCCGTTGCACTGGTGCAACGAAAGATTAAGTCGAAAAACGGAAACAGCTATAAAAAAAAATCTGAAATATATATTTCAAAAATTCCTTTTGTTTCTTTGGCCTAAACCCAAAAGGCTTCCAACAACACCTTTTTTTCAAAAATCGAACAATGTAAAAATGTCCTGCGAACTTTTTTTCTTCTCAAAATATTGTCAAAAATAGTCATTTTTAGTATAAATAAGTGAGAGTTTGAGATTTTTTCACCAGATAAAGTTTTTTATAGTCACTGTACACTTAGGCTTCGGGTCCACATGATTTCAATTTTTTGGTTGACCCAGAAAAAAAAATAATATTTTCAAAAAGCTGCACTGGTGTAGCTCTCTGAAAAAAGGCACGCCCGAATATTTTTTTCTGAAAAAAGGGGGGTGCATATGAAAGAGGGCGTCGAAATATTATGATTGAGCACGATTTTTTTTTTCGACATGGGCGAATTGCAGTATGTAGCTAAGACATGTACACTTTATAGTGGCAACTCTGATGTTTGTGGCTTATAGGGACAATGTACAAATCAAGTGTAACCTTCAGGTTGGTTTTTCTTTTTCACCTTCATGTATGTTGAAGAACTCCCTCTCCTTTTGGCTATAATTCACAATCTATATATGATAGAGACATACTTTAAACAACACATTGTTCCTAGTATTGTGCTACTTACCCATGTGAATTATCATGTATGTGGCATATTGGATAGTAGTCAAAATGTGAAGTTGAATGTATGATGTTTGTCAATTACGTCACAAGTTCGAAAAAGTATGCCTTACATTTTGGCCCATAATTCTGAAACCATACAATCTGGACCTCAATTCAAAGTGCAGCATAAAGCTAACATCATGCCACTGTTCTGTGTCCATTTTCATGCATGTGCCATGCTTAGAAGTGGTGAGAATCTTTCAGTGATTAAATGCATGTTTTAAATACCAAAAATCTCAATTTATTTCAAATATTTCACGTATATTGTGTCATAATTCATGACCCATACTAGATAGAGCTTCATTTGCAAATGCAACACATTCTATAGAATATCCCACTGCAGGATGCCAAATTACATGCCTCTAGGATGTAGAGAAAGTACATAAAACTAACATTGACTCCATACTGGGCGATTTTACATCTCCGGCCATCTGGTCACCCTATAGAAACTAATTTTGTTTATAATCAAGTGAGTATTTATGCTATTACGCTCATAATGCATCACATTAATCCTTATCATGTCTATAATGAGCTACAATTGAACAATAGATGAAAATACATTCTAAACCATGTTTTTTTTTACTTTAAAAATCCTCATTGAAATAGACTTGTTACACCTATGCAGCTTTTAGCTTATGTGTAATAAGAAAATGTGCCATAAAAAAGTCAAAATGACAGATAGAGGTGTTTTTTCATCTGTTTATGCAGCCTAATGTGAAAACAAGTCAAACCCATGTTTTACTTTACAAAAAAATAAATTCCCAAATTTCCGCATTTTACCACTTACATAAAACATCTCCTGAGAAAGTTGCATATAAATGAGTCAGGGTAAATTTTTTTTTAAAAACGTTTCCGGCTTGAGAATCAACATAACAAAAGGCTTAAGTTGATATATCAGATACCCTAAAAAAAAAACTCACAATATTGATTTTTTTGCATTTTTCTCAAGCTCAATGTAAAACATCCGTTGTACTGGTGCAACGAAAGGTTAAGTCGAAAAACGGAAACAGCTATAAAAAAAATCTGAAATATATATTTCAAAAATCCCTTTTGTTTCTTTGGCCTAAACCCAAAAGGCTTCCAACAACACCTTTTTTTCAAAAATCGAACAATGTAAAAATGTCCTGCGAACTTTTTTTCTTCTCAAAATATTGTCAAAAATAGTCATTTTTAGTATAAATAAGTGAGCGTATGAGATTTTTTCACCAGATAAAGTTTTTTATGGTCACTTTACACTTAGGCTTCGGGTCCACATGTTTTCAATTTTTTGTTTGACCCAGAAAAAAAAATTCTTTTTTCAAAAAGCTGCACTGGTGTAGCTCTCTGAAAAAAGGCACGCCTGAATATTTTTTCTGAAAAAAGGGGGGTGCATATGAAAGAGGGCGTCGAAATATTGCGATTGAGAACGATTTTTTTTTCGACATGGGCGAATTGCAGTATGTAGCTAAGACATGTACACTTTATAGTGGCAACTCTGATGTTTGTGGCTTATAGGGACAAGGTACAAATCAAGTGTAACCTTCAGGTTGGTTTTTCTTTTTCACCTTCATGTATGTTGAAGAACTCTTTTTGCTTTTGGCTATAATTCACAATCTATATACGATAGAGACATAATTTAAAAAACACATTTTATCTAGTCTTGTGCTACTTACCCATGTGAATTATCATGTATGTGGCATATTGGATAGTAGTCAAAATGTGAAGTTGAATGTATGATGTTTTTCAATTACGTCACAAGTTCGAAAAAGTATGCCTTACATTTTGGCCCATAATTCTGAAACCATACAATCTGGATCCTCAATTCAAAGTGCAGCATAAAGCTAACATCATGCCACTGTTCTGTGTCCATTGTCATGCTTGTGCCATGCTTAGAAGTGGTGAGAATCTTTCAGTGATTAAATGCATGTTTTAAATACAAAAAATCTCAATTTATTTCAAATATTTCACGTATATTGTGTCATAATTCATAGTCCATACTAGATAGAGCTTCATTTGCAAATGCAACACATTCTATAGAATATCCCACTGCAGGATGCCAAATTACATGCATCTAGGATGTAGAGAAAGTACATAAAACTAACATTGACTCCATACTGGGCGATTTTACATCTCCGGCTATCTGGTCACCCTATAGAAACTAATTTTGTTTATAATCAAGTGAGTTTTTATGCTATTACGCTCATAATGCTTCACATTAATCCTTATCATGTCTATAATGAGCTACAATGGAACAATAGATAAAATGCATTCTAAACCATGTTTTTTTTTACCTTAAAAATCCTCATTGAAATAGACTTGTTACACCTATGCAGCTTTTAGCTTATGTGTAATAGGAAAATGTGCCATAAAAAAGTGAAAATGACATATAGAGGTGTTTTTTCATCTGTTTACGCAGCCTAATGTGAAAACAAGTCAAACCAATGTTTTACTTTACAAAAAATAAATTCCCAAATTTCCGCATTTTACCACTTACATAAAACATCTCCTGAGAAAGTTGCATATAAATGAGTCAGGGTACATTTTTTTTAAAAAAAGTTTCCGGCTTGAGAATCAACATAACAAAAGGCTTAATTTGATATATCACATACCCTAAAAAAAAAATCACAATATTGATATTTTTGCATTTTTCCCAAGCTCAATGTAAAACATCCGTTGCACTGGTGCAACGAAAGGTTAAGTCGAAAAACGGAAACAGCTATAAAAAAAAATCTGAAATATATATTTCAAAAATTCCTTTTGTTTCTTTGGCCTAAACCCAAACGGCTTCCAACAACACCTTTTTTTCAAAAATCGAACAATGTAAAAATGTCCTGCGAACTTTTTTTCTTCTCAAAATATTGTCAAAAATAGTCATTTTTAGTATAAATAAGTGAGCGTTTGAGATTTTTTCACCAGATAAAGTTTTTTATAGTCACTGTACACTTAGGCTTCGGGTCCACATGATTTCAATTTTTTGGTTGACCCAGAAAAAAACATTCTTTTTTCAAAAAGCTGCACTGGTGGAGCTCTCTGAAAAAAGGCACGCCGGAATATTTTTTTCTGAAAAAAGGGGGGTGCATATGAAAGAGGGCGTCGAAATATTATGATTGAGCATGATTTCTTTTTCGACATGGGCGAATTGCAGTATGTAGCTAAGACATGTACACTTTATAGTGGCAACTCTGATGTTTGTGGCTTATAGGGACAAGGTACAAATCAAGTGTAACCTTCAGGTTGGTTTTTCTTTTTCACCTTCATGTATGTTGAAGAACTCTTTCTGCTTTTGGCTATAATTCACAATCTATATATGATAGAGACATACTTTAAACAACACATTGTTCGTAGTCTTGTGCTACTTACCCATGCGAATTATCATGTATGTGGCATATTGGATGTAGTCAAAATGTGAAGTTGAATGTATGATGTTTTTCAATTACGTCACATATTCGAAAAAGTATGCCTTACATTTTGGCCCATAATTCTGAAACCATACAATCTGGACCTCAATTCAAAGTGCAGCATAAAGCTAACATCATGCCACTGTTCTGTGTCCATTGTCATGCATGTGCCATGCTTAGAAGTGGTGAGAATCTTTCAGTGATTAAATGCATGTTTTAAATACCAAAAATCTCAATTTATTTCAAATATTTCACGTATATTGTGTCATAATTCATGATCCATACTAGATAGAGCTTCATTTGCAAATGCAACACATTCTATAGAATATCCCACTGCAGGATGCCAAATTACATGCCTCTAGGATGTAGAGAAAGTACATAAAACTAACATTGACTCCATACTGGGCGATTTTACATCTCCGGCCATCTGGTCACCCTATAGAAACTAATTTTGTTTATAATCAAGTGAGTATTTATGCTATTACGCTCATAATGCATCACATTAATCCTTATCATGTCTATAATGAGCTACAATTGAACAATAGATGAAAATACATTCTAAACCATGTTTTTTTTTACTTTAAAAATCCTCATTGAAATAGACTTGTTACACCTATTCAGGTTTTAGCTTATGTGTAATAAGAAAATGTGCCATAAAAAAGTGAAAATGACATATAGAGGTGTTTTTTCATCTGTTTATGCAGCCTAATGTGAAAACAAGTCAAACCAATGTTTTACTTTACAAAAAAATAAATTCCCAAATTTCCGCATTTTACCACTTACATAAAACATCTCCTGAGAAAGTTGCATATAAATGAGTCAGGGTAAATTTTTTTTTAAAAACGTTTCCGGCTTGAGAATCAACATAACAAAAGGCTTAAGTTGATATATCAGATACCCTAAAAAAAAAATCACAATATTGATTTTTTTGCCTTTTTCTCAAGCTCAATGTAAAACATCCGTTGTACTGGTGCAACGAAAGGTTAAGTCGAAAAACGGAAACAGCTATAAAAAAAAATCTGAAATATATATTTCAAAAATTCCTTTCGTTTCTTTGGCCTAAACCCAAAAGGCTTCCAACAACACCTTTTTTTCAAAAATCGAACAATGTAAAAATGTCCTGCGAACTTTTTTTCTTCTCAAAATATTGTCAAAAATAGTCATTTTTAGTATCAATAAGTGAGCGTATGAGATTTTTTCACCAGATAAAGTTTTTTATGGTCACTTTACACTTAGGCTTCGGGTCCACATGTTTTCAATTTTTGTTTGACCCAGAAAAAAAAATTCTTTTTTCAAAAAGCTGCACTGGTGTAGCTCTCTGAAAAAAGGCACGCCCGAATATTTTTTTCTGAAAAAAGGGGGGTGCATATGAAAGAGGGCGTCGAAATATTGTGATTGAGAACGATTTTTTTTCGACATGGGCGAATTGCAGTATGTAGCTAAGACATGTACACTTTATAGTGGCAACTCTGATGTTTGTGGCTTATAGAGACAAGGTACAGATCAAGTGTAACCTTCAGGTTGGTTTTTCTTTTTCACCTTCATGTATGTTGAAGAACTCCCTCTGCTTTTGGCTATAATTCACAATCTATATATGATAGAGACATACTTTAAACAACACATTGTTCCTAGTCCTGTGCTACTTACCCATGTGAATTATCATGTATGTGGCATATTGGATAGTAGTCAAAATGTGAAGTTGAATGTATGATGTTTTTAAATTACGTCACATATTTGAAAAAGTATGCCTTACATTTTGGCCCATAATTCTGAAACGATACAATCTGGATCCTCAATTCAAAGTGCAACATAAAGCTAACATCATGCCACTGTTCTGTGTCCATTTTCCTGCTTGTGCCATGCTTAGAAGTGGTGAGAATCTTTCAGTGATTAAATGCATGTTTTAAATACAAAAAATCTCAATTTATTTCACATATTTCACATATATTGTGTCATAATTCATGATCCATACTAGATAGAGCTTCATTTGCAAATGCAACACATGCTATAGAAGATCCCACTGCAGGATGCCAAATTACATGCCTCTAGGATGTAGAGAAAGTACATAAAACTAACATTGACTCCATACTGGGCGATTTTACATCTCCGGCCATCTGGTCACCCTATAGAAAATAATTTTGTTTATAATCAAGTGAGTTAATATGCTATTACGCTCATAATGCATCACATTAATCCTTATCATGTCTATAATGAGCTACAATTGAACAATAGATGAAAATGCATTCTAAACCATGTTTTTTTTTAACCTTAAAAATCCTCATTGAAATAGACTTGTTACACCTATGCAGCTTTTAGCTTATGTGTAATAAGACAATGTGCCATAAAAAAGTGAAAATGACACATAGAGGTGTTTTTTCATCTGTTTATGCAGCCTAATGTGAAAACAAGTCAAACCAATGTTTTACTTTACAAAAATTAAATTCCCAAATTTCCGCATTTTACCACTTACATAAAACATCTCCTGAGAAAGTTGCATATAAATGAGTCAGGGTACATTTTTTAAAAAAACGTTTCCGTCTTGAGAATCAACATAACAAAAGGCTTAATTTGATATATCACATACCCTAAAAAAAATCACAATATTTATTTTTTTGCATTTTTCCCAAGCTCAATGTAAAACATCCGTTGCACTAGTGCAACGAAAGGTTAGGTCGAAAAACGGAAACAGCTATAAAAAAATTCTGAAATATATATTTCAAAAATTCCTTGTGTTTCTTTGGCCTAAACCCAAAAGGCTTCCAGCAACATCTTTTTTTCAAAAATCGAACAATGTAAAAATGTCCTGCAAACTTTTTTCTTCTCAAAATATTGTCAAAAATAGTCATTTTTAGTATAAATAGGTGAGCGTTTGAGATTTTTTCACCAGATAAAGTTTTTTATGGTCACTGTACACTTAGGCTTCGGGTCCACATGTTTTCAATTTTTTGGTTGACCCAGGAAAAAAAATTATTTTTTCAAAAAGCTGCACTGGTGTAGCTCTCTGAAAAAAGGCACGCCCGAATATTTTTTTTCTGAAAAAAGGGGGGTGCATATGAAAGAGGGCGTCGAAATATTATGATTGAGCATGATTTTTTTTTTCTGACATGGGCGAATTGCAGTATGTAGCTAAGACATTTACACTTTATAGTGGCAACTCTGATGTTTGTGGCTTATAGGGACAAGGTACAAATCAAGCGTAACCTTCAGGTTGGTTTTTCTTTTTCACCTTCATGTATGTTGAAGAACTCTTTTTGCTTTTGGCTATAATTCACAATCTATATATGATAGAGACATAATGTAAACAACACATTGTTTCTAGTCTTGTGCTACTTACCCATGTGAATTATCATGTATGTGGCATATTGGATAGTAGTCAAAATGTGAAGTTGAATGTATGATGTTTTTCAATTACGTCACAAGTTTGAAAAAGTATGCCTTACATTTTGGCCCATAATTCTGAAACCATACAATCTGGATCCTCAATTCAAAGTGAAGCATAAAGCTAACATCATGCCACTGTTCTGTGTCCATTTTCATGCTTGTGCCATGCTTAGAAGTGGTGAGAATCTTTCAGTGATTAAATGCATGTTTTAAATACAAAAAATCTCAATTTATTTCAAATATTTCACGTATATTGTGTCATAATTCATGATCCATACTAGATATAGCTTCATTTGCACATGCAACACATTCTATAGAATATCCCACTGCAGGATGCCAAATTACATGCCTCTAGGATGTAGAGAAAGTACATAAAACTAACATTGACTCCATACTGGGCGATTTTACATCTCCGGCCATCTGGTCACCCTATAGAAAATAATTTTGTTTATAATCAAGTGAGTTAATATGCTATTACGCTCATAATGCATCACATTAATCCCTATCATGTCTATAATGAGCTACAATTGAACAATAGATGAAAATGCATTCTAAACCATGTTTTTTTTTAACCTTAAAAATCCTCATTGAAATAGACTTGTTACACCTATGCAGCTTTGAGCTTATGTGTAATAAGACAATGTGCCATAAAAAAGTGAAAATGACACATAGAGGTGTTTTTTCATCTGTTTATGCAGCCTAATGTGAAAACAAGTCAAACCAATGTTTTACTTTACAAAAAATAAATTCCCAAATTTCCGCATTTTACCACTTACATAAAACACCTCCTGAGAAAGTTGCATATAAATGAGTCAGGGTACATTTTTTTAAAAAAACGTTTCCGGCTTGAGAATCAACATAACAAAAGGCTTAATTTGATATATCACATACCCTAAAAAAAAATCACAATATTGATTTTTTTGCATTTTTCCCAAGCTCAATGTAAAACATCCGTTGCACTAGTGCAACGAAAGGTTAAGTCGAAAAACGGAAACAGCTATAAAAAAAAATCTGAAATATATATTTCAAAAATTCCTTTTGTTTCTTTGGCCTAAACCCAAAAGGCTTCCAACAACACCTTTTTTTTCAAAAATCGAACAATGTAAAAATGTCCTGCAAAATTTTTTTTCTTCTCAAAATATTGTCAAAAATAGTCATTTTTAGTATAAATAAGTGAGCGTTTGAGAATTTTTCACCAGATAAAGTTTTTTATGGTCACTGTACACTTAGGCTTCGGGTCCACATGTTTTCAATTTTTTGGTTGACCGAGAAAAAAAATTTATTTTTTCAAAAAGCTGCACTGGTGTAGCTCTCTGAAAAAAGGCACGCCCGAATATTTTTTTCTGAAAAAAGGGGGGTGCATATGAAAGAGGGCGTCGAAATATTATGATTGAGCACGATTTTTTTTTCGACATGGGCGAATTGCAGTATGTAGCTAAGACATTTACACTTTATAGTGGCAACTCTGATGTTTGTGGCTTATAGGGACAAGGTACAAATCAAGCGTAACCTTCAGGTTGGTTTTTCTTTTTCACCTTCAGGTATGTTGAAGAACTCTTTTTGCTTTTGGCTATAATTCACAATCTATATATGATAGAGACATAATTTAAACAACACATTGTTTCTAGTCTTGTGCTACTTACCCATGTGAATTATCATGTATGTGGCATATTGGATAGTAGTCAAAATGTGAAGTTGAATGCATGATGTTTTTCAATTATGTCACAAGTTCGAAAAAGTATGCCTTACATTTTGGCCCATAAGTCTGAAACCATACAATCTGGATCCTCAATTCAAAGTGCAGCATAAAGCTAACATCATGCCACTGTTCTGTGTCCATTTTCAGGCTTGTGCCATGCTTAGAAGTGGTGAGAATCTTTCAGTGATTAAATGCATGTTTTAAATACAAAAAATCTCAATTTATTTCAAATATTTCACGTATATTGTGTCATAATTCATGATCCATACTAGATAGAGCTTCATTTGCAAATGCAACACATTCTATAGAATATCCCACTGCAGGATGCCAAATTACATGCCTCTAGGATGTAGAGAAAGTACATAAAACTAACATTGACTCCATACTGAGCGATTTTACATCTCCGGCCATCTGGTCACCCTATAGAAAATAATTTTGTTTATAATCAAGTGAGTTTTTATGCTATTACGCTCATAATGCATCACATTAATCCTTATCATGTCTATAATGAGCTACAATTGAACAATAGATGAAAATGCTGTTGTAATCTTGTAATACTTATAGTTAGTTGGTATGTTCCATCCACCCCCTCCCTTTCCAGTAGATGGTATCACCCTAGGGAGCTCACCTTAGAATGTTCAGGTGAAGTCTCTCACTGCTGTGAGAGCGGATGGTCAATGAATAAAGGCTGCATCAACTTACCTGCGGTGTGGCATATTACTTCTTTATAACACTGGCGACGAACTGCGTAGGGGGCAGCTGACCATCTCCCCTCTGTTTATTCTCTCGAAGCAGCAAGTGTTAATCCTTTAATAGTGAAGGGCATCCTTGTGAGGACGGCGCAGCTGCACAGCCTTATCGGGCGGTCAATATGACTCTGATCATACAGTCCAAGGAGATCGTGGATCGTCTGTCAATTTGACATACTGATGCCAGGTGGAGTCCGGGTGAGCAGCGGTGAGGAAGAAGGAGACGTCTTGTTCAGGGACTCGCTGTAACTCCCAGTGGCGTGTTCCATCAAAGAGTATCACCCAGGTCCCTGCGTCGTCACAGGCACAGCAACGGCAGGGTGTGCTTCAGGGCCCTCACCCCGCAGTGACGATCGATGTACTGGCATCCCTGTTAGGACGAGTGCAAGCCAGCTCCAGTCTTGACGGGAGAGATTTTGGCTGAGACTGTGTACAGCGGAGCTGTGTGGAAGACTGTACACCATCGTCGCAGCGGAGTTTCTGCAACTTGTGGACGTCCTGCGAGCAGTCCAGTTCATTCCTCCGTGCAGCCCGGGAACTTCAGTCAGCGGGTGCAGCTGGTCATCCACTGCGTGCAAGGGAAGTTCAGTCAGCGGGTGCAGTAGCTCCTCCTCGAAGATCCGGCGCTCCAGTCCTTGAGGTCCGTACATCCCAGGAAGTTCAGTCAGGCGGAGCAGTTCCTCTCCGGGATCCGGCGCCTCAGCCTCTCAGGACCGCTCAGCCCAGGGTGTTCAGGCAGCTTGTTTCGGTGCGTCAGCCGGGGTCGATTCCCTGGAGATCCTCACTTGCTGTTCCTGTCCGGCATTTATCTCCTCACAAACGTCCTTTCCAAATCCAGTCCGTCGTAAAGTTTTCAGTCAAATCTTTTCTTCAGTGTGACACAATATAAAATTGCATTTTGGTGGTGAGGTTTTTATATACACACTGGACTGATACCTAAGTGACCTCTGCCTCACTCTTTAAACTCTGAAAAAGGGGTGGTTTCATATCCCTTTTGAATGAAAAGTTTGCATCTTCAACTTTCCCCTCTGTAAGAAGCTTTAGTCATTCCTCATGGGCACACCAGGCATGAGCCAACCCCCGTCTTTTTTGAATGACTGTGGGGACCCAGAGATCCACTGGAAAGATTGGACAAAACTGTTTGAATCCTACCTGATTGCCATGGGAGGTGAAAGGTTTTCAGCATTGAGGAAACAGCACATTCTTCTGCATAATTTAGGTGTGCATGGTTGCAAGGTTTATGAGACTCTTCCGGAACCAGAGTTGGAGGAAGATGAGGAAATTGATGTTTTTGAGGTGACATTGATGAAATTGGGGATAAGGTCAACGTGGTGTTGGAGAGACACAACTTTTTCAGCAGAGTTCAAGGGAAATGTGAATCTATCTCTAATTACATTGCAGCGTTAAGGGGGTTAACGCAGTTGTGTGAGTTTGGGGAACTTAATGACTCACTCATACGTGACCAATTGGTCAGGTGCACGAATAGTAGTAGGATACAAGAAAAATTATTGGCGAAGAATCCCACCTTGAAAGACGCTGTGGCCATTGCTCAGTCCGTGGAGCATACAGCGAAGTGTGTAAAAGAAATGAAGGTTAGAGAGGATGTAGTAGCGTCTGTACAGGTGGAAGAGCAGAGGAAAGAGGTGTTAAAAGTGTCAGATAAATGGAGTATGAAGGAGGCTCAAAACCATAAAGTTAGTAATTTAAAATGCTATAGGTGCGGCAGCAGTAACCATCTAGCCAATAATCCAGTGTGTACAGCCAGGAGTGTCATGTGCAAAAAATGCAATAGGAGGGGTCATCTAGCAAGGGTGTGCAGAGAGGGGATAAGTAACACGGTGAGCGTGGTGAATAATGGGGAGGAACCCCATGCCAAGTACATTTTCCAGGTGAGAAGCATGGCCGTAGGGACTAATCAGAACTACCCCAGATGTATTGTACTGTTTAATAACAAACCTCTGGAGGTGTTTGCAGATTCCTGTTCCCCGTTCACGTTGATAAATGTACAAGATTATGTGGAATCACTGGGCGGATCGAGAGAAGTATTAGAAAGTCCTGACATCACACCTGAAGGGTACACAAGAGATCCCATTCCCCTAGTAGGCATGTTGAACAGCCACATAGATTTTAATGGGAGGACAACAAAGGGTAATGTGTACATTGTAGAGCGTGGGGCCAATCTCCTGGGGTGGCAACACCAAAGGGAATTAGGCATTATACTAGATCCCAGTAAAGAAAATCAGGTGATCATGATTGACAGAGCTAGCAAGGAGGAGGATTTACAGATGATGTTCCCCAAGCTCTTCAAGCAGGAGTTGGGTAAACTACGGGATTTCCAGCACAAAATTAAAATTAGAGCTGGAGCAAAACCTGTGGTTCACAAAGCACGACCAGTACCGTTCCACCTGAGGGAGACGCTCAAGGAAGAACTTGATAAACTATGTGAAATAGGGGTCATTCAACCTATTGAGGCCACGGAGTGGCTTGCGCCTTTGGTTTTGGCGTCCAAGGGTAATGGGAAGGGCATTCGTTTGTGTGTAGACCTTCGCTCTTTAAATGAGAATATTTGGGTAGAGAGGTTTCCTCTACCCAACATCAATGAGATGATAAGCACCATGGGTAAGGCATGTTATTTTTCTGTAATTGATCTGTCCAGAGCGTACCACCAAGTGGAACTGCATCCCGAGTCGAGACCACTGACAGCGTTCACCTCGCCTTTTGGGGCATTTATGTTTGTAAGAATGCCTTTTGGTCTCGCCTCAGCTGCATCAGTATTTCAGAAAGTAATGCAGCAAGTATTAAAAGGAGTCAGGAACACACTCTGCTTCCAAGATGACATTTTGATGTATGGGGAAACGGAGGAAGCACACGAGGCCACCCTCCATACAGTGTGTCGCAGACTATCGGATGCAGGTTTGACGGTACAGCTGGACAAGTGTAGAATAAAGGTGACATCAGTGGACTATTTAGGGCACACCATCTCGAAAGAAGGGTTCAGACCCAAGTACAGCTTAGTCCAGGCCATAAGGGATGCCCCACACCCAACGAATAAGGAGGAACTTAAGTCATTTTTGGGCTTAGTGGAATATATGTCTAAGTTTGTCAGGAATTTTGCGGAATTGTGTGTGGATTTGCGTGAACTCCTAAAGAAGAATACTGCATTTGTGTGGGAGGAAGGACACAGTGACATGGTAGAAACCATAAAGAAGCGCATACTGGAGTCACCAGCACTGGGTTCTTTCGACCCCAAAAAGAGAACCATTTTAACCACAGATGCCTCAAGTAAGGGATTGGGGGCCATGTTGTCCCAAAAAGGTGAAGGCGAGGAGAGAGTAATAGCGTTTGCCTCTCGCACCTTGAGCGAGGCAGAACGAAATTACTCTGTCATCGAGAGGGAGGCATTGGCGTGTTTTTGGGCGGTACACCATTTTAAGTTTTTTTTGTGGGGAACCAAGTTTACCATACACACGGACCACAAACCTTTTACCTTCATGTTTTCGCAGAAGCAGGCGCAGAATATGTCTCCAAGAATTAGTAAGTGGGTGCTGGGTTTGGAGAACTTTTGTTTCAAAGTTGAGTACCTTCCGGGACCTGAAAATGTAATTGCAGATTACTTGTCGAGGTCACCGATCAAGGGAAAATTGAGTGAGGAGGTACTCGATGTGCCCATTTGTGCGGTACATTTACCTGCGCTGACAGATGTGGAATGGGAAAAAAGCATGAAGGAAGATAAGACAATGGACAGATTGAAAGAGCTCATTGTCAAGGGGTGGCCGGAGAAGATTTCAGAGGTTCCTGACAAGGTCAAGGATTACTGGGAAGTCAGATTTGAACTCTCGATTATAGCGGGTCGCTTACACAGGGGTGAGAGAATAGTTCCACCAACCAGAAGGGTTGAGGGAAAAGATCATAGGTTTGGCCCATGAAGGGCATTTGGGCAGGAGCCTAACAAAAAACAAGGTGAGAAGCTGTTTTTGGTTTCCCAGAATGGATTCGATGGTGGAACACTCAGTAAAGGAATGTGTCAGCTGTGCAAGAAGCGACAAGAGCAAAATTATTCACAAGGCTCCTTTGGCCCCAGTTAATGTGCCGATGATTCCATGGACCAAGTTGGCCATGGACATAGTGGGTCCCATAGACATTCTAGGACCACAGAAGAGATTTTTGTTTGTGTTGGTAGATTACACCTCCCACTGGGTGAACTTTAAATTTACAGCGTCCACCACGACCAGCAATCTCATTGCTTTTCTAAAAAACATTTTTGTGTATGAAGGGATACCGGCCACTTTGGCAACGGACAATGGAGTGCAGTTCGTCTCTGAGACCATGAGACAGTTTTTATAGGAACATAATATAACACATGAAAGGACTGCTCTCTATTGCCCGAAAGCTAATGGTTTGGTGGAAAGGGCTAATCGCATGATCAAGGAACACATACAACTAGCCATAGCAAATGGGTTGAATGTGGAGGAAGCATTGAGAGAATCCATATGGGCATATCACACCACGCCCAATGGGGTGACAGGGATGTCTCCGTTTGTGTTCCTTAGAGGAAGGGAGCCCAGCACCAAAATGAACCCGTGGTGGTTGAGTGGGGGAAGGAGTGTTGAACCTGACTTCGATCGTGCCGAGGAACGAGTAGTTTCTCATCAACAGAAGTACAAGTCATGGTATGATGCAAAACATGGAGCGAGGGAAGTGGAAGTGAATCCTCACACTAAAGTGTGCGTTAAGAAACCTGGCAGGGTGCAACCTGGGACGAGCAAATTTGGAGCTCCACAAAGGGTGGAAAGATCAAGTAAGAGTGTAGTTCGTTTGGAGAATGGACAAACTTGGAGCAAAGACAGAGTTGTAAACACTGTGTGAAATAATGTTCTGTTTTCCTGTCAAAGGGAGATGTGTTGTAATCTTGTAATACTTATAGTTAGTTGGTATGTTCCATCCACCCCCTCCCCTTCCAGTAGATGGTATCACCCTAGGGAGCTCACCTTAGAATGTTCAGGTGAAGTCTCTCACTGCTGTGAGAGCGGATGGTCAATGAATAAAGGCTGCATCAACTTACCTGCGGTGTGGCATATTACTTCTTTATAACAAATGCATTCTAAACCATGTTTTTTTTAACCTTAAAAATCCTCATTGAAATAGACTTGTTACACCTATGCAGCTTTTAGCTTATGTGTAATAAGACAATGTGCCATAAAAAAGTGAAAATGACACATAGAGGTGTTTTTTCATCTGTTTATGCAGCCTAATGTGAAAGCAAGTCAAACCAATGTTTTACTTTACAAAAAATAAATTCCCAAATTTCCGCATTTTACCACTTACATAAAACATCTCCTGAGAAAGTTGCATATAAAAGAGTCAGGGTACATTTTTTTTAAAAACGTTTCCGGCTTGAGAATCAACATAACAAAAGGCTTAATTTGATATATCACATACCCTAAAAAAAATCACAATATTGATTTTTTTGCATTTTTCCCAAGCTCAATGTAAAACATCCGTTGCACTAGTGCAACGAAAGGTTAAGTCGAAAAACGGAAACAGCTATAAAAAAAAATCTGAAATATATATTTCAAAAATTCCTTTTGTTTCTTTGGCCTAAACCCAAAAGGCTTCCAACAACACCTTTTTTTTCAAAAATCGAACAATGTAAAAATGTCCTGCAAACTTTTTTTCTTCTCAAAATATTGTCAAAAATAGTCATTTTTAGTATAAATAAGTGAGCGTTTGAGATTTTTTCACCAGATAAAGTTTTTTATGGTCACTGTACACTTAGGCTTCGGGTCCACATGTTTTCAATTTTTTGGTTGACCGAGAAAAAAAAATTATTTTTTCAAAAAGCTGCACTGGTGTAGCTCTCTGAAAAAAGGCACGCCTGAATATTTTTTTCTGAAAAAAGGGGGGTGCATATGAAAGAGGGCGTCGAAATATTATGATTGAGCACGATTTTTTTTTCGACATGGGCGAATTGCAGTATGTAGCTAAGACATTTACACTTTATAGTGGCAACTCTGATGTTTGTGGCTTATAGGGACAAGGTACAAATCAAGTGTAACCTTCAGGTTGGTTTTTCTTTTTCACCTTCATGTATGTTGAAGAACTCTTTTTGCTTTTGGCTATAATTCACAATCTATATATGATAGAGACATACTTTAAACAACACATTGTTCGTAGTCTTGTGCTACTTACCCATGTGAAATATCATGTATGTGGCATTTTGGATAGTAGTCAAAATGTGAAGTTGAATGTATGATGTTTTTCAATTAAGTCACAAGTTCGAAAAAGTATGCCTTACATTTTGGCCCATAATTCTGAAACCATACAATCTGGATCCTCAATTCAAAGTGCAGCATAAAGCTAACATCATGCCACTGTTCTGTGTCCATTTTCATGCTTGTGCCATGCTAAGAAGTGGTGAGAATCTTTCAGTGATTAAATGCATGTTTTAAATACAAAAAATCTCAATTTATTTCAAATATTTCACATATATTGTGTCAGAATTCATGATCCATACTAGATAGAGCTTCATTTGAAAATGCAACACATTCTATAGAATATCCCACTGCAGGATGCCAAATTACATGCCTCTAGGATGTAGAGAAAGTACATAAAACTAACATTGACTCCATACTGGGCGATTTTACATCTCCGGCCATCTGGTCACCCTATAGAAACTAATTTTGTTTATAATCAAGTGAGTTTTTCTGCTATTACGCTCATAATGCTTCGCATTAATCCTTATCATGTCTATAATGAGCTACAATTGAACTATAGATGAAAATGCATTCTAAACCATGTTTTTTTTTACCTTAAAAATCCTCATTGAAATAGACTTGTTACACCTATGCAGCTTTTAGCTTATGTGTAATAAGAAAATGTGCCATAAAAAAGTGAAAATTACATATAGAGGTGTTTTTTCATCTGTTTATGCAGCCTAATGTGAAAACAAGTCAAACCAATGTTTTACTTTACAAAAAATAAATTCCCAAATTTCCGCATTTTACCACTTACATAAAACATCTCCTGAGAAAGTTGCATATAAATGAGTCAGGGTACATTTTTTTTTAAAAACGTTTCCGGCTTGAGAATCAACAGAACAAAAGGCTTAATTTGATATATCACATACCCTAAAAAAAAAATCACAATATTGATATTTTTGCATTTTTCCCAAGCTCAATGTAAAACATCGGTTGCACTGGTGCAACGAAAGGTAAAGTCGAAAAACGGAAACAGCTATAAAAAAAAAATCAGAAATATATATTTCAAAAATTCCTTTTGTTTCTTTGGCCTAAACCCAAAAGGCTTCCAACAACACCTTTTTTCAAAAATCGAACAATGTAAAAATGTCCTGCAAACTTTTTTTCTTCTCAAAATATTGTCAAAAATAGCCATTTTTAGTATAAATAAGTGAGCGTTTGAGATTTTTTCACCAGATCAAGTTTTTTATGGTCACTGTACACTTAGGCTTCGGGTCCACATGTTTTCAATTTTTTGGTTGACCCAGAAAAAAAAATTCTTTTTTCAAAAAGCTGCACTGGTGTAGCTCTCTGAAAAAAGGCACGCCCAAATATTTTTTTCTGAAAAAAGGGGGGTGCATATAAAAGAGGGCGTCGAAACATTATGATTGAGCACGATTTTTTTTTGACATGGGCGAATTGCAGTATGTAGCTAAGACATGTACACTTTATAGTGGCAACTCTGATGTTTGTGGCTTATAGGGACAAGGTACAAATCAAGTGTAACCTTCAGGTTGGTTTTTCTTTTTCACCTTTATGTATGTTGAAGAACTCTTTTTGCTTTTGGCTATAATTCACAATCTATATATGATAGAGACATAATTTGAACAACACATTGTTCCTAGTCTTGTGCTACTTACCCATGTGAATTATCATGTATCTGGCATATTGGATAGTAGTCAAAATGTGAAGTTGAATGTATGATGTTTTTAAATTATGTCACATGTTCGAAAAAGTATGCCTTACATTTTGGCCCATAATTCTGAAACCCTACAATCTGGATCCTCAATTCAAAGTGCAGCATAAAGCTAACATCATGCCACTGTTCTGTGTCCATTTTCATGCTTGTGCCATGCTTAGAAGTGGTGAGAATCTTTCAGTGATTAATTGCATGTTTTAAATACAAAAAATCTCAATTTATTTCAAATATTTCACGTATATTGTGTCATAATTCATGATCCATACTAGATAGAGCTTCATTTGCAAATGCAACACATTCTATAGAATATCCCACTGCAGGAAGCCAAATTACATGCCTCTAGGAAGTAGAGAAAGTACATAAAACTAACATTGACTCCATACTGGGCGATTTTACATCTCCGGCCATCTGGTCACCCTATAGAAACTATTTTTGTTAAAAATCAAGTGAGTTTTTATGCTATTATGCTCATAATGCATCACATTAATCCTTATCATGTCTATAATGAGCTACAATTGAACAATAGTTGAAAATGCATTCTAAACCATGTTTTTTTTACCTTAAAAATCCTCATTGAAATAGACTTGTTACACCTATGCAGCTTTTAGCTTATGTGTAATAAGAAAATGTGCCATAAAAAAGTGAAAATGACACATAGAGGTGTTTTTTCATCTGTTTATGTAGCCTAATGTGAAAAAAAGTCAAACCAATGTTTTACTTTACAAAAAATAAATTCCCAAATTTCCGCATTTTACCACTTACATAGAACATCTCCTGAGAAAGTTGCATATAAATGAGTCAGGGTAAATTTTTTTTAAAAAACGTTTCCGGCTTGAGAATCAACATAACAAAAGGCTTAATTTGATATATCACATACCCGAAAAAAAAAATCACAAGATTGATTTTTTTGCATTTTTCCCAAGCTCAATGTACTGGTGCAACGAAAGGTTAAGTCGAAAAACGGAAACAGCTATAAAAAAAAATCTGAAATATATATTTCAAAAATTCCTTTTGTTTCTTTGGCCTAAACCCAAAAGGCTTCCAACAACACCTTTTTTTTCAAAAATCGAACAATGTAAAAATGTCCTGCGAACTTTTTTTCTTCTCAAAATATTGTCAAAAATAGTCATTTTTAGTATAAATAAGTGAGCGTTTGAGATTTTTTCACCAGATAAAGTTTTTTATGGTCACTTTACACTTAGGCTTCGGGTCCACATGTTTTCAATTTTTGGGTTGACCCAGAAAAAAAAAATCTTTTTTCAAAAAGCTGCACTGGTGTAGCTCTCTGAAAAAAGGCACGCCCGAATATTTTTTTCTGAAAAAAGGGGGGTGCATATGAAAGAGGGCGTCGAAATATTATGATTGAGCACGATTTTTTTTTTTCGACATGGGCGAATTGCAGTATGAAGCTAAGACATGTACACTTGGGTGCCGATCACGATCCGGTAAAAACCGGGTACGAACCGTCGGACGGAGCATATTCTCCGTCCGACGCGTACCCGGTCGTCAAAATATGCCAACATGGAATTACGATTCACACGGAAACACCATTTCCGTACGATTCGTACAAAACACCGACCGACGAAAATAAACATATAAATGCGATCCGGGAAAGCGCCGACCTGACGTCGGGACGCACGCAGCCTGCCATTCACGAACCAGGAATTACGATTCGCACCGACGTCATCCCGCACGGTGAATATTTTCCGGCTGCCAAAAACTGCTGGGAAATCAGGACGATGCGAACAAGGAGTACCAGTACGCGACGGACAGACAGGATGACGCGAACAAGGAATACCCGTACGCGACGGACAGACATGGACCCGAACCTACGTGTCATCCCGGCCCTCATAGCAGTCGACCTCCTCTACAGGTTACAACGCAGACGTCGCAGAAGGTCAGAACAACAAAGGGAGGGGGGAAAGGGGGGGTGGCAGGTCCAGGGCAGGCCACAAAACCACCACCATATTCACACAGCACACATGCCCTGGACATACCTGACCCTCAGGCCCTGGTCACTACGAGGGGGTGGGGGCGTGTCCAGCTAAGCCAGCGACCGCCACAACGGAAGTTCTTGACGACGCGAACCGGCAACACAACCAGACAGGTACGTCCCGTACCCACACCTTAAGAGTGTGGGTACGAGTCGTACCACGCCCACACCTACGTCACCCCAACAATGGCGGGACGGCTCGTACCCACGTGGCAAAGGCCTGGGGACGGGCCGCACAAGCATCACATAGCGTGGGGACGGATATGTACGGACCGTACCCCCACCCCGTATGCATGGAGCGTACCCCCCACCCCAACAGTGTAAGTACGACCCGTACCCCCACCCGCGTATGCAAGGAGCGTACCCCCCATGCCAACAGTGTAAGTACGACACGTACCCCCACCCGCGTATGCAAGGAGCGTACCCCCCACCCCAACCGTGTATGTACGACCCGTACCCTCACCCGCGTATGCATGGAGCGTACCCCCCACCTCAACAGTGTAAGTACGACACGTACTCTCACCCGCGTATGCAAGGAGCGTACCCCCCATGCCAACAGTGTAAGTACGACACGTACCCCCACCCGCATATGCATGGAGCGTACCCCCCACCCCAACAGTGTAAGTACGACACATACCCCCACCCGCCTATGCAAGGAGCGTACCCCCCATGCCAACAGTGTAAGTACGACACGTACCCCCACCCGCGTATGCAAGGAGCGTACCCCCCACCCCAACCGTGTATGTACGACCCGTACCCTCACCCGCGTATGCATGGAGCGTACCCCCCACCCCAACAGTGTAAGTACGACACGTACCCCCACCCGCATATGCAAGGAGCGTACCCCCCACCCCAACCGTGTAAGTACGACCCGTACCCCCATGGAGCGAACCCACACACGTGTATGGACAAAGCGTACATATTGTTCAATAGGAGGGGTGTGTGCAGAGTCCTCCCAGCAGTGCCCAGACACAGGAGGGGTGGGTGCCTATCACTCCCAGCAGTGCCCAGAGACAGGAGGGGTGGGTGCCTATCACTCCCAGCAGTGCCCAGAGACAGGAGGGGTGTGTGCAGAGTCCTCCCAGCAGTGCCCAGAGACAGGAGGGGTGGGTGCCTATCACTCCCAGCAGTGCCCAGAGTCAGGAGGGGTGTGTGCAGAGTCCTCCCAGCAGTGCCCAGAGACAGGAGGGGTGTGTGCAGAGTCCTCCCAGCAGTGCCCAGACACAGGAGGGGTGGGTGCCTATCACTCCCAGCAGTGCCCAGAGTCAGGAGGGGTGTGTGCAGAGTCCTCCCAGCAGTGCCCAGAGACAGGAGGGGTGGGTGCCTATCACTCCCAGCAGTGCCCAGACGCAGGAGGGGTGGGTGCCTATCACTCCCAGCAGTGCCCAGAGACAGGAGGGGTGGGTGCCTATCACTCCCAGCAGTGGCCAGAAACAGGAGGGGTGGGTGCAGAGTCCTCCCAGCAGTGCCCAGAGACAGGAGGGGTGTGTGCAGAGTCCTCCCAGCAGTGCCCAGAGACAGGAGGGGTGTGTGCAGAGTCCTCCCAGCAGTTCCCAGAGACAGGAGGGGTGTGTGCAGAGTCCTCCCAGCAGTGCCCAGACACAGGAGGGGTGTGTGCCTATCACTCCCAGCAGTGCCCAGATGCAGGAGGGGTGTGTTCCTATCACTCCCGGCAGTGCCCAGACACAGGAGCGGTGTGTGCAGAGTCCTCCCAGCAGTGCCCAGAGACAGGAGGGGTGTGTGCCTATCACTCCCAGCAGTGCCCAGACGCAGGAGGGGTGGGTGCCTATCACTCCCAGCAGTGCCCAGACACAGGAGGGGTGGGTGCCTATCACGCACAGCAGTGCCCATGGAACGCAAAGGGTGGAGTAGCCACAGATACCATGCCCACAAATTTCAGTCAGGTGCACAAAGACCCTGCAGTACATGTACCACACGTGTGCGAGGCTGGGAGTATACGCCTGCATAGTGCAGAAAAAGAAAACATGTACACATGAAGTCATGTCAATAGTCCACATACACAAGTACAATGACTACCAAGAATGCCACGAATGATGCAGGTGGAGACATCGCTCAGCATGCATGTGCAAAGTAGAAGGAGTCCGTCACACACCCAAACAATGTACACACAGCTCAGCGCTAAATATTGGGAACACCCTGCAGGGAAGATGTCAGGGTACACAGAGGAAGGAATACACCTTTGGACAATTTCACCATGCAGCAACTGCTTACATGAACACAGAAACCTAGCTAACACCGTGTGATGGCACACAGATCCCAGGGTCCCCCCTATGACCAGCTCACTACTACATTTCCCACACAACCAACACATGATCACCACCCAAAATCATGTAGCAGCCCCACCAACAGCAATATCAGAAAAGCCGTAGTGTTCAAAGGAAACAAAAATGGCTTTAATCAGCAATATCAAAAATTGTATGTTCGTAGAAAGTTCAATATTTACAAAGCCCATTGGGCAGTCCAGAAGTCACAGCTGGAACGGGGGACACAGTGGGATGCGTGTCCCCTAGCTTGCCTGCACAGTTACATTCCATCGTCTTCCACAGGGGTGAGGGCATCATGTGGGGGGGAAGTAACAGGCACCGCAGGGACAGGAGGGTGAAGGGTAGGCGTGGTGGGTGCAGGGATGGAGGACTCCACCACAGGGGGTGGGGCAGGGCCAAAGGTGGAGGCCAGGATCTCGCTGCACACCTTAGCAAGGTCCTCCAGGGAATCCCCTGCACCCGAAGGAACCACAGGCCCCAAGGAGGGGGGGGGTCAGAGGGATGGGTCGCAGCGCCACTGGGGGAGGGTGTAGACAGGGGGGGGAATCAACCACCCTGACCGAGGACTTCCTTGACCGCTTGCGTGGTGGTGTCACTGTGGGGCTCAGGGACAGAGTGGCCATGAAGGAGCCTTTGGGGGAGATGTGGCCAGGAGAGCTGAGGGGAGGGGATTTGGAGGGAGTGGATTGGGTGGAATGCGGACTCCCACTCTGGCTGCGTGTCACACGTTTGCCCCCCGACCCAGTGGGTGTGCCTACCTCACACTGTGTGTGCGTGTCAGGAGCTGTGCGGTGGACCTTCCCTGCTGGTGTGGTGCCTGTGTGTGTTGTGGTGGGTGCATGCTGACGTCTGGGTGTACGTGGGACAGGGATGGGAGTGGGAAGTGTGGATGGGGCAGGGGTAGGGGGTGGGACGTAGCGCTGCAGGAGACCCACTGCTGAAGTCAGTGTGGAGTCTATGGACCTCAGCAAGTTGCGTTGGTCAGCCTGCGATGAATGAATGCCCTCCAAGTATGCCTCCATGTTGTTGAGGACCTGGCTGTGGGCATGGAGGACATTAAGGATCGCAGTCTGACCAATCTGCAACTGCCGCTGGATGTCCACAGACTCAGCATTGGCGGCAGCAGTGGAGACAGGGGCAGGGGGTGCGGTGCCTGGCAGGAAGGAGACATGTGGTGACCGGGCACGTTGGGAAGGGACACGAACACGTGGGAGGCGGCTGATGCCAATGGAGGGGGCGGTGCGAGATGTAGGGCTGCTGTCAGATGGTGGTGCAGCCACCGCCCACTCGGAGAGATCATCCTCGGACCCGTCAGCTTCATACTCTGTTGTGCCAGTCGACAGGTCCCCGGCTTCACTCTCCTCCGCCTCTGTCCCACTCGATGTGCCAGCCACGATGTCACCGCTGGCACTGGTGCTCGGTCCCTCCGCGCCGTCTGTGTCTATGTCTCCCTCCGTGTCCCCCGACGATGCTGTGGGCAGGGTGAAGAGACAGAAATTAATCATACACCTGTATACATATGTCACATGAGTCCAATCTACTTAGGTTACAGTGCATAGCCTGAAACAAAAGAAGAGTTACAACTACAAAACAAGGTACATATGTAGGCCCTGCAAGACACAGTTGTTTGACCCACCATGCCATGGAAAAACTATGGAGAGCATGACACAATAGCAAATGAGATGACATGGAATTTTGACTGAGGAGCAAGGCCCTGGGGACAATCCAGCACTGCATCTGCACCACACAGTGTGGCAGGAAATAGGGATGAGCAGGGACCACATCCAGGAACTAGAGGCACATGCAGCATAGGTAATACTGATAACATGCCCACCCTGACTAGCACACTGCACCTTGAGTGTATGTCCAGACAAACATCACACACTAGCCAGTCCTAGCAAGGAGATTTCAGGTCTTGACATGTAGGCCATGCCCGCACCACCCACCCCCTACATGAGACAAATCTGTGGAGACACAGGAAGCACTTACATCTCTTAGTCTGGGTGAAATACACATGGGATGCAAAAATTCAATATCGCACACAAAATACCCAAGGTGCGCCTGTCCAAATAATCATGTACAAATGGGCATCATCAGATGATTGTAACAAGACACGCAGGCAATGGCCACCGTGAGTATGTACTTGGAAAATCAGGTCAGGCTGGACAGTGGACACTTGTAATACATCTCACGTCAATATACATGGTGCCAGGGGACAATGGCACAGAGCACAACCTATGCTGTAGACACAGAGATTGTCGACATTCTCGGATTACACACATGATACCTAGGAAAAGATGCCCCTGGGGACAGTAGTGGCCACACAACTCCATGCTCCTGAATGGGAATGACATGACTGCAACACACGCTAACATCCCTGCACACTCATGCACATCATGTCACAGGCCACCACATGGGACATGCCTGCTGGAAGGCCTCGCACTTGAGAGATTAACTCCCATGTCTGGACTCAGCATTAGTGCCAACTGACATGGAACCCACAAGTCCAGAACTGGACAGGGCACAGGCAAGGTCACAAAACCTGTTACACACCACCCCCACACATGATGCTGCAGGCATAGTACACTTGGAGAAGGTGTCAGGCTACATAACCTTGTGATGGAGTGACTACACACAGACCAGGGAACACATTGCAAGGAGGGGAAGGGAGGCAGGAGAGCACTGCAATACTGTGGGTAACAGGATCTGCACAGCACCATGAACCCTGGCAGTGTATCCATGAAACAGTGCACTTACAAATGCTGGTGAAACACAACAAACACACATGTACCTACCCCCTTCCGGCTGCTGCATCTCCTGTAGGCGCCTGTCCAAGTCTCGAAAGACCACCGCCAGCACACGTTTCTGGATGTGGGAGAGACGGCGGCGCCCGCGGTTCTTATGGCTCTCAGGTGAGTCCCCCAGCAGGACCTGTGCGATCCTCCGCGTTCAGCACCGGATATCCTGCCAGCGTTTCCTCACCTGGGACAGGCGCCGCCTCCGACCATCCGCACTCCTCACGGCGCTGACGGCGTCCAGCCATATCTGCTCCTTGGCAGAGGCGTCTACCTGTGAGGATGAACAAGTGACACTACATCAATACACCTGGCACATGTCACAGAGACACAGATTAGAACACATTTGCTGTTTATAACAAGGCATAGTATGCATCCAACGCATTGCACCTTTGTCATAGGGACATGATCCTCTGGGGAAGGGCAAAAGCAGTACGTGCCATTGAAAGGACAAAGGTGGAATGAGGGCAACTACACAATCAATGATCCAGGCTCACACTGTGCATCACACCCACCCCTCCTGTCTCTGGGCACTGCTGGGAGGACTCTGCACCCACCCCTCCTGTCTCTGGGCACTGCTGGGAGTGATATGCACCCACCCCTCCTGTCTCTGGGCACTGCTGGGAGGACTCTGCACCCACCCCTCCTGTCTCTGGGCACTGCTGGGAGTGTTAGACACCCACCCCTCCTGTGTCTGGGCACTGCTGGGAGGACTCTGCACCCACCCCTCCTGTCTCTGGGCACTGCTGGGAGTGATAGGCACCCACCCCTCCTGTCTCTGGGCACTGCTGGGAGTGATATGCACCCACCCCTCCTGTCTCTGGGCACTGCTGGGAGGACTCTGCACCCACCCCTCCTGTCTCTGGGCACTGCTGGGAGTGTTAGACACCCACCCCTCCTGTGTCTGGGCACTGCTGGGAGGACTCTGCACCCACCCCTCCTGTCTCTGGGCACTGCTGGGAGTGATAGGCACCCACCCCTCCTGTCTCTGGGCACTGCTGGGAGTGATAGGCACCCACCCCTCCTGTCTCTGGGCACTGCTGGGAGACATCAGGCATTCCCCCCCCTGGGACCCCCCCTACAGTACATAGCATGTGTGTCACACCTGGACACAATGGCAGAAGTCACAGTCACAAAAAAGGGACACAGTCTGTGCCAGTGCATGGGGTACCGTGGGAGGATCACATCCTCCAGGGTGAATGGCTGTGACCTCTCCACAGCCCTTGACATGGTTCCAGGGAATCAGTAGCAGCAGCTGGGTCGTGGAATACAGAGATGTGCAGGCAAGTGCTCCCTCATGGGACCTGGCTGCCTTATATCTGCCTTGCTGGCCCATCTCATGCACAGGAGTACTGAGTGATTTGTCACTCACATTTGCATCCTATGTTTCCTCCAATCCCTTCAAACCTAGCAGTCTGTGGGTTCCTAATCTGTTTTTTTCTCCTGCATGATGTCAGCCCCACAAACACATTGCAACAAAGTAGATTCATTCCAACTGACTTCTGCTGTGCACCTTCCAGAACAAATTAAAAATTTGAACTTGGTCTCCATGACAACCAGCTTGCATGTAGGCCTTAATACTTGTCCCCTATGTAATTTGGAGCTTCACACACAGGTACGGTGTGTTCCGGGGCCCTAGGGCACCCCAAATGCATAGCAACGGCCCGTACACGCGTGCCTACGTTCACTGTCACTATGGGTGTCCTCGCGTATGCGTACACGTAGTGATAGTGAGCGTACAGGCGTGTGTACGGCCCGTACCACTACGTGTAAGCATACGCGAGGACACCCATAGTGATAGGGAGCGTACAGGCGCGTGTACGGCCCGTACCACTACGTGTACGCATACGCGAGGACACCCATAGTGATAGGGAGCGTACAGGCGCGTGTACGGCCCGTACCACTACGTGTACGCATACGCGAGGACACCCATAGTGATAGGGAGCGTACAGGCGCGTGTACGGCCCGTACCACTACGTGTACGCATACGCGAGGACACCCATAGTGATAGGGAGCGTACAGGCGCGTGTACGGCCTGTACCACTATGGGTGTTCTTGCGTATGCGTACTCGTAGTGGTACGGACCATACACATGCCTGTACGCTCACCATCACGATGGGTACACATACGGCAGCACTCCCATAGTGATATGGGACCATACACAGGCCTTCTTAGCAGCAGTACGGCGGATTTCACACATCCCAGTGGTGACAGGCAGCACACAGGAAGGAATAGGGCGGACATACTTGTCCATGGATGGACATCAAGGCATTGTCTGGGCAGTACTACATGTGTGGGGCACAGATGTGACAGGCTGTGATGTGGAACATTACTCCTGAGTCGAGAAGGCACCAGATGTATGATGAGATGTGTACAGATGTAATGTGTGACGGTGCAATGTGTGCCAGGCATGCCCTTGACTCCTTGGACATGTGTGCATGTCGTACTGCACACTTGGGATGACCGACACTGGCATGGCACGGACACCAACTCACGGAAGTGTCCCCTGATGCCCGGTACAGGGGTTACCACACCTGACCTGTCACTACCCATGGTGCACGATTTGAATATGTCATGTATGTGTGGGGGGTTCCCATTAGGTTGATGTTGGAGCACCCTCAAAAGCTGCAGCTGTTGCAGCAACCAACATGTGTCTGTGTGTAGATTGACATTGCACACTGTTCCGCACACCATGCCACATGTGGTATTGGATGTGAGGTGCGTATGTATGCATGTGACACAGAGTAGCGTAACAGGGACATGTCTGCATCCTCTCAATGAATGTGTGGTGAGTCATGACATGTGCACCTTCATGGCAAGGTGTGTGGGCTGTCCTAGTGTCATGTGACCTGTGGCTCTAGTGTTCCGCTACCAGTCTCTGCAATCGGCATCCTACTTCTGCTGATGTGTGGGTGTATGCCACTCCTGTCTTGCGTCTGGCTGTTCACTTGCACTGGGACACAGCTAATCCCATGGCATGGCATGTGGAGGTTCTCAATCTCCGTGTGTAGCTGGCTCTTGGTAGGAGTGTCACCTGGCAGCCATACGTGTCCAGGGCATGTGGCACATACCTGACTCCGTATGTAGCATATGTGTATAGACAGATTAACATGTGCTCAGTACAAATTATTTGTTGTTGTGGTGCACTCACTCTTCCTTGTCACTTCCAAATTACTGCAGAGCGCCGCCTCTTCCCCGAGCAATTCCGGACTTGGCTGCCATGCGGGAGAATGATCGTATCCGGTGCTACCGCTTCCCCCAACGGTTGATTCTGGAGTTGACGGCGAGACTGGCACCACACCTGCAACCGCTGCACAGGTATCCTACGGCACTGACACCCAAGCTGAAGGTAATGGCAGCCCTACATTTTCTAGCCACGGGTACCTTTCAAAATACCATAGCTCATGTTGGTGGCATGTCCCAGAGCATGTTCTGCCGTGTGCTGCATGATTTCTTAGAGGCCATGTTGATTCACCTGGATGACTTCATCAAGTTCCCAACCCCTGAAATGTTGACTGGGGTCAAGCGTGGATTCTATGCCCTGGGAGGGATGCCCCATGTCATTGGGTCCATAGATGGGACACATGTTGCTTTGGTACCACCACACGCACAGGAGGTAGCGTACCGCAATCGGAAGCACTACCACTCCATCAATGCCCTTGTGGTGTGTCTGTCCAACATGGTGATTTCACATGTCTGTGCTCGTTTTCCAGGATCAGCACACGATGCCTACATCATGAGGCGTAGCAGGGTGCCTGAAATGATGACGCAGCTGCGCAACGAACGAGCATGTGTTGTTGGTGGGTACAGTCTGTCTGTCCTGTATTTTGCGTAGCCTATCGGCACGACCGCTTCTCCAGGTCTAACGATGTCCATGTGCTTCCCATGTAGGGGACGCTGGCTATCCCAACATGCCATGGCTGATCACACCTCTCCGCAACCCCATCACGCCGGCCCAGCTCCGCTACAACACCGCCCATGGCCGGACAAGGCGAGTGATAGAGAGGACGTTTGGCCTGCTGAAGAGCCGATTCAGGTGCCTACACAAGACCGGTGGTGCGCTCCCATATGCCCCTGCGAAGGTCTGCAAAATCTTCATGGTCTGCTGCATGCTGCACAACATGGCAGTTGAGAAAGCTGTGCCACTCATC
The DNA here is from genome assembly GCF_964204655.1 of Triturus cristatus. NCBI lineage: Eukaryota > Metazoa > Chordata > Amphibia > Caudata > Salamandridae > Triturus > Triturus cristatus. The sequence goes on along the minus strand of NC_140594.1, from coordinate 207,889,601 downwards.
CTGGATCAAGATGACCAGGACCATCCACCCGTGGAGGACGAAGGGCTTGGCAATGGGGCTAGTGATGTGGAGGATGTGGAGCCGCAAGAGGACATCCGGACTCGGCTCATACGCGACTTCTTTGCTTAGTGGTGAGTACCAGTGTCTGAGTGTGCACACATTGCTCCCCGTGTGGCATGTGTTGTGATGTGTGTCTCCACCTGCATGTATGGCACGTGAGTCAGAGGTGTGCGTGGGTGTGTCACTGGAGTGATGGTGGCAGTGATGGTTGTATCTCCCCAGTCATAATTGTGACCTAGCATGTTGTCATCCATACATGTGTCGAGTACATGCACATGCAAGTGGCTGTGCTTTTTGTGGCTGACTTCTTGTGTGTCTCTCTTCCCCAGGTACTTGCGCATGCCGTCTGCTGCTTGCATTGTTGTGGCACTGCTATTCCTCATGGACACGTCATCGTGTGCTGACTCAGCGTTACACGCACGGACAAGTTTGGAAGTCTCCTTAGGGTAAGGGATGCATCAGGGGTGTATTGGGTGTGGCAGTTGTTCACGATGTATGCACACTGCCCCTGTCGATGTTTGGTTCCTCTGCAGCCATGTAGCATCACCATGGGACACGACATGCAGCTGTGTACACCTGAATAGATGGTCTGACTTGTTGACAGTGATCAGTGATGGGATAGTGGATTGTGATGATGGCATCAATGTGTGTAACACTGCCCTCGGACACATACGGTTTGCATTGGCTTGACATGGTGTGGGACTTCTACATCAGCGGATCAATGGTGTATGGCAGTCTCTCCGTGAGCAACTGTGGGTGTTTAGCTGTTAGCCGACAATTGTGTGCCAGTTCCATGGCTATCACGCATTTGTGCTGCAGAAGGGGGGTGCCAGTGTTGGACCCACATGTTACTCCACATGAAGTGTTCATGTGTACTTCAAGTTGCCTCTGCAATCCCGAAAACATGACTAATAAAGATGTCCCTATGCCTCCAAGGTGCCTCTTCTCAGTCAATGCTGGTGTGTTGCCACGGTGCATCCAGCATGTCTGGCATGGTTTTCCCTGATAGTGGCTATGTGTCTATGTGTCGAGTAGCAAGATGCAAGCTGTGTGTGTGGGATGAGACTGTGTATTGTGCATGATGTCCATGACTGTGTGGGTATTGTGACATGTGCCATCCCCATGCATCCAACGTTGGCCAGGCCCCCATTCTCTGCATCCACCGGACTCAAGCTTGCAGGACATGGCTCTGCCACCTGTCTACACATACCTGGGTGCCCCCCAGGACACTGGACTGGATCCCTGACCTCTGCGCATGACTGTTGCTGTACTCAATGTGTCTGTCAGCACGGTTGTGCGGCCACCCCCTCAGCTGGTTGGGTCCATCACGGGTGTGTATGGTGCTCCATGTCTGTCTTGCCTAATACACTGTGACCCGTGTGTCCTGTGCCAGACTCAGGCCCCAGGGTGTGGATGGTTGAAGTCAAAAGAGAAGTCAGGCATGTTTAGACTTTACAAGACACATGTAAGGTAATAATGCAACCAGCAGGCATCTTCTCTTCATGGTGTGAATTTTTATTTTTGTGGGGGGCTGGGGGGGAGGGGGTATGACGTGAGGGGCTTTCCGGGAGTTTGGAATCCAAAGTTCAGTAGGGGAGTTGGTGTCCTTGCCATTGGAAATCCTCAGAGTCCATGCCACAGTCTTTGTCAACATTGGTCAGACAGTGACCAGCAAGGCCATGTGGCAGAGAATGTCTCTTGATGCTGTCATGCTGTTGCTCCAGTGGGCCAGGTGCCAGGCCAGGTGTCCTGGGAGATGGTGATGTAGCACCGACCCTCACGGTCCTTTCCGTGGACGACCCGGCCTCCTGCGGGGACCCTCAGAAGCAGGCCGTGACGATGTTTGGGATGCTCCATCGGATGTTTCCTCCTCCTCCTGATCCCTCCCTGTGGGTGGTGATGTTCTACGCCTTCTGGCACAGGGAGGGTTGCCCATGTTGTCGGCCATCCGACGGAATGTATTGTGAATCCCCTGGAACACCGTCACGAGCTCAGCCTGTCTGTCCTCCATCCTCCGTTGGTGTTGCAGTAGACGGCATGTTGCTGGGCCTGCTGGGTCTTTATCTCATCGAGGGTCCCCTTCATCTCATTGAGGGTGGACACAACCTGGGCCATGCCCGTGGTGTCCTGCCGGTATGTGTCCAGGATGTTACGGACATGGGAATATACCGGTTCCCCAGCCAACTGGTCAGGCTGGCGCCTCCGCCGTCCTCCACTCCCACCACCCCTGCCCATTTGCACCTGGTCTGCCCTTGTGGGCACATCGGGTCTCCGGGACCCCTGAGGGGTGGCATTGGCGTTGTCGCCTGCCTCCTCCTGGGTGCCCGGGACACCGTGTCCCTCCTGGCCAGCCTGGCTGCTTTGTGGTAGTGGGGCAGGGATCCTGGGTGTCTCCTGGGATGTGGCAGGAGTGGGGGTGGTGGTTGGCCCCGTTGTACCTGACGCAGGTGCTGCAGGTCGTTGGACACCAGAGGGGCCAGGTTGGTCGGGGTCGTCCACAGAGTGGTGAGAGTCGTCACTGCCGGTGGGATCGGCCTCCCGCAGAGCCGGGTCCTGTGAGTCTTCCCCCCCAGTGTTGGGGGGTGAACGACGAGGTTGACCTGTGTGTGAGAGAGACAATGTTAATTTTGGTCCATGCAACATCCATGTTTCATCAGTTTCAAAGTTGGCACATTTCCTCTTGGAATTAGGATCTGTCTTGCATTCCACTCACAGTGCACTTGTGCATGGGTGTGTCCCTTGGGCACCAATTTGGCGCCTTTAACTATGTGTGGCACAGTCTTACTTGCTGCGTCAAGTGTGACTGCAGTCAGCAGTGGAGTGGGCAGGTGTGGCGAGCCATGCATTGGCGCCTTCCGTGTAGCACTGTACATGTGCACATGGAGTGGATCCACACACTTATATGATGCAGGTAGCTGTCGTTGTGCTCGTGCACAGGTTGTGACATGGCCCTGTGTTTTGCCATGGAGAAGAGGGGGGGTTCTGGCACTGGCAACCCTTGTCTACATGCACGCAGTCCACCTGCTGACGAGCAGACATTCCCACACACCACAAGGCTGATTTGCTCTCCCTGTGTCTCCCTCCCTCTGTGTCCCCCCTGTCCCTCCCTCTGTGTGTCAGCCTCCTCCCTCTGTCCGTCTCCCCGTGTCTCCCTCCCTCTCTGTCCCCCTGTCCCTCCCTCTGTGTGTCAGCCTCCTCCCTCTGTCCATCTCCCTGTGTCTCCCTCCCTCTGTGTCCCCCTGTCCCTCCCTCTGTGTGTCAGCCTCCTCCCTCTGTCCGTCTCCCTGTGTCTCCCTCCCTCTGTGTCCCCAGTCCTTCCCTCTGTGTGTCACCCTCTGTCACCTAAGGCCAGCTTCCTGGGCACACACTGTTAGCAGATCTTTGATTGGCCCTTGGCTTGTTGCTGTGAGTTTGTTTGTGATCTCCATTGGGTGCAGTGTGTGTGTCTGCGCTGCTGCTGTGGTGGTGTGTGCTGCCACTGTTTCACAGTGTTGGCTGTTCATTAGCTGCTGTAATGTGCAAAAATGTGCCTTCACCCCCATGTGTTAATGCAAGGCGTCCGCCATTTGCTGGCGAGTCTTTCCTGTGTGGGGACACAGTGTTAGTCTGGCTGTGACCTAGGCCATATGGGCAGAGGGCATTGTTGTCTGCTTCTGAGTTGCACTATGTGATTTTTGGGGCCCACCCTCCCGCCATCCGGCTTATCGTGTCATGTGTTGGTGTCTTCTGTGGCCTGTGACTTGACATTGTCCAGCTGGGTGCATGGGGCATGGTGGCGCCAGTGGCATGTGTGTGTTCATGGAGTGTGGTTGAGTCATGCGATAGCTTGGGGTGGTTGCGTGCCTGTTTGTGGGTTTGGTTGTGGATGACGTTCCCCTCATGTGAGGTGCGTTGTTTGTGTACTCACCCGGGTCTCGGAGTCCTCCTAATCCTTCGACTGCCTCCACCGGCAGTATGGCCATCACCCTCTCCTCCCAGGGATGGTAGTGTACGGGTCTGCGGGACGGCCCTCCTCCAGTGACGTTGGCCTGGTTGTGTTCGTCCGTCATCTTGGCTCGGACCCTCCTCCGCAGATCATACCACCTGGCTTGGCATTCCTGCTTGTTCCTTCTGGTGTCCGCAACAGCATTCACAGCATCAACGATGGTCTGCCACATGGCTGTTTTTTCTGAAATGCTGGTCTGTCTGACCAATGTTCCAAAGAGGTGTGGCTCGACTCTGAAGATTTCATCGACAAGGACCTCCAACTCTCGGTTACTGAACTTTGGATTCTTGTTGGTGGGCATGGTGAGGGGTGTGGGTGTGGATGGTGGGGGGTGTGTGTGGATGGTTGTGGGTGTGTGGGTGTGGTTGTGCAGGTGTGGGTGTGTGTGAATGTGATGAGGGGGTGTTTGTGAAGGTGGTTGTGTGAATGTGTGCAAGTGTAAGGTGTGGTGAAGCTTGTAGTATGGTGCTGTAGGTTGTCTGAGGGGTCTGGCAGCAGTGATTCTGTTGCAAAGGCTCATGGTTTGTGTGTGTGGGCCCTTTTTATTGGTCCATTGGTGGGTGTGGCTGTGTTTGAAGTTTGGGTGGGTGTGTTATAAGGAGTGGTGGTGTATTGGGCCTCTGTTTGTTTTTGGCAGTTGCAGGTCAGTGAATGTGTTGTTTTAGTTGTTGTTGGACATGTTTAGTGGCTTTGTGCCATTCGAATGGTGTATTCTTGTGTTGTTTTGTTTTGTCCTGGTTGTGTACGTGCGTTTTTAGCGTGTGTACGGTGTGTACATGGGCCATTTGGTTGTACAGTGCTGTCCTTGTGTGTGGCTTGGTACGACTCGTACATGCGGTTGTGATGTTGGGGCCTGGGGTGCGCTCCGTACTTAGGAGGTTGTGGTGGAGGTGCGACTCTGACGTACACGGGTGTACATACACGGGGGGTACGACACGTACAGGGGTGGGGGTACGACTCGAACGTACAGGGGTGTACATACACGGGGGTACGACACGTACAGGGGTGGGGGTACGACTCGAACGTACAGGGGTGTATATACACGGGGGTATGACACGTGCACGGGTGGGGGTAGGACTCGAACGTACTGGGTGTACATACACGGTGGTACGACACGTACACGGGTGGGGGTAGGACTCGAACGTACAGGGGTGTACATACACGGTGGTACGACACGTACACGGGTGGGGGTAGGACTCGAACGTACAGGGGTGTACATACACGGTGGTACCACACGTACAGGGGTGGGGGTACGACTCGAACGTACAGGGGTGTACATACACGGTGGTACGACACGTACACGGGTGGGGGTACGACTCGAACGTACTGGGGTGTACATACACGATGGTACGACACGTACACGGGTGGGGGTGCGACTCGAACGTACAGGGGTGTACATACACGGTGGTACGACACATACAGGGGTGGGGGTACGACTCGAACGTACAGGGGTGTACATACACGGGGGTACGACACGTACACGGGTGGGGGTACGACTCGAACGTACAGGGGTGTACATACACGGTGGTACGACACGTACAGGGGTGGGGGTACGACTCGAACGTACAGGGGTGTACATACACGGGGGTACGACACGTACACGGGTGGGGGTACGACTCGAACGTACAGGGGTGTACATACACGGGTGGGGGTGTACATACACGGGGGTAGGACACGTACACGGGTGGTGGTAGGACTCGAATGTACAGGGGTGTACATACACGGTGGTACGACACGTACACGGGTGGGGGTGCGACTCGAACGTACAGGGGTGTACATACACGGTGGTACGACATGTACACGGGTGGGGGTACGACTCGAACGTACAGGGGTGTACCTACACGGGTGGGGGTGTACATACACAGGGGTAGGACACGTACACGGGTGGTGGTAGGACTCGAACGTACAGGGGTGTACATACACGGTGGTACGACACGTACAGGGGTGGGGGTACGACTCAAACGTACAGGGGTGTACATACACGGTGGTACGACACGTACACGGGTGGGGGTAGGACTCGAACGTACAGGGGTGTACATACACGGTGGTACGACACGTACAGGGGTGGGGGTACGACTCGAACATACAGGGGTGTACATACACAGTGGTACGACACGTACACGGGTGGGGGTACGACTCGAACGTACTGGGGTGTACATACACGGTGGTACGACACGTACACGGGTGGGGGTGCGACTCGAACGTACAGGGGTGTACATACACGGTGGTACGACACGTACAGGGGTGGGGGTACGACTTGAATGTACAGGGGTGTACATACACAGGGGTACGACACGTACACGGGTGGGGGTGCGACTCGAACGTACAGGGGTGTACATACACGGTGGTACGACACGTACACGGGTGGGGGTGCGACTCGAACGTACAGGGGTGTACATACACGGTGGTATGACACGTACACGGGTGGGGGTACGACTCGAACATACAGGGGTGTACATACACGGGTGGGGGTGTACATACACGGGGGTACGTCTCAGATGTACGGGGCTGGGGGGAGTGTTGGGCGCGTGTGCGGGCACATTTCTCCATGGTTGCTATGGGAGTTTGGTGCGGACGGTGTTTTTTCCATACGGTTGTGACATCGGACGCACGGGATGGATCGTGATTCCTCGGTCGGACTTCACTTTTCACATTTGTACGGTAAATCGTCCGAGGACGTGTCGGACACATTTTCCGACCCGAGGACGTGTGGGGAATCATTCCCAATGCGGTTCGTATGGACTTCTTCCCATGCGAATCGTGATTGCCAGTTTGTACGGCACTTGTACGATTCGTACGGTAAAAAGACCGGATACGAGTCGTACGGGCCTTTTTTTTACCGGATCGTAATTGGCACCTTGATAGTGGCAACTCTGATGTTTGTGGCTTATAGGGACAAGGTACAAATCAAGTGTAACCTTCAGGTTGGTTTTTCTTTTTCACCTTCATGTATGTTGAAGAACTCTTTCTGCTTTTGGCTATAATTCACAATCTATATATGATAGAGACATACTTTAAACAACACATTGTTCCTAGTCTTGTGCTACTTACCCATGTGAATTATCATGTATGTGGCATATTGGATAGTAGTCAAAGTGTGAAGTTGAATGTATGATTTTTTAAATTACGTCACATATTTGACAATGTAAAAATGTCCTGCAAACTTTTTTTCTTCTCAAAATATTGTCAAAAATAGTCATTTTTAGTATAAATAAGTGAGCGTTTGAGATTTTTTCACCAGATAAAGTTTTTTATGGTCACTTTACACTTAGGCTTCGGGTCCACATGTTTTCAATTTTTTGGATGACCCAGAAAAAAAAATTCTTTTTTCAAAAAGTTGCACTGGTGTAGCTCTCTGAAAAAAGGCACGCCCGAATATTTTTTTCTGAAAAAAGGGGGGGTGCATATGAAAGAGGGCTTCGAAATATTGTGATTGAGAACGATTTTTTTTTCGACATGAGCGAATTGCAATATGTAGCTAAGACATGTACACTTTATAGTGGCAACTCTGATGTTTGTGGCTTATAGGGACAAGGTACAAATCAAGTGTAACCTTCAGGTTGGTTTTTCTTTTTCACCTTCTTTTTTTTTTTTTGGCCATGGCTGCGAGGTAGGAGAAGGACTTTGATCCTGTGGTTAAAATTGGATACGGTCCCTCCCAGGTCAGTGTTAATTCCTGGCTATTGTATGTGTCAAGATTAAAAATTAAACTGAACAAACCAGGTATAGTGATGAGCCCTTGATTTTACAGTAGGTCGACATGTTTCAGGCCCCAAATCGCCCCCGCAGAAATAGGGAAGAGTGCTTTGTGCAAGAAGTGTTTTAAGTATTTTGAGAATGTTATATTTGTTATCAGAGTAACTTGCTACCCAGCTGATTTTCTCAAATATAATTTTGATTCCCACTGTGGACTGCTGTTCAAAAGCCTGTTGACACCCACATAACTACATTCTGCTGTAAAAAACATTGGAATTATAAAACGCATATTGCTTTTGCAAATGTAACTTTTTAATGGATTTGGTGCTGTATCTTAATCATTTTGAGTTATGTTAAATAGCACTGGAAAATAAAACCTAATGCCTTGCCACCTTTACTTTGGGGCTCTCGTGTTCGTTTGACATTATCACTTCTAGTGCAAAACAACATGTCTGAATGTCATACGTTTAAAAAAAAAACGATATTCAGTTGAGCTGCTGTTTCTTTGGTTGTCTTCTGTAGACTACATTTCTACATTTGGTTGACTTCAGTCCTGTAGGGTAGTGTAGGTGGCTTTCCATTGGTCTTGAGTACATCTTGGAGCCTTAGATGGTGGAGGGGGGCTAATGGTCTGGAAGGGACTCCCATCAGACAGTTGAGTGCCTTTGGGGGCAGCCGGTGCAGCACGATCTTGGACGTCTGGACTGATTTGAGACCTGCCTGCAAAGGGCGAGATCCAGAGTTTTGTTGGTTGCCAACATATGTTTTGTCGTCTTCTGTTTTCATTTAGCTTGCATTTTGGGGCAATCTGGTTGTTCACAAGTGAGCTGTTGTTTTGACTTGGTTAAAATGTTTTCGAGCTTCTTAAGTTGTATTATTAAAAAAGAGATTGTTCTCCCACTCTCCAGACAGTGCGGCGTTTGCACAGTTTCCAAGCGCTGTCTCGGGCTCGGCATGTGAGTTGTGTTGTAATAACGTCCGCAGCTCGCGCGCTGCAGATGACGGGCTTTCCATGAACCGAGCCTCGCGCAGCATGCATGAAATGTGGTCAGACCTCTCTTGAAGGGTCTGTTTTCTGTTTCAGGACTAGTCCCCGGCATCCACGACTTCCCCTTTGGACAGGATAAAATATTTACCCCGCCCTTCTCAGGGGTGTACTGGTTTCCATTTGTCTGCCGAATTTGCATTCCTGTCTCGTCTCTCAGGCTACACAAGTTGGCCCTGACGAGGCTCGTTTTCAAAGTCTCGGGTCACCGGTCTACGCTTGTAGTTCGTACTGGCCGCGCTTGCCTTCTGCAGTGTTAACGCTTCCCTCCCCGCAGGACTGCGTAGTTTAGACTTCCTTCACCATCTTGGCTCCAAACAAGAAATCGTCGATTAGCCCACACTCGTCCCATGTGTTGGTGTTGCTGCCTGTGGCTCCTACTGTCTTTTCAGTTGTTTCTTCCACAGACATTGTCTGACTAGTGGCCTTACGCGAAATGGTGCCACCCCACCCACCTGCAAAGTGTGATGAAGGGCCGCTGAGGCTCCTGTGCCTCTCTTTTTTTAAATTTTTTTTTAAATTTTTATTGAGATCAGGACAGGAGATCGGAACAACAAGAAATAATAAAGATTAAAGTGTCAGACAATCAAACAAATCAGACAAATCAAACAGACAGATCAAAAAGGGCATGGAGATACATATCGGCATTCCTGCAAGCATTGTTCAAGTCAACCAAATTACAAACAAATTTAGGTACATCAATCTTAACATAAAGTTGAGGAGCCCCAGATTCTGTCTATTTTTTGGAGAGATTTGTGACCTCTAATCTTAGCTAGAGAAGTTTCCATGGTATGAATTTCTTTGACAAGAAGCCACCACTCCATCACGTGTGGTGGGTTACTTAAGATCCATGTCCTAGCAATGGTCAGTCTGGCACAACCAATCAGAATATTGATAAGGTCAGTTTGTGAGGCTACAGATGAGTAATTTGACAGGGGAATGCCTAGCAGTACATTAGCCAGACTTAGTGTGATTGGTTGTGACAGAATCTGCGCCATACCCTGGCTGATTTTAGACCAGAATTCAGTAAGTCGAGGACACGTGAACATCATATGTTCAAGATTGGCAGCTAATAGGTCACATTTGGGACACCTTGTCCGTTCGCTGTTGGAGCGATTGCTGGACCATTTTGAAACTTTTTCTGGAGTGTAGTATAACTGGAATATCGTTTTATATTGTTGTAGTCTCAAACTTGAAGACTGGACCGAACGGTTGAAACTGCTAAGCGAAGATGATATCTGATTAGCAGAGATATTCAAGCCCAAGCGAGAGCTCGATTTTGCCGCAATATTCCCGCAGTCGTCCGGTTTAAGCGAGGTTAAAGCTTTATAGCCAAGACTAATAAGTGATCTAACCTTGTTAGAGTAGAAACAGTTCCAAATATCTGAATCTAAGATGTTTAGTAGCTTTATTTTCCGTATTAAATAGTTGTGTATTTGAATGTATTTAAACTGTGCGGTTAAAGGTAGTTTATAGATTGTTCTTAGTGTCTCGAAGGCCAAAAGACCGTCGTTACCATAGAGGTCCCCGAGTGTTTCTATTCCAGCGACTTTCCACATATAAAATATCCCATCATGAAATATCCCCGGAAGACCAGGATTGGCCCATAGAGATAATTGAGAATGAAAAAGAGACGTATTACATTTGGCCAGAATAAGTTGCCAAATTTTAACAGTGTCTCTGATAGTCTTAAATGTTACCCGTTTGAAATAGTTTGGGTCGTTAGCTTTGGCTAAAAACATATTAGAATCCTTGCCTAAAGCAAATTGATAGCAAAAAGGCGCTTGCTTGTCACGGATGAGCAAGCAGCGAAGACGACTGAGGAAAGCAGAGAGAAAATATAATCTGAAGTCGGGAAAGGTCAAACCGCCTTGATTAAAAGGTAGTTTGAGAAGATTGATTGACCTACGAGCCTTCTTGTATCCTCAAATAAAGCTGCTAAAAATCCCATCCAGCCGTTTGAAATATGTATTGTTGACGAGGAGAGGTATGGACCTAAATAAATATAGAAATTTAGGTAATATATTCATTTTAATTAAATTGATCCTACCGACCATACTGAGGGGAACCTTATGCCACTTTTTTAGAGTTGTAACAGTTTCTTTAAGGAGAGTCTCGTAGTTAAGTTTAATTATCTCACTAGTATCAGAAGAAATTTTAATGCCAAGATAAGTGTCTATTCTACAAGTACCTACTATCTGAGTCGGGGGTTTGTGATTCACAATGACTTGTGTTTTATGTGAGTTAAGTTTGTAGCCGGAAACTGAACCGAATTTGTTAGCCTCCTCAGTGATTCCCAGTATAGCTGTTGGTATATTGGTTGAATAGACCGCAATGTCATCGGCATACGCCGTAATTTTTAGCGATTTCTGACCATGTATGAAGGGAGTAATATTGGGATTGGCTTGTAGGGCGACAAGAAAGGGTTCCAACGATAACGCAAATAATAAGGGTGATAATGGACACCCTTGCCGGGTGCCACGAAAGATTGAAAAGCTAATAGAGGTTAGCCCAGCATAACAAAGCCTAGCAGTGGGGTGGTCGTAAAGAGCCTGTAGCCATTTAAGAAATTGACCGTGAAAGCCCATAGTGGTCAACGTTGACCAGAGAAATTCCCACCCCACTCGATCGAAGGCCTTTTCGGCATCCAAGAGAATCATACCGAGTGGGGTGGGTCCAAACCTGGCTACGTCGAATGCGGTGATAGCCATATTGATATGGGCAGTAGTATCTCTTCCCATGACAAAGCCGTGTTGATGAGGGGATACCAGATGAGGGATAAGAGGAGCTAATCGAATAGCAAGTACCTTGGCGAAAATTTTAGCATCTATGTTGATAAGTGAAATGGGTCTGTATGACCCACATTGGTCACCAGATTTACCCTTTTTTAGAAAAAAGACAATCCTGGTGGTGTTCCAGGATTTAGGAGCCTTCCCAGTGATCCCAACATTACTGATCACATCAGTAAGTAATGGTAGCATTTCCTCCGAGCATATTTTGTAAATATCTAATGGGATAGTATCCTCTCCAGCAGCTTTGCCTGAGGGTAGTGTAGCTATCGCTTTTCTAATCTCTAGCTCAGTGATATTTTCAGAGAGCAGCGTCATACTTCCAGTCTGTTTACCCTTAATTAAATTAGTATCCAGATATTCTTGAATCTTATTCAAAGCAGGCTGCTCGTCTGGGGTATATAGTGCACTGTAGAAGGCTACGAATTGCTGGAGAATCTGCTCAGGTTGGGTATAAACCATGTTATTTGGACCCTTAATTTCTTTTATAGATGTTCTAGATTTATCATCGGCGATTTTGTATGCTAAAATTTTACCAATCTTATCCCCACTCTCATATTGAGATAAATGAAATTTATGTAGACTATTCATATTTTTCTCCATGAGTCTAGTTTTAATGTTGAGCTTAGAGCGAGCTAGCTTGTGGCATATATCAGATACATTTGATACACCCTGTGTCAGAGCCTGTGACAGCTGTTTTTCAAGCATAGTTATAGTGTTACTCATAGCAGCCCAGCCACGTTTATATAAAGAGTTCTGATTTAGAACGAACTGCTGTGTAAACCCGCGTATGCTAGCTTTGACCGTGTCCCAAACTATACTGAGTGAAGCTGAATTTATATTTATTGCAATAAATTCGCCTAAGTGTGCTTTCAGTTGTGAGATATAGTCTTTATTGGACAGTAAGTGTCTGGGAAATGTAAATGTCCTGGGTTTCCGACTAATCTGTGGCATACTGAATGTTAATATAATTGGATTGTGATCCGAAGCCACTCTTGGACAAAGCTCAATGGAGCTATTCTTTATGATATTATCTGAGGCCCAGGCCATATCAATTCTTGAGCAGAGTTGGTGAGGTGCAGAATAATATGTGAAACCAGCAATAGAGGGGTATATAGTTCGCCAGACATCTTTTAGATTATGAATACGACCGAGTTCAATAAGAGCGGCTCGGGAGCGACGCATCCTCTGAAAAGCTCGATGTCTAGTAGTATCAATATTATAATCCATAATGAGGTTAAAATCCCCCATTATGATAAGTTCTCCACTGCTGTCCAAAAGTTCTATATTTAGCCTGTCTATAATGAAAGGATCGTCAATATTCGAACCATAAAATATACAGAAAGAAAAATATTATCATGCCAAAGTATTTGAGCAATAGCCCAACGGCCGGCTTTATCCACCTTAGTTTTGATTAATGCTATATTTAATCTTTTCTGTGTTAAAATGGCAACACCTCTAGTTGGGATACTGCATTCTGAACGCACTATCACATCGTATCCTAGCTGCCCAAGAAGTTTACGGTCTTTATAGGTGATATGTGTTTCGGTGAGCAAGGCTATCTGGGGCTTATACAAATTAAGCTCTTCAGAGACAAGCCGTCTTTTTTTTTCTCGACATTGGCGAATTGCAGTATGTAGCTAAGACATGTACACTTTATAGTGGCAACTCGGATGTTTGTGGCTTATAGGGACAAGGTACAAATCAAGTGTAACCTTCAGGTTGGTTTTTCTTTTTCACCTTCATGTATGTTGAAGAACTCTTTTTGCTTTTGGCTATAATTCACAATCTATATACGATAGAGACATAATTTAAACAACACATTTTTCCTAGTCTTGTGCTACTTACCCATGTGAATTATCATGTATGTGGCATATTGGATAGTAGTCAAAATGTGAAGTTGAATGTATGATGTTTTTCAATTACGTCACAAGTTCGAAAAAGTATGCCTTACATTTTGGCCCATAATTCTGAAACCATACAATCTGGATCCTCAATTTAAAGTGCAGCATAAATCTGTGCCATGCTTAGAAGTGGTGAGAATCTTTCAGTGATTAAATGCATGTTTTAAATACAAAAAATCTCAATTTATTTCAAATATTTCACGTATATTGTGTCATAATTCATGATCCATACTAGATAGAGCTTCATTTGCAAATGCAACACATTCTATAGAATATCCCACTGCAGGATGCCAAATTACATGCCTCTAGGATGTAGAGAAAGTACATAAAACTAACATTGACTCCATACTGGGCGATTTTACATCTCCGGCCATCTGGTCACCCTATAGAAACTAATTTTGTTTATAATCAAGGGAGTTTTTATGCTATTACGCTCATAATGCTTCACATTAATCCTTATCATGTCTATAATGAGCTACAATTGAACAATAGATGAAAATGCATTCTAAACCATGTTTTTTTTTACCTTAAAAATCCTCATTGAAATAGACTTGTTACACCTATGCAGCTTTTAGCTTATGTGTAATAAGAAAATGTGTCATAAAAAAGTGAAAATGACATATAGAGGTGTTTTTTCATCTGTTTATGCAGCCTATTGTGAAAACAAGTCAAACCAATGTTTTACTTTACAAAAAATAAATTCCCAAATTTCCGCATTTTACCACTTACATAAAACATCTCCTGAGAAAGTTGCATATAAATGAGTCAGGGTACATATTTTTTAAAAAACATTTCCGGCTTGAGAATCAACATAACAAAAGGCTTAATTTGATATATCACATACCCTAAAAAAAAATCACAATATTGATACTTTTGCATTTTTCCCAAGCTCAATGTAAAACATCCGTTGCACTGGTGCAACGAAAGGTTAAGTCAAAAACGGAAACAGCTATAAAAAAAAATCTGAAATATATATTTCAAAAATTCCTTTTGTTTCTTTGGCCTAAACCCAAAAGGCTTCCAACAACACCTTTTTTTCAAAAATCGAACAATGTAAAAATTGTTGTAGCTCACCGTAGAGCACTGACAGCCCGAGGGCGACATGCCCGTAGGAGATGGGCGTAAGGAACTACATATCCCAGCGCGCTTTGCGAGATGACGCTCCGACGTCATCGCGCACGGCGCGAAGACGATGAAAAAGAACTTCCGGCATCAAGCGGGTGCCGGTTATTTTGGATTTCCAGGTTCGAGTGCGGACGAGATCGAGTGCGGACGATAGTGGCGTTCTGGTAGGGGTGCTTCGCACCAGCATTGACTTTCCGCTGCCTTTGTCGCGCACTAGTGTGTGTGCGGTTTTCCCCGGTCCGTGCTAAAGTCCGAGGGTGAAACAGAACCGCTGCGGTTCCGTTGGACGCCTTTCCAAGGCATTGCGGGATCGCCCGAGCGGTGAGCACTGTGTTTATGATAAATTGCATACCAGCGACTCCAAGGATTGGAGCCTTTCCTATTTTCCTCCTGTCAGAGGGAAACCTTCCCGGAGAACGATAGTAGGCCCACCCGCTGGGGTTCTCTTTAGTTCACGCTATCCCAGGAGCATGGGAGTAGCGCTCTAAGTTTGTACAGAAACCGGTGACGGAGCTGCAGGCACCGAACAGGGCTTAAGCTTCGCTGCACCTCAATTGTTTATTTGTATTCCAACAGGGGCGGAGAGGACTTCTGACATACGTCCTTCCCCTCCCCCTGTTATACCCGAGGTTCAGGAATTGTGGTAGGTCCGTTTGTTCTGGGGGTAAAGGAGAAGGAGGGGAAAAGCAAGTAGGGGTATCTTGTGGCTAAACCATGTCCTTTCTATAGGTCACGAACTGCTTTGTTCCTCGGCTCTCCAGGTCTCCCAGTCAGGAGTGCTTTCTTTCCTTTACAGGTACAGCAGGGGAAATAGGGGAAACATTGAGTACGGGAGTCTAGGGGTTGTCCTAACCATATTGCCTTGTGCTTTTTCTTTCAGATCTCCCTCCCCGCAGTCCCCTTCCTTTCCTTCCCTCGCCTGATCACCCTTTTGTGTCTGTCATATACATACCAGACCAAGGGGCTATCGGGAGGTGGACCCCTTACAGCATCGTGCGACCCTGAGGACGTTGGACTGCGACAAAAATGTCCTGCAAACTTTTTTTCTTCTCAAAATATTGTCAAAAATAGTCATTTTTTGTATAAATAAGTGACCGTTTGAGATTTTTTCACCAGATAAAGTTTTTTATAGTCACTGTACACTTAGGCTTCGGGTCCACATGATTTCAATTTTTTGGATGACCCAGAAAAAAAAAATATTTTTTAAAAAAGCTGCACTGGTGTAGCTCTCTGAAAAAAGGAACGCCCGAATATTTTTTTCTGAAAAAAGGGGGGTGCATATGAAAGAGGGCATCGAAATATTATGATTGAGCACGATTTTTTTTTCTGACATGGGCGAATTGCAGTATGTAGCTAAGACATGTACACTTTATAGTGGCAACTCTGATGTTTGTGGCTTATAGGGACAAGGTACAAATCAAGTGTAACCTTCAGGTTGGTTTTTCTTTTTCACCTTCATGTATGTTGAAGAACTCTTTTTGCTTTTGGCTATAATTCACAATCTATATATGATAGAGACATACTTTAAACATACATTGTTCCTAGTCTTGTACTACTTACCCATGTGAATTATCATGTATGTGGCATATTGGATAGTAGTCAAAATGTGAAGTTGAATGTATGATGTTTTTTAATTACGTCACATGTTCGAAAAAGTATGCCTTACATTTTGGCCCATAATTCTGAAACCATACAATCTGGATCCTCAATTCAAAGTGCAGCATAAAGCTAACATCATGCCACTGTTCTGTGTCCATCTTCATGCTTGTGCCATGCTTAGAAGTGGTGAGAATCTTTCAGTGATTAAATGCATGTTTTAAATGCAAAAAATCTCAATATATTTCAAATATTTCACGTATATTGTGTCATAATTCATGATCCATACTAGATAGAGCTTCATTTGCAAATGCAACACATTCTATAGAATATCCCACTGCAGGAAGCCAAATTACATGCCTCTAGGATGTAGAGAAAGTACATAAAACTAACATTGACTCCATACTGGGCGATTTTACATCTCCGGCCATCTGGTCACCCTATAGAAAATAATTTTGTTAATAATCAAGTGAGTTTTTATGCTATTATGCTCATAATGCATCACATTAATCCTTATCATGTCTATAATGAGCTACAATTGAACAATAGTTTCAAATGCATTCTAAACCATGTTTTTTTTTTACCTTAAAAATCCTCATTGAAATAGACTTGTTACACCGATGCAGCTTTTAGCTTATGTGTAATTAGAAAATGTGCCATAAAAAAGTGAAAATGACATATAGAGGTGTTTTTTCATCTGTTTATGCAGCCTAATGTGAAAACAAGTCAAACCAATGTTTTACTTTACAAAAAATTTAATTCCCAAATTTCCGCATTTTACCACTTACATAAAACATCTCCTGAGAAAGTTGCATATAAATGAGTCAGATTAAATTTGTTTTTTAAAAACGTTTCCGGCTTGAGAATCAACATAACAAAAGGCTTAATTTGATATATCACATACCCTAAAAAAAAAATCACAATATTGATTTTTTTGCATTTTTCCCAAGCTCAATGTAAAACATCCGTTAAAAGGTTAAGTCGAAAAACGGAAACAGCTATAAAAAAAAATCTGAAATATATATTTCAAAAATTCCTTTTGTTTCTTTGGCCTAAACCCAAAAGGCTTCCAACAACACCTTTTTTTCAAAAATCGAACAATGTAAAAATGTCCTGCGAACTTTTTTTCTTCTCAAAATATTGTCAAAAATAGTCATTTTTAGTATAAATAAGTGAGCGTTTGAGATTTTTTCACCAGATAAAGTTTTTTATGGTCACTTTACACTTAGGCTTCGGGTCCACATGCTTTCAATTTTTTGGTTGACCCAGAAAAAAAAAATCTTTTTTCAAAAAGCTGCACTGGTGTAGCTCTCTGAAAAAAGGCACGCCCGAATATTTTTTTCTGAAAAAAGGGGGGTGCATATGAAAGAGGGCGTCGAAATATTGTGATTGAGAACGATTTTTTTTTCGACATGGGCGAATTGCAGTATGTAGCTAAGACATGTACACTTTATAGTGGCAACTCTGATGTTTGTGGCTTATAGGGACAAGGTACAAATCAAGTGTAACCTTCAGGTTGGTTTTTCTTTTTCACCTTCATGTATGTTGAAGGACTCTTTTTGCTTTTGGCTATAATTCACAATCTATATATGATAGAGACATAATTTAAACAACACATTGTTCCTAGTCTTGCGCTACTTACCCATGTGAATTATCATGTATGTGGCATATTGGATAGTAGTCAAAATATGAAGTTGAATGTATGATGTTTTTAAATTACGTCACATGTTCGAAAAAGTATGCCTTACATTTTGGCCCATAATTCTGAAACCATACAATCTGGATCCTCAATTCAAAGTGCAGCATAAAACTAACATCATGCCACTGTTCTGTGTCCATTTTCATGCTTGTGCCATGCTTAGAAGTGGTGAGAATCGTTCAGTGATTAAATGTGTGTTTTAAATACAAAAAATCTCCATTTATTTCAAATATTTCACGTATATTGTGTCATAATTCATGATCCATACTAGATAGAGCTTCATTTGCAAATGCAACACATTCTATATAATATCCCACTGCAGGATGCCAAATTACATGCCTCTAGAATGTAGAGAAAGTACATAAAACTAACATTGACTCCATACTGGGTGATTTTACATCTCCGGCCATCTGGTCACCCTATAGAAACTAATTTTGTTTATAATCAAGGGAGTTTTTATGCTATTACGCTCATAATGCTTCACATTAATCCTTATCATGTCTATAATGAGCTACAATTGTACAATAGATGAAAATGCATTCTAAACCATGTTTTTTTTACCTTAAAAATCCTCATTGAAATAGACTTGTTACACCTATGCAGCTTTTAGCTTATGTGTAATAAGAAAATGTGCCATAAAAAAGTGAAAATGACACATAGAGGTGTTTATTCATCTGTTTATGCAGCCTAATGTGAAAACAAGTCAAACCAATGTTTTACTTTACAAAAAATAAATTCCCAAATTTCCGCATTTTACCACTTACATAAAACATCTCCTGAGAAAGTTGCATATAAATGAGTCAGGGTACATTTTTTTTTAAAAACGTTTCCGGCTTGAGAATCAACATACCAAAAGGCTTAATTTGATATATCACATACCCTAAAAAAAAAATCACAATATTGATTTTTTTGCATTTTTCCCAAGCTCAATGTAAAACATCCGTTGCACTGGTGCAACGAAAGGTTAAGTCAAAAACGGAAACAGCTATAAAAAAAAATCTGAAATATATATTTCAAAAATTCCTTTTGTTTCTTTGGCCTAAACCCAAAAGGCTTCCAACAACACCTTTTTTTCAAAAATCGAACAATGTAAAAATGTCCTGCAAACTTTTTTTCTTCTCAAAATATTGTCAAAAATAGTCATTTTTAGTATAAATAAGTGAGCGTTTGAGATTTTTTCACCAGATAAAGTTTTTTATGGTCACTTTACACTTAGGCTTCGGGTCCACATGTTTTCAATTTTTTGGTTGACCCAGAAAAAAAAAATATTTTTTCAAAAAGCTGCACTGGTGTAGCTCTCTGAAAAAAGGCACGCCCGAATATTTTTTTCTGAAAAAAGGGGGGTGCATATGAAAGAGGGCGTCGAAATATTGTGATTGAGAACGATTTTTTTTCTCGACATGGGCGAATTGCAGTATGTAGCTAAGACATGTACACTTTATAGTGGCAACTCTGATGTTTGTGGCTTATAGGGACAAGGTACAAATCAAGTGTAACCTTCAGGTTGGTTTTTCTTTTTCACCTTCATGTATGTTGAAGAACTCTTTTTGCTTTTGGCTATAATTCACAATCTATATATGATAGAGACATAATTTAAACAACACATTGTTCCTAGTCTTGTGCTACTTACCCATGTGAATTATCATGTATGTGGCATATTGGGTAGTAGTCAAAATATGAAGTTGAATGTATGATGTTTTTAAATTACGTCACATGTTCGAAAAAGTATGCCTTACATTTTGGCCCATAATTCCGAAACCATACAATCTGGATCCTCTATTCAAAGTGAAGCATAAAGCTAACAGCATGCCACTACTCTGTGTCCATTTTCATGCTTGTGCCATGCTTAGAAGTGGTGAGAATATTTCAGTGATTAAATGCATGTTTTAAATACAAAAAATCTCAATATATTTCAAACATTTCACGTATATTGTGTCATAATTCATGATCCATACTAGATAGAGCTTCATTTGCAAATGCAACACATTCTATAGAATATCCCACTGCAGGAAGCCAAATTACATGCCTCTAGGATATAGAGAAAGTACATAAAACTAACATTGACTCCATACTGGGCGATTTTACATCTCCGGCCATCTGGTCACCCTATAGAAACTAATTTTGTTAATAATCAAGTGAGTTTTTATGCTATTATGCTCATAATGCATCACATTAATCCTTATCATGTCTATAATGAGCTACAATTGAACAATAGTTGAAAATGCATTCTAAACCATGTTTTTTTTACCTTAAAAATCCTCATTGAAATAGACTTGTTACACCTATGCAGCTTTTAGCTTATGTGTAATAAGAAAATGTGCCATAAAAAAGTGAAAATGACATATAGAGGTGTTTTTTCATCTGTTTATGCAGCCTAATGTGAAAACAAGTCAAACCAATGTTTTACTTTACAAAAAATAAATTCCCAAATTTCCGCATTTTACCACTTAAATTAAACATCTCCTGAGAAAGTTGCATTTAAATGAGTCAGAGTAAATTTTTTTTTAAAAACGTTTCCGGCTTGAGAATCAACATAACAAAAGGCTTAATTTGATATATCACATACCCTAAAAAAAAATCACAATATTGATTTTTTTGCATTTTTCCCAAGCTCAATGTAAAACATCCGTTGCACTGGTGCAACGAAAGGTTAAGTCGAAAAAGGGAAACAGCTATAAAAAAAAATCTGAAATATATATTTCAAAAATTCCTTTTGTTTCTTTGGCCTAAACCCAAAAGGCTTCCAACAACTCCTTTTTTTAAAAAATCGAACAATGTAAAAATGTCCTGCGAACTTTTTTTCTTCTCAAAATATTGTCAAAAATAGTCATTTTTAGTATAAATAAGTGAGCGTTTGAGATTTTTTCACCAGATAAAGTTTTTTATGGTCCCTTTACACTTAGGCTTCGGGTCCACATGTTTTCAATTTTTTGGTTGACCCAGAAAAAAAAAATCTTTTTTCAAAAAGCTGCACTGGTGTAGCTCTCTGAAAAAAGGCACGCCCGAATATTTTTTTCTGAAAAAGGGGGGTGCATATGAAAGAGGGCGTCGAAATATTGTGATTGAGAACGATTTTTTATTCGACATGGGCGAATTGCAGTATGTAGCTAAGACATGTACACTTTATAGTGGCAACTCTGATGTTTGTGGCTTATAGGGACAAGGTACAAATCAAGTGTAACCTTCAGGTTGGTTTTTCTTTTTCACCTTCATGTATGTTGAAGAACTCTTTTTGCTTTTGGCTATAATTCACAATCTATATATGATAGAGACATAATTTAAACAACACATTGTTCCTAGTCTTGTGCTACTTACCCATGTGAATTATCATGTATGTGGCATATTGGATAGTAGTCAAAATATGAAGTTGAATGTATGATGTTTTTAAATTACGTCACTTGTTCGAAAAAGTATGCCTTACATTTTGGCCCATGATTCTGAAACCATACAATCTGGATCCTCAATTCAAAGTGCAGCATAAAGCTAACATCATGCCACTGGTCTGTGTCCATTGTCATGCTTGTGCCATGCTTAGAAGTGGTGAGAATCTTTCAGTGATTAAATGCATGTTTTAAATACAAAAAATCTCAATTTATTTCAAATATTTCACATATATTGTGTCATAATTCATGATCCATACTAGATAGAGCTTCATTTGCAAATGCAACACATTCTATAGAATATCCCACTGCAGGATGCCAAATTACATGCCTCTAGGATGTAGAGAAAGTATATAAAACTAACATTGACTCCATACTGGGCGATTTTACATCTCCGGCGATCTGGTCACCCTATAGAAACTAATTTTGTTTATAATCAAGGGAGTTTTTATGCTATTACGCTCATAATGCTTCACATTAGTCCTTATCATGTCTAAAATGAGCTACAATTGAACAATAGATGAAAATGCATTCTAAACCATGTTTTTTTTTACCTTAAAAATCCTCATTGAAATAGACTTGTTACACCTATGCAGCTTTTAGCTTATGTGTAATAAGAAAATGTGCCATAAAAAAGTGAAAATGACATATAGAGGTGTTTTTTCATCTGTTTATGCAGCCTATTGTGAAAACAAGTCAAACCAATGTTTTACTTTACAAAAAATAAATTCCCAAATTTCCGCATTTTACCACTTACATAAAACATCTCCTGAGAAAGTTGCATATAAATGAGTCAGGGTACATTTTTTTTTAAAAACGTTTCCGGCTTGAGAATCAACATAACAAAAGGCTTAATTTGATATATCACATACCCTAAAAAAAAAATCACAATATTGATTTTTTTGCATTTTTACCAAGCTCAATGTAAAACATCCGTTGCACTGGTGCAACAAAAGGTTAAGTCGAAAAACGGAAACAGCTATAAAAAAAAATCTGAAATATATATTTCAAAAATTCCTTTTGTTTCTTTGGCCTAAACCCAAAAGGCTTCCAACAACACCATTTTTTTAAAAATCGAACAATGTAAAAATGTCCTGCGAACTTTTTTTCTTCTCAAAATATTGTCAAAAATAGTCATTTTTAGTATAAATAAGTGAGCGTTTGAGATTTTTTCACCAGATAAAGTTTTGTATGGTCCCTTTACACTTAGGCTTCGGGTCCACATGTTTTCAATTTTTTGGTTGACCCAGAAAAAAAATTTATTTTTTCAAAAAGCTGCACTGGTGTAGCTCTCTGAAAAATGGCACGCCCGAATATTTTTTTCTGAAAAAAGGGGGGTGCATATGAAAGAGGGCGTCGAAATATTGTGATTGAGAACTATTTTTTTTCGACATGGGCGAATTGCAGTATGTAGCTAAGACATGTACACTTTATAGTGGCAGCTCTGATGTTTGTGGCTTATAGGGACAAGGTACAAATCAAGTGTAACCTTCAGGTTGTTTTTTCTTTTTCACCTTCATGTATGTTGAAGAACTCTTTTTGCTTTTGGCTATAATTCACAATCTATATATGATAGAGACATAATTCAAACAACACATTTTTCCTAGTCTTGTGCTACTTACCCATGTGAATTATCATGTATGTGGCATATTGGGTAGTAGTCAAAATATGAAGTTGAATGTATGATGTTTTTAAATTACGTCACATGTTCGAAAAAGTATGCCTTACATTTTGGCCCATAATTCCGAAACCATACAATCTGGATCCTCTATCCAAAGTGCAGCATAAAGCTAACAGCATGCCACTACTCTGTGTCCATTTTCATGCTTGTGCCATGCTTAGAAGTGGTGAGAATCTTTCAGTGATTAAATGCATGTTTTAAATACAAAAAATCTCAATATATTTCAAACATTTCACGTATATTGTGTCATAATTCATGATCCATACTAGATAGAGCTTCATTTGCAAATGCAACACATTCTATAGAATATCCCACTGCATGAAGCCAAATTACATGCCTCTAGGATATAGAGAAAGTACATAAAACTAACATTGACTCCATACTGGGCGATTTTACATCTCCGGTCATCTGGTCACCCTATAGAAACTAATTTTGTTAATAATCAAGTGAGTTTTTATGCTATTATGCTCATAATGCATCACATTAATCCTTATCATGTCTATAATGAGCTACAATTGAACAATAGTTGAAAATGCATTCTAAACCATGGTTTTTTTTACCTTAAAAATCCTCATTGAAATAGACTTGTTACACCTATGCAGCTTTTAGCTTATGTGTAATAAGAAAATGTGCCATAAAAAAGTGAAAATGACATATAGAGGTGTTTTTTCATCTGTTTATGCAGCCTAATGTGAAAACAAGTCAAACCAATGTTTTACTTTACAAAAAATAAATTCCCAAATTTCCGCATTTTACCACTTAAATTAAACATCTCCTGAGAAAGTTGCATTTAAATGAGTCAGAGTAAATTTTTTTTTAAAAACGTTTCCGGCTTGAGAATCAACATAACAAAAGGCTTAATTTGATATATCACATACCCTAAAAAAAAATCACAATATTGATTTTTTTGCATTTTTCCCAAGCTCAATGTAAAACATCCGTTGCACTGGTGCAACGGAAGGTTAAGTCGAAAAACGGAAACAGCTATAAAAAAAAATCTGAAATATATCTTTCAAAAATTCCTTTTGTTTCTTTGGCCTAAACCCAAAAGGCTTCCAACAACACCTTTTTTTCAAAAATCGAACAATGTAAAAATGTCCTGCGAACTTTTTTTCTTCTCAAAATATTGTCAAAAATAGTCATTTTTAGTATAAATAAGTGAGCGTTTGAGATTTTTTCACCAGATAAAGTTTTTTATGGTCACTTTACACTTAGGCTTCGGGTCCACATGTTTTCAATTTTTTGGTTGACCCAGAAAAAAAAATTATTTTTTCAAAAAGCTGCACTGGTGTAGCTCTCTGAAAAAAGGCACGCCCAAATATTTTTTTCTGAAAAAAGGGGGGTGCATATGAAAGAGGGCGTCGAAATATTGTGATTGAGAACAATTTTTTTTCGACATGGGCGAATTGCAGTATGTAGCTAAGACATGTACACTTTATAGTGGCAGCTCTGATGTTTGTGGCTTATAGTGACAAGGTACAAATCAAGTGTAACCTTCAGGTTGGTTTTTCTTTTTCACCTTCATGTATGTTGAAGAACTCTTTTTGCTTTTGGCTATAATTCACAATCTATATATGATAGAGACATAATTTAAACAACACATTGTTCCTAGTCTTGTGCTACTTACCCATGTGAATTATCATGTATGTGGCATGTTGGGTAGTAGTCAAAATATGAAGTTGAATGTATGATGTTTTTAAATTACGTCACATGTTCGAAAAAGTATGCCTTACATTTTGGCCAATAATTCTGAAACCATACAATCTGGATCCTCTATTCAAAGTGAAGCATAAAGCTAACAGCATGCCACTACTCTGTGTCCATTTTCATGCTTGTGCCATGCTTAGAAGTGGTGAGAATCTTTCAGTGATTAAATGCATGTTTTAAATACAAAAAATCTCAATATATTTCAAACATTTCACGTATATTGTGTCATAATTCATGATCCATACTAGATAGAGCTTCATTTGCAAATGCAACACATTCTATAGAATATCCCACTGCAGGAAGCCAAATTACATGCCTCTAGGATATAGAGAAAGTACATAAAACTAACATTGACTCCATACTGGGCGATTTTACATCTCCGGCCATCTGGTCACCCTATAGAAACTAATTTTGTTAATAATCAAGTGAGTTTTTATGCTATTATGCTCATAATGCATCACATTAATCCTTATCATGTCTATAATGAGCTACAATTGAACAATAGTTGAAAATGCATTCTAAACCATGTTTTTTTTTACCTTAAAAATCCTCATTGAAATAGACTTGTTACACCTATGCAGCTTTTAGCTTATGTGTAATAAGAAAATGTGCCATAAAAAAGTGAAAATGACATATAGAGGTGTTTTTTCATCTGTTTATGCAGCCTAATGTGAAAACAAGTCAAACCAATGTTTTACTTTACAAAAAATAAATTCCCAAATTTCCGCATTTTACCACTTAAATTAAACATCTCCTGAGAAAGTTGCATTTAAATGAGTCAGAGTAAATTTTTTTTTAAAAACGTTTCCGGCTTGAGAATCAACATAACAAAAGGCTTAATTTGATATATCAAATACCCTAAAAAAAAATCACAATATTGATTTTTTTGCATTTTTCCCAAGCTCAATGTAAAACATCCGTTGCACTGGTGCAACGAAAGGTTAAGTCGAAAAAGGGAAACAGCTATAAAAAAAAATCTGAAATATATATTTCAAAAATTCCTTTTGTTTCTTTGGCCTAAACCCAAAAGGCTTCCAACAACTCCTTTTTTTAAAAAATCGAACAATGTAAAAATGTCCTGCGAACTTTTTTTCTTCTCAAAATATTGTCAAAAATAGTCATTTTTAGTATAAATAAGTGAGCGTTTGAGATTTTTTCACCAGATAAAGTGTTTTATGGTCCCTTTACACTTAGGCTTCGGGTCCACATGTTTTCAATTTTTTGGTTGACCCAGAAAAAAAAAATCTTTTTTCAAAAAGCTGCACTGGTGTAGCTCTCTGAAAAAAGGCACGCCCGAATATTTTTTTCTGAAAAAGGGGGGTGCATATGAAAGAGGGCGTCGAAATATTGTGATTGAGAACGATTTTTTATTCGACATGGGCGAATTGCAGTATGTAGCTAAGACATGTACACTTTATAGTGGCAACTCTGATGTTTGTGGCTTATAGAGACAAGGTACAAATCAAGTGTAACCTTCAGGTTGGTTTTTCTTTTTCACCTTCATCTATGTTGAAGAACTCTTTTTGCTTTTGGCTATAATTCACAATCTATATATGATAGAGACATAATTTAAACAACACATTGTTCCTAGTCTTGTGCTACTTACCCATGTGAATTATCATGTATGTGGCATATTGGATAGTAGTCAAAATATGAAGTTGAATGCATGATGTTTTTAAATTACGTCACTTGTTCGAAAAAGTATGCCTTACATTTTGGCCCATAATTCTGAAACCATACAATCTGGATCCTCAATTCAAAGTGCAGCATAAAGCTAACATCATGCCACTGTTCTGTGTCCATTTTCATGCTTGTGCCATGCTTAGAAGTGGTGAGAATCTTTCAGTGATTAAATGCATGTTTTAAATACAAAAAATCTCAATTTATTTCAAATATTTCACATATATTGTGTCATAATTCATGATCCATACTAGATAGAGCTTAATTTGCAAATGCAACACATTCTATAGAATATCCCACTGCAGGATACCAAATTACATGCCTCTAGGATGTAGAGAAAGTACATAAAACTAACATTGACTCCATACTGGGCGATTTTACATCTCCGGCCATCTGGTCACCCTATAGAAACTAATTTTGTTTATAATCAAGGGAGTTTTTATGCTATTACGCTCATAATGCTTCACATTAATCCTTATCATGTCTATAATGAGCTACAATTGAACAATAGATGAAAATGCATTCTAAACCATGTTTTTTTTACCTTAAAAATCCTCATTGAAATAGACTTTTTACACCTATGCAGCTTTTAGCTTATGTGTAATAAGAAAATGTGCAATAAAAAAGTGAAAATGACATATAGAGGTGTTTTTTCATCTGTTTATGCAGCCTATTGTGAAAACAAGTCAAACCAATGTTTTACTTTACAAAAAATAAATTCCCAAATTTCCGCATTTTACCACTTACATAAAACATCTCCTGAGAAAGTTGCATATAAATGAGTCAGGGTACATTTTTTTTTAAAAACGTTTCTGGCTTGAGAATCAACATAACAAAAGGCTTAATTTGATATATCACATACCCTAAAAAAAAAATCACAATATTGATTTTTTTGCATTTTTCCTAAGCTCAATGTAAAACATCCGTTGCACTGGTGCAACGAAAGGTTAAGTCGAAAAACGGAAACAGCTATAAAAAAAAATCTGAAATATATATTTCAAAAATTCCTTTTGTTTCTTTGGCCTAAACCCAAAAGGCTTCCAACAACACCATTTTTTTAAAAATCGAACAATGTAAAAATGTCCTGCGAACTTTTTTTCTTCTCAAAATATTGTCAAAAATAGTCATTTTTAGTATAAATAAGTGAGCGTTTGAGATTTTTTCACCAGATAAAGTTTTGTATGGTCCCTTTACACTTAGGCTTCGGGTCCACATGTTTTAAATTTTTTGGTTGACCCAGAAAAAAAAAGATCTTTTTTCAAAAAGCTGCACTGGTGTAGCTCTCTGAAAAAAGGCACGCCCGAATATTTTTTTCTGAAAAAAGGGGGGTGCATATGAAAGAGGGCGTCGAAGTATTGTGATTGAGAACGATTTTTTTCGACATGGGCGAATTGCAGTATGTAGCTAAGACATGTACACTTTATAGTGGCAGCTCTGATGTTTGTGGCTTATAGGGACAAGGTACAAATCAAGTGTAACCTTCAGGTTGGTTTTTCTTTTTCACCTTCATGTATGTTGAAGAACTCTTTTTGCTTTTGGCTATAATTCACAATCTATATATGATAGAGACATAATTTAAACAACACATTGTTACTAGGCTTGTGCTACTTACCCATGTGAATTATCATGTATGTGGCATATTGGATAGTAGTCAAAATATGAAGTTGAATGTATGATGTTTTTAAATTATGTCACATGTTTGAAAAAGTATGCCTTACATTTTGGCCCATAATTCCGAAACCATACAATCTGAAACCTCTATTCAAAGTGCAGCATAAAGCTAACAGCATGCCACTACTCTGTGTCCATTTTCATGCTTGTGCCATGCTTAGAAGTGGTGAGAAAATTTCAGTGATTAAATGCATGTTTTAAATACAAAAAATCTCAATATATTTCAAACATTTCACGTATATTGTGTCATAATTCATGATCCATACTAGATAGAGCTTCATTTGCAAATGCAACAGACTCTATAGAATATCCCACTGCAGGAAGCCAAATTACATGCCTCTAGGATATAGAGAAAGTACATAAAACTAACATTGACTCCATACTGGGCGATTTTACATCTCCGGCCATCTGGTCACCCTATAGAAACTAATTTTGTTAATAATCAAGTGAGTTTTTATGCTATTATGCTCATAATGCATCACATTAATCCTTATCATGTCTATAATGAGCTACAATTGAACAATAGTTGAAAATGCATTCTAAACCATGTTTTTTTTTACCTTAAAAATCCTCATTGAAATAGACTTGTTACACCTATGCAGCTTTTAGCTTATGTGTAATAAGAAAATGTGCCATAAAAAAGAGAAAATGACATATAGAGGTGTTTTTTCATCTGTTTATACAGCCTAATGTGAAAACAAGTCAAACCAATGTTTTACTTTACAAAAAATAAATTCCCAAATTTCCGCATTTTACCACTTAAATTAAACATCTCCTGAGAAAGTTGCATATAAATGAGTCAGAGTAAATTTTTTTTAAAAAACGTTTCCGGCTTGAGAATCAAAATAACAAAAGGCTTAATTTGATATATCACATACCCTAAAAAAAAATCACAATATTGATTTTTTTGCATTTTTCCCAAGCTCAATGTAAAACATCTGTTGCACTGGTGCAACGAAAGGTTAAGTCGAAAAACGGAAACAGCTATAAAAAAAAATCTGAAATATATATTTCAAAAATTCCTTTTGTTTCTTTGGCCTAAACCCAAAAGGTTTCCAACAACTCCTTTTTTTTAAAAATCGAACAATGTAAAAATGTCCTGCGAACTTTTTTTCTTCTCAAAATATTGTCAAAAATAGTCATTTTTAGTATAAATAAATGAGCGTTTGAGATTTTTTCACCAGATAAAGTTTTTTATGGTCCGTTTACACTTAGGCTTCGGGTCCACATGTTTTCAATTTTTTGGTTGACCCAGAAAAAAAAAATCTTTTTTCAAAAAGCTGCACTGGTGTAGCTCTCTGAAAAAAGGCACGCCCGAATATTTTTTTCTGAAAAAAGGGGGGTGCATATGAAACAGGGCGTCGAAATATTGTGATTGAGAACGATTTTTTTTCGACATGGGCGAATTGCAGTATGTAGCTAAGACATGTACACTTTATAGTGGCAACTCTGATGTTTGTGGCTTATAGGGACAAGGTACAAATCAAGTGTAACCTTCAGGTTGGTTTTTCTTTTTCACCTTCATGTATGTTGAAGAACTCTTTTTGCTTTTGGCTATAATTCACAATCTATATATGATAGAGACATAATTTAAACAACACATTGTTCCTAGTCTTGTGCTACTTACCCATGTGAATTATCATGTATGTGGCATATTGGATAGTAGTCAAAATATGAAGTTGAATGTATGATGTTTTTAAATTACGTCACTTGTTCGAAAAAGTATGCCTTACATTTTGGCCCATAATTCTGAAACCATACAATTTGGATCCTCAATTCAAAGTGCAGCATAAAGCTAACATCATGCCACTGGTCTGTGTCCATTTTCATGCTTGTGCCATGCTCAGAAGTGGTGAGAATCTTTCAGTGATTAAATGCATGTTTTAAATACAAAAAATCTCAATTTATTTCAAATATTTCACATATATTGTGTCATAATTCATGATACATACTAGATAGAGCTTCATTTGCAAATGCAACACATTCTATAGAATATCCCACTGCAGGATGCCAAATTACATGCCTCTAGGATGTAGAGAAAGTATATAAAACTAACATTGACTCCATACTGGGCGATTTTACATCTCCGGCGATCTGGTCACCCTATAGAAACTAATTTTGTTTATAATCAAGGGAGTTTTTATGCTATTACGCTCATAATGCTTCACGTTAATCCTTATCATGTCTATAATGAGCTACAATTGAACAATAGATGAAAATGCATTCTAAACCATGTTTTTTTTTACCTTAAAAATCCTCATTGAAATAGACTTGTTACACCTATGCAGCTTTTAGCTTATGTGTAATAAGAAAATGTGCCATAAAAAAGTGAAAATGACATATAGAGGTGTTTTTTCATCTGTTTATGCAGCCTATTGTGAAAACAAGTCAAACCAATGTTTTACTTTACAAAAAATAAATTCCCAAATTTCCGCATTTTACCACTTACATAAAACATCTCCTGAGAAAGTTGCATATAAATGAGTCAGGGTACATTTTTTTTTAAAAACGTTTCCGGCTTGAGAATCAACATAACAAAAGGCTTAATTTGATATATCACATACCCTAAAAAAAAAATCACAATATTGATTTTTTTGCATTTTTACCAAGCTCAATGTAAAACATCCGTTGCACTGGTGCAACAAAAGGTTAAGTCGAAAAACGGAAACAGCTATAAAAAAAAATCTGAAATATATATTTCAAAAATTCCTTTTGTTTCTTTGGCCTAAACCCAAAAGGCTTCCAACAACACCATTTTTTTAAAAATCGAACAATGTAAAAATGTCCTGCGAACTTTTTTTCTTCTCAAAATATTGTCAAAAATAGTCATTTTTAGTATAAATAAGTGAGCGTTTGAGATTTTTTCACCAGATAAAGTTTTGTATGGTCCCTTTACACTTAGGCTTCGGGTCCACATGTTTTCAATTTTTTGGTTGACCCAGAAAAAAAAATTCTTTTTTCAAAAAGCTGCACTAGTGTAGCTCTCTGAAAAAAGGCACGCCCGAATATTTTTTTCTGAAAAAAGGGGGGTGCATATGAAAGAGGGCGTCGAAATATTGTGATTGAGAACTATTTTTTTTCGACATGGGCGAATTGCAGTATGTAGCTAAGACATGTACACTTTATAGTGGCAGCTCTGATGTTTGTGGCTTATAGGGACAAGGTACAAATCAAGTGTAACCTTCAGGTTGGTTTTTCTTTTTCACCTTCATGTATGTTGAAGAACTCTTTTTGCTTTTGGCTATAATTCACAATCTATATATGATAGAGACAGAATTTAAACAACACATTGTTCCTAGTCTTGTGCTACTTACCCATGTGAATTATCATGTATGTGGCATATTGGGTAGTAGTCAAAATATGAAGTTGAATGTATGATGTTTTTAAATTACGTCACATGTTCGAAAAAGTATGCCTTACATTTTGGCCCATAATTCCGAAACCATACAATCTGGATCCTCTATTCAAAGTGCAGCATAAAGCTAACAGCATGCCACTACTCTGTGTCCATTTTCATGCTTGTGCCATGCTTAGAAGTGGTGAGAATCTTTCAGTGATTAAATGCATGTTTTAAATACAAAAAATCTCAATATATTTCAAACATTTCACGTATATTGTGTCATAATTCATGATCCATACTAGATAGAGCTTCATTTGCAAATGCAACACATTCTATAGAATATCCCACTGCAGGAAGCCAAATTACATGCCTCTAGGATATAGAGAAAGTACATAAAACTAACATTGACTCCATACTGGGCGATTTTACATCTCCGGCCATCTGGTCACCCTATAGAAACTAATTTTGTTAATAATCAAGTGAGTTTTTATGCTATTATGCTCATAATGCATCAAATTAATCCTTATCATGTCTATAATGAGCTACAATTGAACAATAGTTGAAAATGCATTCTAAACCATGTTTTTTTACCTTAAAAATCCTCATTGAAATAGACTTGTTACACCTATGCAGCTTTTAGCTTATGTGTAATAAGAAAATGTGCCATAAAAAAGTGAAAATGACATATAGAGGTGTTTTTTCATCTGTTTATGCAGCCTAATGTGAAAACAAGTCAAACCAATGTTTTACTTTACAAAAAATAAATTCCCAAATTTCCGCATTTTACCACTTAAATTAAACATCTCCTGAGAAAGTTGCATATAAATGAGTCAGAGTAAATTTTTTTTAAAAAAACGTTTCCGGCTTGAGAATCAACATAACAAAAGGCTTAATTTGATATATCACATACCCTAAAAAAAAATCACAATATTGATTTTTTTGCATTTTTCCCAAGCTCAATGTAAAACATCCGTTGCACTGGTGCAACGAAAGGTTAAGTCGAAAAACGGAAACAGCTATAAAAAAAAATCTGAAATATATATTTCAAAAATTCCTTTTGTTTCTTTGGCCTAAACCCAAAAGGCTTCCAACAACACCTTTTTTTCAAAAATCGAACAATGTAAAAATGTCCTGCGAACTATTTTTCTTCTCAAAATATTGTCAAAAATAGTCATTTTTAGTATAAATAAGTGAGCGTTTGAGATTTTTTCACCAGATAAAGTTTTTTATGGTCACTTTACACTTAGGCTTTGGGTCCACATGTTTTCAATTTTTTGGTTGACCCAGAAAAAAAAATTCTTTTTTCAAAAAGCTGCACTGGTGTAGCTCTCTGAAAAAAGGCACGCCCAAATATTTTTTTCTGAAAAAAGGGGGGTGCATATGAAAGAGGGCGTCGAAATATTGTGATTGAGAACATTTTTTTTTTCGACATGGGCGAATTGCAGTATGTAGCTAAGACATGTACACTTTATAGTGGCAACTCTGATGTTTGTGGCTTATAGGGACAAGGTACAAATCAAGTGTAACCTTCAGGTTGGTTTTTCTTTTTCACCTTCATGTATGTTGAAGAACTCTTTTTGCTTTTGGCTATAATTCACAATCTATATATGATAGAGACATAATTTAAACAACACATTGTTCCTAGTCTTGTGCTACTTACCCATGTGAATTATCATGTATGTGGCATATTGGATAGTAGTCAAAATATGAAGTTGAATGTATGATGTTTTTAAATTACGTCACTTGTTCGAAAAAGTATGCCTTACATTTTGGCCCATAATTCTGAAACCATACAATTTGGATCCTCAATTCAAAGTGCAGCATAAAGCTAACATCATGCCACTGGTCTGTGTCCATTGTCATGCTTGTGCCATGCTCAGAAGTGGTGAGAATCTTTCAGTGATTACATGCATGTTTTAAATACAAAAAATCTCAATTTATTTCAAATATTTCACATATATTGTGTCATAATTCATGATCCATACTAGATAGAGCTTCATTTGCAAATGCAACACATTCTATAGAATATCCCACTGCAGGATGCCAAATTACATGCCTCTAGGATGTAGAGAAAGTATATAAAACTAACATTGACTCCATACTGGGCGATTTTACATCTCCGGCGATCTGGTCACCCTATAGAAACTAATTTTGTTTATAATCAAGGGAGTTTTTATGCTATTACGCTCATAATGCTTCACATTAATCCTTATCATGTCTATAATGAGCTACAATTGAACAATAGATGAAAATGCATTCTAAACCATGTTTTTTTTACCTTAAAAATCCTCATTGAAATAGACTTGTTACACCTATGCAGCTTTTAGCTTATGTGTAATAAGAAAATGTGCCATAAAAAAGTGAAAATGACATATAGAGGTGTTTTTTCATCTGTTTATGCAGCCTATTGTGAAAACAAGTCAAACCAATGTTTTACTTTACAAAAAATAAATTCACAAATTTCCGCATTTTACCACTTACATAAAACATCTCCTGAGGTAGTTGCATATAAATGAGTCAGGGTACATTTTTTTTTAAAAACGTTTCCGGCTTGAGAATCAACATAACAAAAGGCTTAATTTGATATATCACATACCCTAAAAAAAAAATCACAATATTGATTTTTTTGCATTTTTACCAAGCTCAATGTAAAACATCCGTTGCACTGGTGCAACAAAAGGTTAAGTCGAAAAACGGAAACAGCTATAAAAAAAAATCTGAAATATATATTTCAAAAATTCCTTTTGTTTCTTTGGCCTAAACCCAAAAGGCTTCCAACAACACCATTTTTTTAAAAATCGAACAATGTAAAAATGTCCTGCGAACGTTTTTTCTTCTCAAAATATTGTCAAAAATAGTCATTTTTAGTATAAATAAGTGAGCGTTTGAGATTTTTTCACCAGATAAAGTTTTGTATGGTCCCTTTACACTTAGGCTTCGGGTCCACATGTTTTCAATTTTTTGGTTGACCCAGAAAAAAAAATTATTTTTTCAAAAAGCTGCACTGGTGTAGCTCTCTAAAAAATGGCACGCCCGAATATTTTTTTCTGAAAAAAGGGGGGTGCATATGAAAGAGGGCGTCGAAATATTGTGATTGAGAACTATTTTTTTTCGACATGGGCGAATTGCAGTATGTAGCTAAGACATGTACACTTTATAGTGGCAGCTCTGATGTTTGTGGCTTATAGGGACAAGGTACAAATCAAGTGTAACCTTCAGGTTGGTTTTTCTTTTTCACATTCATGTATGTTGAAGAACTCTTTTTGCTTTTGGCTATAATTCACAATCTATATATGATAGAGACATAATTTAAACAACACATTGTTCCTAGTCTTGTGCTACTTACCCATGTGAATTATCATGTATGTGGCATATTGGGTAGTAGTCAAAATATGAAGTTGAATGTATGATGTTTTTAAATTACGTCACATGTTTGAAAAAGTATGCCTTACATTTTGGCCCATAATTCCGAAACCATACAATCTGGATCCTCTATTCAAAGTGCAGCATAAAGCTAACAGCATGCCACTACTCTGTGTCCATTTTCATGCTTGTGCCATGCTTAGACGTGGTGAGAATCTTTCAGTGATTAAATGCATGTTTTAAATACAAAAAATCTCAATATATTTCAAACATTTTACGTATATTGTGTCATAATTCATGATCCATACTAGATAGAGCTTCATTTGCAAATGCAACACATTCTATAGAATATCCCACTGCAGGAAGCCAAATTACATGCCTCTAGGATATAGAGAAAGTACATAAAACTAACATTGACTCCATACTGGGCGATTTTACATCTCCGGCCATCTGGTCACCCTATAGAAACTAATTTTGTTAATAATCAAGTGAGTTTTTATGCTATTATGCTCATAATGCATCACATTAATCCTTATCATGTCTATAATGAGCTACAATTGAACAATAGTTGAAAATGCATTCTAAACCATGTTTTTTTACCTTAAAAATCCTCATTGAAATAGACTTGTTACACCTATGCAGCTTTTAGCTTATGTGTAATAAGAAAATGTGCCATAAAAAAGTGAAAATGACATATAGAGGTGTTTTTTCATCTGTTTATGCAGCCTAATGTGAAAACAAGTCAAACCAATGTTTTACTTTACAAAAAATAAATTCCCAAATTTCCGCATTTTACCACTTAAATTAAACATCTCCTGAGAAAGTTGCATTTAAATGAGTCAGAGTAAATTTTTTTTTTAAAACGTTTCCGGCTTGAGAATCAACATAACAAAAGGCTTAATTTGATATATCACATACCCTAAAAAAAAATCACAATATTGATTTTTTTGCATTTTTCCCAAGCTCAATGTAAAACATCCGTTGCACTGGTGCAACGAAAGGTTAAGTCGAAAAACGGAAACAGCTATAAAAAAAAATCTGAAATATATATTTCAAAAATTCCTTTTGTTTCTTTGGCCTAAACCCAAAAGGCTTCCAACAACACCTTTTTTTTAAAAATCGAACAATGTAAAAATGTCCTGCGAACTTTTTTTCTTCTCAAAATATTGTCAAAAATAGTCATTTTTAGTATAAATAAGTGAGCGTTTGAGATTTTTTCACCAGATAAAGTTTTGTATGGTCCCTTTACACTTAGGCTTCGGGTCCACATGTTTTCAATTTTTTGGTTGACCCAGAAAAAAAAATTATTTTTTCAAAAAGCTGCACTGGTGTAGCTCTCTGAAAAATGGCACGCCCGAATATTTTTTCTGAAAAAAGGGGGGTGCATTTGAAAGAGGGCGTCGAAATATTGTGATTGAGAACTATTTTTTTTCGACATGGGCGAATTGCAGTATGTAGCTAAGACATGTACACTTTATAGTGGCAGCTCTGATGTTTGTGGCTTATAGGGACAAGGTACAAATCAAGTGTAACCTTCAGGTTGGTTTTTCTTTTTCACCTTCATGTATGTTGAAGAACTCTTTTTGCTTTTGGCTATAATTCACAATCTATATATGATAGAGACATAATTTAAACAACACATTGTTCCTAGTCTTGTGCTACTTACCCATGTGAATTATCATGTATGTGGCATATTGGGTAGTAGTCAAAATATGAAGTTGAATGTATGATGTTTTTAAATTACGTCACATGTTCGAAAAAGTATGCCTTACATTTTGGCCCATAATTCCGAAACCATACAATCTGGATCCTCTATTCAAAGTGCAGCATAAAGCTAACAGCATGCCACTACTCTGTGTCCATTTTCATGCTTGTGCCATGCTTAGAAGTGGTGAGAATCTTTCAGTGATTAAATGCATGTTTTAAATACAAAAAATCTCAATATATTTCAAACATTTCACGTATATTGTGTCATAATTCATGATCCATACTAGATAGAGCTTCATTTGCAAATGCAACACATTCCATAGAATATCCCACTGCAGGAAGCCAAATTACATGCCTCTAGGATATAGAGAAAGTACATAAAACTAACATTGACTCCATACTGGGCGATTTTACATCTCCGGCCATCTGGTCACCCTATAGAAACTAATTTTGTTAATAATCAAGTGAGTTTTTATGCTATTATGCTCATAATGCATCACATTAATCCTTATCATGTCTATAATGAGCTACAATTGAACAATAGTTGAAAATGCATTCTAAACCATGTTTTTTTTTACCTTAAAAATCCTCATTGAAATAGACTTGTTACACCTATGCAGCTTTTAGCTTATGTGTAATAAGAAAATGTGCCATAAAAAAGTGAAAATGACATATAGAGGTGTTTTTTTCATCTGTTTATGCAGCCTAATGTGAAAACAAGTCAAACCAATGTTTTACTTTACAAAAAATAAATTCCCAAATTTCCGCATTTTACCACTTAAATTAAACATCTCCTGAGAAAGTTGCATATAAATGAGTCAGAGTAAATTTTTTTTTAAAAACGTTTCCGGCTTGAGAATCAACATAACAAAAGGCTTAATTTGATATATCACATACCCTAAAAAAAAATCACAATATTGATTTTTTTGCATTTTTCCCAAGCTCAATGTAAAACATCCGTTGCACTGGTGCAACGAAAGGTTAAGTCGAAAAACGAAAACAGCTATAAAAAAAAATCTGAAATATATATTTCAAAAATTCCTTTTGTTTCTTTGGCCTAAACCCAAAAGGCTTCCAACAACACCTTTTTTTCAAAAATCAAACAATGTAAAAATGTCCTGCGAACTTTTTTTCTTCTCAAAATATTGTCAAAAATAGTAATTTTTAGTATAAATAAGTGAGCGTTTGAGATTTTTTCACCAGATAAAGTTTTTTATGGTCACTTTACACTTAGGCTTCGGGTCCACATGTTTTCAATTTTTTGGTTGACCCAGAAAAAAAAATTATTTTTTCAAAAAGCTGCACTGGTGTAGCTCTCTGAAAAAAGGCACGCCCAAATATTTTTTTCTGAAAAAAGGGGGGTGCATATGAAAGAGGGCGTCGAAATATTGTGATTGAGAACATTTTTTTTTTCGACATGGGCGAATCGCAGTATGTAGCTAAGACATGTACACTTTATAGTGGCAGCTCTGATGTTTGTGGCTTATAGGGACAAGGTACAAATCAAGTGTAACCTTCAGGTTGGTTTTTCTTTTTCACCTTCATGTATGTTGAAGAACTCTTTTTGCTTTTGGCTATAATTCACAATCTATATATGATAGAGACATAATTTAAACAACACATTGTTCCTAGTCTTGTGCTACTTACCCATGTGAATTATCATGTATGTGGCATATTGGATAGTAGTCAAAATATGAAGTTGAATGTATGATGTTTTTAAATTACGTCACATGTTCGAAAAAGTATGCCTTACATTTTGGCCCATAATTCTGAAACCATACAATCTGTATCCTCAATTCAAAGTGCAGCATAAAGCTAACATCATGCCACTGTTCTGTGTCCATTGTCATGCTTGTGCCATGCTTAGAAGTGGTGAGAATCTTTCAGTGATTAAATGCATGTTTTAAATACAAAAAAATCTCAATTTATTTCAGATATTTCACATATATTGTGTCATAATTCATGATCCATACTAGATAGAGCTTCATTTGCAAATGCAACACATTCTATAGAATATCCCACTGCAGGATGCCAAATTACATGCCTCTAGGATGTAGAGAAAGTACATAAAACTAACATTGACTCCATACTGGGCGATTTTACATCTCCGGCCATCTGGTCACCCTATAGAAACTAATTTTGTTTATAATCAAGGGAGTTTTTATGCTATTACGCTCATAATGCATCACAATAATCCTTATCATGTCTATAATGAGCTACAATTGAACTATAGATGAAAATGCATTCTAAACCATGTTTTTTTTTAACCTTAAAAATCCTCATTGAAATAGACTTGCTACACCTATGCAGCTTTTAGCTTATGTGTAATAAGAAAATGTGCCATAAAAAAGTGAAAATGACACATAGAGGTGTTTTTTCATCTTTTTATGCAGCCTAATGTGAAAACAAGTCAAACCAATGTTTTACTTTACAAAAAATAAATTCCCAAATTTCCGCATTTTACCACTTACATAAAACATCTCCTGAGAAAGTTGCATATAAATGAGTCAGGGTACATTTTTTTTTAAAAACGTTTCCGGATTGAGAATCAACATAACAAAAGGCTTAATTTGATATATCACATACCCTGAAAAAAACATCACAATATTGATTTTTTTGCATTTTTACCAAGCTCAATGTAAAACATCCGTTGCACTGGTGCAACAAAAGGTTAAGTCGAAAAACGGAAACAGCTATAAAAAAAAATCTGAAATATATATTTCAAAAATTCCTTTTGTTTCTTTGGCCTAAACCCAAAAGGCTTCCAACAACACCATTTTTTTAAAAATCGAACAATGTAAAAATGTCCTGCGAACTTTTTTTCTTCTCAAAATATTGTCAAAAATAGTCATTTTTAGTATAAATAAGTGAGCGTTTGAGATTTTTTCACCAGATAAAGTTTTGTATGGTCCCTTTACACTTAGGCTTCGGGTCCACATGTTTTCAATTTTTTGGTTGACCCAGAAAAAAAAAATCTTTTTTCAAAAAGCTGCACTGGTGTAGCTCTCTGAAAAAAGGCACGCCCGAATATTTTTTTCTGAAAAAAGGGGGGTGCATATGAAAGAGGGCGTCGAAATATTGTGATTGAGAACTATTTTTTTTTGACATGGGCGAATTGCAGTATGTAGCTAAGACATGTACACTTTATAGTGGCAGCTCTGATGTTTGTGGCTTATAGGGACAAGGTACAAATCAAGTGTAACCTTCAGGTTGGTTTTTCTTTTTCACCTTCATGTATGTTGAAGAACTCTTTTGGCTTTTGGCTATAATTCACAATCTATATATGATAGAGACATAATTTAAACAACACATTGTTCCTAGTCTTGTGCTACTTACCCATGTGAATTATCATGTATGTGGCATATTGGGTAGTAGTCAAAATATGAAGTTGAATGTATGATGTTTTTAAATTACGTCACATGTTCGAAAAAGTATGCCTTACATTTTGGCCCATAATTCTGAAACCATACAATCTGGATCCTCAATTCAAAGTGCAGCATAAAGCTAACATCATGACACTGTTCTGTGTCCATTTTCATGCTTGTGCCATGCTTAGAAGTGGTGAGAATCTTTCAGTGATTAAATGCATGTTTTAAATACAAAAAATCTCAATTTATTTCAAATATTTCACGTATATTGTGTCATAATTCATGATCCATACTAGATAGAGCTTCATTTGCAAATGCAACACATTCTATAGAATATCCCAATGCAGGATGCCAAATTACATGCCTCTAGGATGTAGAGAAAGTACATAAAACTAACATTGACTCCATACTGGGCGATTTTACATCTCCGGCCATCTGGTCACCCTAGAGAAACTAATTTTGTTTATAATCAAGGGAGTTTTTATGCTATTACGCTCGTAATGCTTCACATTAATCCTTATCTTGTCTAGAATGAGCTACAATTGAACAATAGATGAAAATGCATTCTAAACCATGTTTTTTTTACCTTAAAAATCCTCATTGAAATAGACTTGTTACACCTATGCAGCTTTTAGCTTATGTGTAATAAGAACATTTGCCATAAAAAAGTGAAAATGACATATAGAGGTGTTTTTTCATCTGTTTATGCAGCCTATTGTGAAAACAAGTCAAACCAATGTTTTACTTTACAAAAAATAAATTCCCAAATTTCCGCATTTTACCGCTTACATAAAACATCTCCTGAGAAAGTTGCATATAAATGAGTCTGGGTACATTTTTTTTTTAAAACGTTTCCGGCTTGAGAATCAACATAACAAAAGGCTTAATTTGATATATCACATACCCTAAAAAAAAAATCACAATATTGATTTTTTTGCATTTTTCCCAAGCTCAATGTAAAACATCCGTTGCACTGGTGCAACGAAAGGTTAAGTCGAAAAACAGAAACAGCTATAAAAAAAAATCTGAAATATATATTTCAAAAATTCCTTTTGTTTCTTTGGCCTAAACCCAAAAGGCTTCCAACAACACCTTTTTTTTAAAAATCGAACAATGTAAAAATGTTTTGCGAACTTTTTTTCTTCTCAAAATATTGTCAAAAATAGTCATTTTTAGTATAAATAAGTGAGCGTTTGAGATTTTTTCACCAGATAAAGTTTTGTATGGTCCCTTTACACTTAGGCTTCGGGTCCACATGTTTTCAATTTTTTGGTTGACCCAGAAAAAAAAATTCTTTTTTCAAAAAGCTGCACTGGTGTAGCTCTCTGAAAAAAGGCACGCCCGAATATTTTTTTCTGAAAAAAGGGGGGTGCATATGAAAGAGGGCGTCGAAATATTGTGATTGAGAACGATTTTTTTTTCGACATGGGCAAATTGCACTATGTAGCTAAGACATGTACACTTTATAGTGGCAGCTCTGATGTTTGTGGCTTATAGGGACAAGGTACAAATCAAGTGTAACCTTCAGGTTGGTTTTTCTTTTTCACCTTCATGTATGTTGAAGAACTCTTTTTGCTTTTGGCTATAATTCACAATCTATATATGATAGAGACATAATTTAAACAACACATTGTTCCTAGTCTTATGCTACTTACCCATGTGAATTATCATGTATGTGGCATATTGGATAGTAGTCAAAATGTGAAGTTGA
Source organism: Triturus cristatus (assembly GCF_964204655.1). Lineage (NCBI taxonomy): Eukaryota > Metazoa > Chordata > Amphibia > Caudata > Salamandridae > Triturus > Triturus cristatus. The sequence goes on along the minus strand of NC_140594.1, from coordinate 207,848,094 downwards.
ATGTATGATGTTTTTAAATTACGTCACATGTTCGAAAAAGTATGTCTTACATTTTGGCCCATAATTCTGAAACCATACAATCTGGATCCTCAATTCAAAGTGCAGCATAAAGCTAACATCATGCCACTGTTCTGTGTCCATGTTCATGCTTGTGCCATGCTTAGAAGTGGTGAGAATCTTTCAGTGATTAAATGCATGTTTTAAATACAAAAAATCTCAATTTATTTCAAATATTTCACATATATTGTGTCATAATTCATGATCCATACTAGATAGAGCTTCATTTGCAAATGCAACACATTCTATAGAATATCCCACTGCAGGATGCCAAATTACATGCCTCTAGGATGTAGAGAAAGTACATAAAACTAACATTGACTCCATACTGGGCGATTTTACATCTCCGGCCATCTGGTCACCCGATAGAAACTAATTTTGTTTATAATCAAGGGAGTTTTTATGCTATTACGCTCATAATGCTTCACATTAATCCTTATCATGTCTATAATGAGCTACAATTGAACAATAGATGAAAATGCATTCTAAACCATGTTTTTTTACCTTAAAAATCCTCATTGAAATAGACTTGTTACACCTATGCAGCTTTTAGCTGATGTGTAATAAGAAAATGTGCCATAAAAAAGTGAAAATGACATATACAGGTTTTTTTTCATCTGTTTATGCAGCCTAATGTGAAAACAAGTCAAACCAATGTTTTACTTTACAAAAAATAAATTCCCAAATTTCCGCATTTTACCACTTACATAAAACATCTCCTGAGAAAGTTGCATATAAATGAGTCAGAGTAAATTTTTTTTAAAAAACGTTTCCGGCTTGAGAATCAACATAACAAAAGGCTTACTTTGATATATCACATACCCTAAAAAAAAAATCCCAATATTGATTTTTTTGCATTTTTCCCAAGCTCAATGTAAAACATCCGTTGCACTGGTGCAACGAAAGGTAAAGTCGAAAAACGGAAACAGCTATAAAAAAAAATCTGAAATATATATTTCAAAAATTCCTTTTGTTTCTTTGGCCTAAACCCAAAAGGCTTCCAACAACACCTTTTTTTCAAAAATCGAACAATGTAAAAATGTCCTGCGAACTTTTTTTCTTCTCAAAATATTGTCAAAAATAGTAATTTTTAGTATAAATAAGTGAGCGTTTGAGATTTTTTCACCAGATAAAGTTTTTTATGGTCACTTTACACTTAGGCTTCGGGTCCACATGTTTTCAATTTTTTGGTTGACCCAGAAAAAAAAATTCTTTTTTCAAAAAGCTGCACTGGTGTAGCTCTCTGAAAAAAGGCACGCCCAAATATTTTTTTCTGAAAAAAGGGGGGTGCATATGAAAGAGGGCGTCGAAATATTGTGATTGAGAACGATTTTTTTTTCGACATGGGCGAATTGCAGTATGTAGCTAAGACATGTACACTTTATAGTGGCAACTCTGATGTTTGTGGCTTATAGGGACAAGGTACAAATCAAGTGTAACCTTCAGGTTGGTTTTTCTTTTTCACCTTCATGTATGTTGAAGAACTCTTTTAGCTTTTGGCTATAATTCACAATCTATATACGATACAGACATAATTTAAACAACACATTTTTCCTAGTCTTGTGCTACTTACCCATGTGAATTATCATGTATGTGGCATATTGGATAGTAGTCAAAATGTGAAGTTGAATGTATGATGTTTTTCAATTACGTCACAAGTTCGAAAAAATATGCCTAACATTTTGGCCCATAATTCTGAAACCATACAATCTGGATCCTCAATTCAAAGTGCAGCATGAAGCTAACGTCATGCCACTGTTCTGTGTCCATTTTTATGCTTGTGCCATGCTTAGAAGTGGTGAGAATCTTTCAGTGATTAAATGCATGTTTTAAATACAAAAAATCTCAATTTATTTCAAATATTTCACGTATATTGTGTCATAATTCATGATCCATACTAGATAGAGCTTCATTTGCAAATGCAACACATTCTATAGAATATCCCACTGCAGGATGCCAGATTACATGCCTCTAGGATGTAGAGAAAGTACATAAAACTAACATTGACTCCATACTGGGCGATTTTACATCTCCGGCCATCTGGTCACCCTATAGAAACTAATTTTGTTTATAATCAAGGGAGTTTTTATGCTATTACGCTCATAATGCGTCACATTAATCCTTATCATGTCTAGAATGAGCTACAATTGAACAATAGATGAAAATGCATTCTAAACCATGTTTTTTTTTACCTTAAAAATCCTCATTGAAATAGACTTGTTACACCTATGCAGCTTTTAGCTGATGTGTAATAAGAAAATTTGCCATAAAAAAGTGAAAATGACATATAGAGGTGTTTTTTCATCTGTTTATGCAGCCTAATGTGAAAACAAGTCAAACCAATGTTTTACTTTACAAAAAATAAATTCCCAAATTTCCGCATTTTACCACTTACATAAAACATCTCCTGAGAAAGTTGCATATAAATGAGTCAGGGTACATTTTTTTTTAAAAACGTTTCCGGCTTGAGAATCAACATAACAAAAGGCTTAATTTGATATATCACATACCCTAAAAAAAAAATCACAATATTGATTTTTTTGCATTTTTCCCAAGCTCAATGTAAAACATCCGTTGCACTGGTGCAACGAAAGGTAAAGTCGAAAAACGGAAACAGCTATAAAAAAAAATCTGAAATATATATTTCAAAAATTCCTTTTGTTTCTTTGGCCTAAACCCAAAAGGCTTCCAACAACACCTTTTTTACAAAAATCGAACAATGTAAAAATGTCCTGCGAACTTTTTTTCTTCTCAAAATATTGTCAAAAATAGTCATTTTTAGTATAAATAAGTGAGCGTTTGAGATTTTTTCACCAGATAAAGTTTTTTATGGTCACTTTACACTTAGGCTTCGGGTCCACATGTTTTCAAATTTTTGGTTGACCCAGAAAAAAAAAATTCTTTTTTCAAAAAGCTGCACTGGTGTAGCTCTCTGAAAAAAGGCACGCCTAAATATTTTTTTCTGAAAAAAGGGGGGTGCATATGAAAGAGGGCGTCGAAATATTGTGATTGAGAACGATTTTTTTTTCGACATGGGCGAATTGCAGTATGTAGCTAAGACATGTACACTTTATAGTGCCAACTCTGATGTTTGTGGCTTATAGGGACAAGGTACAAATCAAGTGTAACCTTCAGGTTGGTTTTTCTTTTTCACCTTCATGTATGTTGAAGAACTCTTTATGCTTTTGGCTATAATTCACAATCTATATATGATAGAGACATAATTTAAACAACACATTGTTCCTAGTCGTGTGCTACTTACCCATGTGAATTATCATGTATGTGGCATATTGGATAGTAGTCAAAATGTGAAGTTGAATGTATGATGTTTCTAAATTACGTCACATGTTCAAAAAAGTATGCCTTACATTTTGGCCCATAATTCTGAAACCATACAATCTCGATCCTCAATTCAAAGTGCAGCATGAAGCTAACATCATGCCACTGTTCTGTGTCCATTTTTATGCTTGTGCCATGCTTAGAAGTGGTGAGAATCTTTCAGTGATTAAATGCATGTTTTAAATACAAAAAATCTCAATTTATTTCAAATATTTCACGTATATTGTGTCATAATTCATGATCCATACTAGATAGAGCTTCATTTGCAAATGCAACACATTCTATAGAATATCCCACTGCAGGATGCCAGATTACATGCCTCTAGGATGTAGAGAAAGTACATAAAACTAACATTGACTCCATACTGGGCGATTTTACATCTCCGGCCATCTGGTCACCCTATAGAAACTAATTTTGTTTATAATCAAGGGAGTTTTTATGCTATTACGCTCATAATGCTTCACATTAATCCTTATCATGTCTAGAATGAGCTAAAATTGAACAATAGATGAAAATGCATTCTAAACCATGTTTTTTTTTACCTTAAAAATCCTCATTGAAATAGACTTGTTACACCTATGCAGCTTTTAGCTGATGTGTAATAAGAAAATTTGCCATAAAAAAGTGAAAATGACATATAGAGGTGTTTTTTCATCTGTTTATGCAGCCTAATGTGAAAACAAGTCAAACCAATGTTTTACTTTACAAAAAATAAATTCCCAAATTTCCGCATTTTACCACTTACATACAACATCTCCTGAGAAAGTTGCATATAAATGAGTCAGGGTACATTTTTTTTAAAAAACGTTTCTGGCTTGAGAATGAACATAACAAAAGGCTTAATTTGATATATCACATACCTTAAAAAAAAATCACAATATTGATTTTTTTGCATTTTTCCCAAGCTCAATGTAAAAAATCCGTTGCACTGGTGCAACGAAAGGTTAAGTCGAAAAACGGAAACAGCTATAAAAAAAAATCTGAAATATATATTTCAAAAATTCCTTTTGTTTCTTTGGCCTAAACCCAAAAGGCTTCCAACAACACCTTTTTTTCAAAAATCGAACAATGTAAAAATGTCCTGCGAACTTTTTTCTTCTCAAAATATTGTCAAAAATAGTAATTTTTAGTATAAATAAGTGAGCGTTTGAGATTTTTTCACCAGATAAAGTTTTTTATGGTCACTGTACACTTAGGCTTCGGGTCCACATGTTTTCAATTTTTTGGTTGACCTAGAAAAAAAAATTCTTTTTTTCAAAAAGCTGCACTGGTGTAGCTCTCTGAAAAAAGCCACGCCCGGATTTTTTTTTCTGAAAAAAGGGGGGTGCATATGAAAGAGGGCGTCGAAATATTATGATTGAGCATGATTTTTTTTTCGACATTGGCTAATTGCAGTTTGTAGCTAAGATATGTACACTTTATAGTGGCAACTCTGATGTTTGTGGCTTATAGGGACAAGGTAAAAATCAAGTGTAACCTTCAGGTTGGTTTTTCTTTTTCACCTTCATGTATGTTGAAGAACTCTTTTTGCTTTTGGCTATAATTCAGAATGTATATATGATAAAGACATAATGTAAACAACACACTCTTCCTAGTCTTGTGCTACTTACCCTTGTGAATTATCATGTATGTGGCATATTGGATAGTAGTCAAAATGTGAAGTTGAATGTATGATGTTTTTAAATTACGTCACATGTTCGAAAAAGTATGCCTTACATTTTGGCCCATACGTCTGAAACCATACAATCTCAAACCTCAATTCAAAGTGCAGCATAAAGCTAACATCATGCCACTGTTCTGTGTCCATTTTCATGCTTGTGCCATGCTTAGAAGTGGTGAGAATCTTTCAGTGATTAAATGCATGTTTTAAATACAAAAAATCTCAATGTATTTCAAATATTTCACGTATATTGTGTCATAATTCATGATCCATACAGGATAGAGCTTTATTTGCAAATGCAACACATTCTATAGAATATCCCACTGCAGGATGCCAAATTACATGCCTCTAGGATGTAGAGAAAGTACATAAAACTAACATTGACTCCATACTGGGAGATTTTACATCTCCGGCCATCTGGTCACCCTATAGAAACTAATTTTGTTAATAATCAAGTGAGTTTTTATGCTATTACGCTCATAATGCATCACATTAATCCTTATCATGTCCATAATGAGCTACAATTGAACAATAGATGAAAATGCATTCTAAACCATTTATTTTTTTACCTTAAAAATCCTCACTGAAATAGACTTGTTACACCTATGCAGCTTTTAGCTTATGTGTAATAAGAAAATGTGCCATAAAAAAGTGAAAATGACATATAGAGGTGTTTTTTCATCTGTTTATGCAGCCTAATGTGAAAACAAGTCAAACCAATGTTTTACTTTACAAAAAATAAATTCCCAAATTTCCGCATTTTACCACTTACATAAAACATCTCCTGAGAAAGTTGCATATAAATGAGTCAGGGTACATTTTTTTTTAAAAACGTTTCCGGCTTGAGAATCAACATAACAAAAGGCTTAATTTGATATATCACATACCCTAAAAAAAAAATCACAATATTGATTTTTTTGCATTTTTCCCAAGCTCAATGTAAAACATCCGTTGCACTGGTGCAACGAAAGGTAAAGTCGAAAAACGGAAACAGCTATAAAAAAAAATCTGAAATATATATTTCAAAAATTCCTTTTGTTTCTCTGGCCTAAACCCAAAAGGCTTCCAACAACACCTTTTTTTCAAAAATCGAACAATGTAAAAATGTCCTGCGAACTTTTTTTCTTCTCAAAATATTGTCAAAAATAGTCATTTTTAGTATAAATAAGTGAGCGTTTGAGATTTTTTCACCAGATAAAGTTTTTTATGGTCACTTTACACTTAGGCTTCGGGTCCACATGTTTTCAATTTTTTGGTTGACCCAGAAAAAAAAAATTCTTTTTTCAAAAAGCTGCACTGGTGTAGCTCTCTGAAAAAAGGCACGCCCAAATATTTTTTTCTGAAAAAAGGGGGGTGCATATGAAAGAGGGCGTCGAAATATTGTGATTGAGAACGATTTTTTTTTCGACATGGGCGAATTGCAGTATGTAGCTAAGACATGTACACTTTATAGTGCCAACTCTGATGTTTGTGGCTTATAGGGACAAGGTACAAATCAAGTGTAACCTTCAGGTTGGTTTTTCTTTTTCACCTTCATGTATGTTGAAGAACTCTTTATGCTTTTGGCTATAATTCACAATCTATATATGATAGAGACATAATTTAAACAACACATTGTTCCTAGTCGTGTGCTACTTACCCATGTGAATTATCATGTATGTGGCATATTGGATAGTAGTCAAAATGTGAAGTTGAATGTATGATGTTTTTAAATTACGTCACATGTTCAAAAAAGTATGCCTTACATTTTGGCCCATAATTCTGAAACCATACAATCTCGATCCTCAATTCAAAGTGCAGCATAAAGCCAACATCATGCCACTGTTCTGTGTCCATTTTCATGCTTGTGCCATGCTTAGAAGTGGTGGGAATCTTTCAGTGATTCAATGCATGTTTTAAATACAAAAAATCTCAATTTATTTCCTATATTTCACGTATATTGTGTCATAATTCATGATCCATACTAGATAGAGCTTCATTTGCAAATGCAACACATTCTATAGAATATCCCACTGCAGGATGCCAAATTACATGCCTCTAGAATGTAGAGAAAGTACATAAAACTAACATTGACTCCATACTGGGAGATTTTACATCTCTGGCCATCTGGTCACCCTATAGAAACTAATTTTGTTAATAATCAAGTGAGTTTTTATGCTATTACGCTCATAATGCATCACATTAATCCTTATCATGTCCATAATGAGCTACAATTGAACAATAGATGAAAATGCATTCTAAACCATGTTTTTTTTTACCTTAAAAATCCTCATTGAAATAGACTTGTTACACCTATGCAGCTTTTAGCTTATGTGTAATAAGAAAATGTGCCATAAAAAAGTGAAAATGACACATAGAGGTGTTTTTTCATCTGTTTATGCAGCCTAATGTGAAAACAAGTCAAACCAATGTTTTACTTTACAAAAAATAAATTCCCAAATTTCCGCATTTTACCACTTACATACAACATCTCCTGAGAAAGTTGCATATAAATGAGTCAGGGTACATTTTTTTTAAAAAACGTTTCTGGCTTGAGAATGAACATAACAAAAGGCTTAATTTGGTATATCACATACCTTAAAAAAAAATCACAATATTGATTTTTTTGCATTTTTCCCAAGCTCAATGTAAAAAATCCGTTGCACTGGTGCAACGAAAGGTTAAGTCGAAAAACGGAAACAGCTATAAAAAAAAATCTGAAATATATATTTCAAAAATTCCTTTTGTTTCTTTGGCCTAAACCCAAAAGGCTTCCAACAACACCTTTTTTTTAAAAATCGAACAATGTAAAAATGTCCTGCGAACTTTTTTCTTCTCAAAATATTGTCAAAAATAGTCATTTTTAGTATAAATAAGTGAGCGTTTGAGATTTTTTCACCAGATAAAGTTTTTTATGGTCACTGTACACTTAGGCTTCGGGTCCACATGTTTTCAATTTTTTGGTTGACCTAGAAAAAAAAATTCTTTTTTTCAAAAAGCTGCACTGGTGTAGCTCTCTGAAAAAAGCCACGCCCGGATTTTTTTTTCTGAAAAAAGGGGGGTGCATATGAAAGAGGGCGTCGAAATATTATGATTAAGCATGATTTTTTTTTTCGACATTGGCGAATTGCAGTTTGTATCTAAGACATTTACACTTTATAGTGGCAACTCTGATGTTTGTGGCTTATAGGGACAAGGTAAAAATCAAGTGTAACCTTCATGTTGGTTTTTCTTTTTCACCTTCATGTATGTTGAAGAACTCTTTTTGCTTTTGGCTATAATTCAGAATGTATATATGATAAAGACATAATGTAAACAACACACTGTTCCTAGTCTTGTGCTACTTACCCTTGTGAATTATCATGTATGTGGCATATTGGATAGTAGTCAAAATGTGAAGTTGAATGTATGATGTTTTTAAATTACGTCACATGTTCGAAAAAGTATGCCTTACATTTTGGCCCATACGTCTGAAACCATACAATCTCAAACCTCAATTCAAAGTGCAGCATAAAGCTAACATCATGCCACTGTTCTGTGTCCATTTTCATGCTTGTGCCATGCTTAGAAGTGGTGAGAATCTTTCAGTGATTAAATGCATGTTTTAAATACAAAAAATCTCAATGTATTTCAAATATTTCACGTATATTGTGTCATAATTCATGATCCATACAGGATAGAGCTTTATTTGCAAATGCAACACATTCTATAGAATATCCCACTGCAGGATGCCAAATTACATGCCTCTAGGATGTAGAGAAAGTACATAAAACTAACATTGACTCCATACTGGGAGATTTTACATCTCCGACCATCTGGTCACCCTATAGAAACTAATCTTGTTAATAATCAAGTGAGTTTTTATGCTATTACGCTCATAATGCATCACATTAATCCTTATCATGTCCATAATGAGCTACAATTGAACAATAGATGAAAATGCATTCTAAACCATGTATTTTTTTACCTTAAAAATCCTCATTGAAATAGACTTGTTACACCTATGCAGCTTTTAGCTTATGTGTAATAAGAAAATGTGCCATAAAAAAGTGAAAATGACACATAGAGGTGTTTTTTCATCTGTTTATGCAGCCTAATGTGAAAACAAGTCAAACCAATGTTTTACTTTACAAAAAATAAATTCCCAAATTTCCGCATTTTACCACTTACATAAAACATCTCCTGAGAAAGTTGCATATAAATGAGTCAGGGTACATTTTTTTTTAAAAACGTTTCCGGCTTGAGAATCAACATAACAAAAGGCTTAATTTGATATATCACATACCCTAAAAAAAATCACAATATTGATTTTTTTGCATTTTTCCCAAGCTCAATGTAAAACATCCGTTGCACTGGTGCAGCGAAAGGTTAAGTCGAAAAACGGAAACAACTATAAAAAAAATCTGAAATATATATTTCAAAAATTCCTTTTGTTTCTTTGGCCAAAACCCAAAAGGCTTACAACAACACCTTTTTTTCAAAAATCGAACAATGTAAAAATGTCCTGCAAACTTTTTTTCTTCTCAAAATATTGTCAAAAATAGTCATTTTTAGGATAAATAAGTGAGCGTTTGAGATTTTTTCACCAGATAAAGTTTTTTATGGTCACTGTACACTTAGGCTTCGGGTCCACATGTTTTCAATTTTTTGGTTGACCCAGAAAAAAAATTCTTTTTTCAAAAAGCTGCACTGGTGTAGCTCTCTGAAAAAAGGCACGCCGAATATTTTTTTCTGAAAAAAGGGGGGTGCATATGAAAGAGGGCGTCGAAATATTATGATTGAGCACGATTTGTTTTTTTCGACATGGGCGAATTGCAGTATGTAGCTAAGACATGTACACTTTATAGTGGCAACTCTGATGTTTGTGGCTTATAGGGACAAGGTACAAATCAAGTGTAACCTTCAGGTTGGTTTTTCTTTTTCCTCTTCATGTATGTTGAAGAACTCTTTATGCTTTTGGCTATAATTCACAATCTATATATGATAGAGACATAATTTAAACAACACATTGTTCCTAGTCTTGTGCTACTTACCCATGTGAATTATCATGTATGTGGCATATTGGATAGTAGTCAAAATGTGAAGTTGAATGTATGATGTTTTTAAATTACGTCACATGTTCAAAAAAGTATGCCTTACATTTTGGCCCATAATTCTGAAACCATACAATCTCGATCCTCAATTCAAAGTGCAGCATAAAGCCAACATCATGCCACTGTTCTGTGTCCATTTTCATGCTTGTGCCATGCTTAGAAGTGGTGGGAATCTTTCAGTGATTCAATGCATGTTTTAAATACAAAAAATCTCAATTTATTTCCTATATTTCACGTATATTGTGTCATAATTCATGATCCATACTAGATAGAGCTTCATTTGCAAATGCAACACATTCTATAGAATATCCCACTGCAGGATGCCAAATTACATGCCTCTAGGATGTAGAGAAAGTACATAAAACTAACATTGACTCCATACTGGGAGATTTTACATCTCCGGCCATCTGGTCACCCTATAGAAACTAATTTTGTTAATAATCAAGTGAGTTTTTATGCTATTATGCTCATAATGCATCACATTAATCCTTATCATGTCCATAATGAGCTACAATTGAACAATAGATGAAAATGCATTCTAAACCATGTTTTTTTTACCTTAAAAATCCTCATTGAAATAGACTTGTTACACCTATGCAGCTTTTAGCTTATGTGTAATAAGAAAATGTGCCATAAAAAAGTGAAAATGACACATAGAGGTGTTTTTTCATCTGTTTATGCAGCCTAATGTGAAAACAAGTCAAACCAATGTTTTACTTTACAAAAAATAAATTCCCAAATTTACGCATTTTACCACTTACATAAAACATCTCCTGAGAAAGTTGCATATAAATGAGTCAGGGTACATTTTTTTTTAAAAACTTTCCGGCTTGAGTATGAACATAACAAAAGGCTTAATTTGATATATCACATACCTTAAAAAAAAATCACAATATTGATTTTTTTGCATTTTTCCCAAGCTCAATGTAAAAAATCCGTTGCACTGGTGCAACGAAAGGTTAAGTCGAAAAACGGAAACAGCTATAAAAAAAAATCTGAAATATATATTTCAAAAATTCCTTTTGTTTCTTTGGCCTAAACCCAAAAGGCTTCCAACAACACCTTTTTTTTAAAAATCGAACAATGTAAAAATGTCCTGCGAACTTTTTTTCTTCTCAAAATATTGTCAAAAATAGTCATTTTTAGTATAAATAAGTGAGCGTTTGAGATTTTTTCATCAGATAAAGTTTTTTATGGTCACTGTACACTTAGGCTTCGGGTCCACATGTTTTCAATTTTTTGGTTGACCTAGAAAAAAAAATTATTTTTTCAAAAAGCTGCACTGGTGTAGCTCTCTGAAAAAAGCCACGCCCGAATTTTTTTTCTGAAAAAAGGGGGGTGCATATGAAAGAGGGCGTCGAAATATTATGATTGAGCATGATTTTTTTTTTTTTGACATTGGCTAATTGCAGTTCGTAGCTAAGACATGTACACTTTATAGTGGCAACTCTGATGTTTGTAGCTATAGGGACAAGGTAAAAATCAAGTGTAACCTTCAGGTTGGTTTTTCTTTTTCACCTTCATGTATGTTGAAGAACTCTTTTTGCTTTTGGCTATAATTCAGAATCTATATATGATAAAGACATAATTTAAACAACACATTGTTCCTAGTCTTGTGCTACTTACCCTTGTGAATTATCATGTATGTGGCATATTGGATAGTAGTCAAAATGTGAAGTTGAATGTATGATGTTTTTAAATTACGTCACATGTTCGAAAAAGTATGCCTTACATTTTGGCCCATACGTCTGAAACCATACAATCTCAAACCTCAATTCAAAGTGCAGCATAAAGCTAACATCATGCCACTGTTCTGTGTCCATTTTCATGCTTGTGCCATGCTTAGAAGTGGTGAGAATCTTTCAGTGATTAAATGCATGTTTTAAATACAAAAAATCTCAATTTATTTCCTATATTTCACGTATATTGTGTCATAATTCATGATCCATACTAGATAGAGCTTCATTTGCAAATGCAACACATTCTATAGAACATCCCACTGCAGGATGCCAAATTACATGCCTCTAGGATGTAGAGAAAGTACATAAAACTAACATTGACTCCATACTGGGCGATTTTACATCTTTGGCCATCTGGTCACCTTATAGAAAATGATTTTGTTTATAATCAAGTGAGTTTTTATGCTATTACGCTCATAATGCATCACATTAATCCTTATCATGTCTATAATGAGCTACTATTGAACAATAGATGAAAATGCATTCTAAACCATGTTTTTTACCTTAAAATTCTTAATTGAAATAGACTTGTTACACCTATGCAGCTTTTAGCTTATGTGTAATAAGAAAATGTGCCATAAAAAAGTGGAAATGACACATAGAGGTGGTTTTTCATCTGTTTATGCAGTCTAATGTGAACACAAGTCAAACTAATGTTTTACTTTACAAAAAATAAATTCCCAAATTTCCGCATTTTACCACTTACATAAGACATCTCGTGAGAAAGTTGCATATCAATGAGTCGGGGTACATTTTTTTTTTAAAAACGTTTCCGGCTTGAGAATCAACATAACAAAAGGCTTAATTTGATATATCACATACCCTAAAAAAAAAAAACACAATATTGATTTTTTTGCATTTTTCCCACGCTCAATGTAAAACATCCGTTGCACTGGTGCAACGAAAGGTTAAGTCGAAAAACGGAAACAGCTACAAAAAAAAAAATCTGAAATATATATTTCAAAAATTCCTTTTGTTTCTTTGGCCTAAACCCAAAAGGCTTCTAACAACACCTTTTTTTTCAAAAATCGAACAATGTAAAAATGTCCTGCGAACTTTTTTTCTTCTCAAAATATTGTCAAAAATAGTCGTTTTTAGTATAAATAAGTGAGCGTTTGAGATTTATTCGCCAGATAAAGTTTTTTATGGTCACTGTACACTTAGGCTTCGGGTCCACATGTTTTCAATTTTTTGGTTGACCCAGAAAAAAATTCTTTTTTCAAAAAGCTGCACTGGTGTAGCTCTCTGAAAAAAGGCATGCCGAATATTTTTTTCTGAAAAAAGGGGGGTGCATATGAAAGAGGGCGTCGAAATATTATGATTGAGCACGATTTTTTTTTTCGACATGGGCGAATTGCAGTATGTAGCTAAGACATGTACACTTTATAGTGGCAACTCTGATGTTTGTGGCTTATAGGGACAAGGTACAAATCAAGTGTAACCTTCAGGTTGGTTTTTCTTTTTCCTCTTCATGTATGTTGAAGAACTCTTTATGCTTTTGGCTATAATTCACAATCTATATATGATAGAGACATAATTTAAACAACACATTGTTCCTAGTCTTGTGCTACTTACCCATGTGAATTATCATGTATGTGGCATATTGGATAGTAGTCAAAATGTGAAGTTGAATGTATGATGTTTTTAAATTACGTCACATGTTCAAAAAAGTATGCCTTACATTTTGGCCCATAATTCTGAAACCATACAATCTCGATCCTCAATTCAAAGTGCAGCATAAAGCCAACATCGTGCCACTGTTCTGTGTCCATTTTCATGCTTGTGCCATGCTTAGAAGTGGTGGGAATCTTTCAGTGATTCAATGCATGTTTTAAATACAAAAAATCTCAATTTATTTCCTATATTTCACGTATATTGTGTCATAATTCATGATCCATACTAGATAGAGCTTCATTTGCAAATGCAACACATTCTATAGAATATCCCACTGCAGGATGCCAAATTACATGCCTCTAGAATGTAGAGAAAGTACATAAAACTAACATTGACTCCATACTGGGAGATTTTACATCTCCGGCCATCTGGTCACCCTATAGAAACTAATTTTGTTAATAATCAAGTGAGTTTTTATGCTATTACGCTCATAATGCATCACATTAATCCTTATCATGTCCATAATGAGCTACAATTGAACAATAGATGAAAATGCATTCTAAACCATGTTTTTTTTTACCTTAAAAATCCTCATTGAAATAGACTTGTTACACCTATGCAGCTTTTAGCTTATGTGTAATAAGAAAATGTGCCATAAAAAAGTGAAAATGACACATAGAGGTGTTTTTTCATCTGTTTATGCAGCCTAATGTGAAAATAAGTCAAACCAATGTTTTACTTTACAAAAAATAAATTCCCAAATTTCCGCATTTTACCACTTACATACAACATCTCCTGAGAAAGTTGCATATAAATGAGTCAGGGTACATTTTTTTTAAAAAACGTTTCTGGCTTGAGAATGAACATAACAAAAGGCTTAATTTGATATATCACATACCTTAAAAAAAAATCACAATATTGATTTTTTTGCATTTTTCCCAAGCTCAATGTAAAAAATCCGTTGCACTGGTGCAACGAAAGGTTAAGTCGAAAAACGGAAACAGCTATAAAAAAAAATCTGAAATATATATTTCAAAAATTCCTTTTGTTTCTTTGGCCTAAACCCAAAAGGCTTCCAACAACACCTTTTTTTAAAAAATCGAACAATGTAAAAATGTCCTGCGAACTTTTTTCTTCTCAAAATATTGTCAAAAATAGTCATTTTTAGTATAAATAAGTGAGCGTTTGAGATTTTTTCACCAGATAAAGTTTTTTATGGTCACTGTACACTTAGGCTTCGGGTCCACATGTTTTCAATTTTTTGGTTGACCTAGAAAAAAAAATTCTTTTTTTCAAAAAGCTGCACTGGTGTAGCTCTCTGAAAAAAGCCACGCCCGGATTTTTTTTTCTGAAAAAAGGGGGGTGCATATGAAAGAGGGCGTCGAAATATTATGATTGAGCATGATTTTTTTTTTCGACATTGGCTAATTGCAGTTTGTAGCTAAGACATGTACACTTTATAGTGGCAACTCTGATGTTTGTGGCTTATAGGGACAAGGTAAAAATCAAGTGTAACCTTCAGGTTGGTTTTTCTTTTTCACCTTCATGTATGTTGAAGAACTCTTTTTGCTTTTGGCTATAATTCAGAATGTATATATGATAAAGACATAATGTAAACAACACACTGTTCCTAGTCTTGTGCTACTTACCCTTGTGAATTATCATGTATGTGGCATATTGGATAGTAGTCAAAATGTGAAGTTGAATGTATGATGTTTTTAAATTACGTCACATGTTCGAAAAAGTATGCCTTACATTTTGGCCCATACGTCTGAAACCATACAATCTCAAACCTCAATTCAAAGTGCAGCATAAAGCTAACATCATGCCACTGTTCTGTGTCCATTTTCATGCTTGTGCCATGCTTAGAAGTGGTGAGAATCTTTCAGTGATTAAATGCAAGTTTTAAATACAAAAAATCTCAATTTATTTCCTATATTTCACGTATATTGTGTCATAATTCATGATCCATACTAGATAGAGCTTCATTTGCAAATGCAACACATTCTATAGAATATCCCACTGCAGGATGCCAAATTACATGCCTCTAGGATGTAGAGAAAGTACATAAAACTAACATTGACTCCATACTGGGAGATTTTACATCTCCGGCCATCTGGTCACCCTATAGAAACTAATTTTGTTAATAATCAAGTGAGTTTTTATGCTATTATGCTCATAATGCATCACATTAATCCTTATCATGTCCATAATGAGCTACAATTGAACAATAGATGAAAATGCATTCTAAACCATGTTTTTTTTTACCTTAAAAATCCTCATTGAAATAGACTTGTTACACCTATGCAGCTTTTAGCTTATGTGTAATAAGAAAATGTGCCATAAAAAAGTGAAAATGACACATAGAGGTGTTTTTTCATCTGTTTATGCAGCCTAATGTGAAAACAAGTCAAACCAATGTTTTACTTTACAAAAAATAAATTCCCAAATTTACGCATTTTACCACTTACATAAAACATCTCCTGAGAAAGTTGCATATAAATGAGTCAGGGTACATTTTTTTTTAAAAACTTTCCGGCTTGAGTATGAACATAACAAAAGGCTTAATTTGATATATCACATACCTTAAAAAAAAATCACAATATTGATTTTTTTGCATTTTTCCCAAGCTCAATGTAAAAAATCCGTTGCACTGGTGCAACGAAAGGTTAAGTCGAAAAACGGAAACAGCTATAAAAAAAAATCTGAAATATATATTTCAAAAATTCCTTTTGTTTCTTTGGCCTAAACCCAAAAGGCTTCCAACAACACCTTTTTTTAAAAAATCGAACAATGTAAAAATGTCCTGCGAACTTTTTTTCTTCTCAAAATATTGTCAAAAATAGTCATTTTTAGTATAAATAAGTGAGCATTTGAGATTTTTTCACCAGATAAAGTTTTTTATGGTCACTGTACACTTAGGCTTCGGGTCCACATGTTTTCAATTTTTTGGTTGACCTAGAAAAAAAAATTATTTTTTCAAAAAGCTGCACTGGTGTAGCTCTCTGAAAAAGCCACGCCCGAATTTTTTTTCTGAAAAAAGGGGGGTGCATATGAAAGAGGGCGTCGAAATATTATGATTGAGCATGATTTTTTTTTTTTCGACATTGGCTAATTGCAGTTCGTAGCTAAGACATGTACACTTCATAGTGGCAACTCTGATGTTTGTGGCTATAGGGACAAGGTAAAAATCAAGTGTAACCTTCAGGTTGGTTTTTCTTTTTCACCTTCATGTATGTTGAAGAACTCTTTTTGCTTTTGGCTATAATTCAGAATGTATATATGATAAAGACATAATGTAAACAACACACTGTTCCTAGTCTTGTGCTACTTACCCTTGTGAATTATCATGTATGTGGCATATTGGATAGTAGTCAAAATGTGAAGTTGAATGTATGATGTTTTTAAATTACGTCACATGTTCGAAAAAGTATGCCTTACATTTTGGCCCATACGTCTGAAACCATACAATCTCAAACCTCAATTCAAAGTGCAGCATAAAGCTAACATCATGCCACTGTTCTGTGTCCATTTTCATGCTTGTGCCATGCTTAGAAGTGGTGAGAATCTTTCAGTGATTAAATGCATGTTTTAAATACAAAAAATCTCAATGTATTTCAAATATTTCACGTATATTGTGTCATAATTCATGATCCATACAGGATAGAGCTTTATTTGCAAATGCAACACATTCTATAGAATATCCCACTGCAGGATGCCAAATTACATGCCTCTAGGATGTAGAGAAAGTACATAAAACTAACATTGACTCCATACTGGGAGATTTTACATCTCCGGCCATCTGGTCACCCTATAGAAACTAATTTTGTTAATAATCAAGTGAGTTTTTATGCTATTACGCTCATAATGCATCACATTAATCCTTATCATGTCCATAATGAGCTACAATTGAACAATAGATGAAAATGCATTCTAAACCATGTATTTTTTTACCTTAAAAATCCTCATTGAAATAGACTTGTTACACCTATGCAGCTTTTAGCTTATGTGTAATAAGAAAATGTGCCATAAAAAAGTGAAAATGACACATAGAGGTGTTTTTTCATCTGTTTATGCAGCCTAATGTGAAAACAAGTCAAACCAATGTTTTACTTTACAAAAAATAAATTCCCAAATTTCCGCATTTTACCACTTACATAAAACATCTCCTGAGAAAGTTGCATATAAATGAGTCAGGGTACATTTTTTTTTAAAAACGTTTCCGGCTTGAGAATCAACATAACAAAAGGCTTAATTTGATATATCACATACCCTAAAAAAAATCACAATATTGATTTTTTTGCATTTTTCCCAAGCTCAATGTAAAACATCCGTTGCACTGGTGCAGCGAAAGGTTAAGTCGAAAAACGGAAACAACTATAAAAAAAAATCTGAAATATATATTTCAAAAATTCCTTTTGTTTCTTTGGCCAAAACCCAAAAGGCTTACAACAACACCTTTTTTTCAAAAATAGAACAATGTAAAAATGTCCTGCAAACTTTTTTTCTTCTCAAAATATTGTCAAAAATAGTCATTTTTAGGATAAATAAGTGAGCGTTTGAGATTTTTTCACCAGATAAAGTTTTTTATGGTCACTGTACACTTAGGCTTCGGGTCCACATGTTTTCAATTTTTTGGTTGACCCAGAAAAAAAAATCTTTTTTCAAAAAGCTGCACTGGTGTAGCTCTCTGAAAAAAGGCACGCCGAATATTTTTTTCTGAAAAAAGGGGGGTGCATATGAAAGAGGGCGTCGAAATATTATGATTGAGCACGATTTTTTTTTCCGACATGGGCGAATTGCAGTATGTAGCTAAGACATGTACACTTTATAGTGGCAACTCTGATGTTTGTGGCTTATAGGGACAAGGTACAAATCAAGTGTAACCTTCAGGTTGGTTTTTCTTTTTCACCTTCATGTATGTTGAAGAACTCTTTCTGCTTTTGGCTATAATTCACAATCTATATATGATAGAGACATAATTTAAACAACACATTGTTCCTAGTCTTGTGATACTTACCCATGTGATTTATCATGTATGTGGCATATTGGATAGTAGTCAAAATGTGAAGTTGAATGTATGATGTTTTTAAATTACGTCACATGTTCAAAAAAGTATGCCTTACATTTTGGCCCATAATTCTGAAACCATACAATCTCGATCCTCAATTCAAAGTGCAGCATAAAGCCAACATCATGCCACTGTTCTGTGTCCATTTTCATGCTTGTGCCATGCTTAGAAGTGGTGGGAATCTTTCAGTGATTCAATGCAAGTTTTAAATACAAAAAATCTCAATTTATTTCCTATATTTCACGTATATTGTGTCATAATTCATGATCCATACTAGATAGAGCTTCATTTGCAAATGCAACACATTCTATAGAATATCCCACTGCAGGATGCCAAATTACATGCCTCTAGGATGTAGAGAAAGTACATAAAACTAACATTGACTCCATACTGGGAGATTTTACATCTCCGGCCATCTGGTCACCCTATAGAAACTAATTTTGTTAATAATCAAGTGAGTTTTTATGCTATTATGCTCATAATGCATCACATTAATCCTTATCATGTCCATAATGAGCTACAATTGAACAATAGATGAAAATGCATTCTACACCATGTTTTTTTTTACCTTAAAAATCCTCATTGAAATAGACTTGTTACACCTATGCAGCTTTTAGCTTATGTGTAATAAGAAAATGTGCCATAAAAAAGTGAAAATGACACATAGAGGTGTTTTTTCATCTGTTTATGCAGCCTAATGTGAAAACAAGTCAAACCAATGTTTTACTTTACAAAAAATAAATTCCCAAATTTACGCATTTTACCACTTACATAAAACATCTCCTGAGAAAGTTGCATATAAATGAGTCAGGGTACATTTTTTTTAAAAAACTTTCCGGCTTGAGTATGAACATAACAAAAGGCTTAATTTGATATATCACATACCTTAAAAAAAAATCACAATATTGATTTTTTTGCATTTTTCCCAAGCTCAATGTAAAAAATCCGTTGCACTGGTGCAACGAAAGGTTAAGTCGAAAAACGGAAACAGCTATAAAAAAAAATCTGAAATATATATTTCAAAAATTCCTTTTGTTTCTTTGGCCTAAACCCAAAAGGCTTCCAACAACACCTTTTTTTAAAAAATCGAACAATGTAAAAATGTCCTGCGAACTTTTTTTCTTCTCAAAATATTGTCAAAAATAGTCATTTTTAGTATAAATAAGTGAGCATTTGAGATTTTTTCACCAGATAAAGTTTTTTATGGTCACTGTACACTTAGGCTTCGGGTCCACATGTTTTCAATTTTTTGGTTGACCTAGAAAAAAAAATTATTTTTTCAAAAAGCTGCACTGGTGTAGCTCTCTGAAAAAAGCCACGCCCGAATTTTTTTTCTGAAAAAAGGGGGGTGCATATGAAAGAGGGCGTCGAAATATTATGATTGAGCATGATTTTTTTTTTTTCGACATTGGCTAATTGCAGTTCGTAGCTAAGACATGCACACTTCATAGTGGCAACTCTGATGTTTGTGGCTATAGGGACAAGGTAAAAATCAAGTGTAACCTTCAGGTTGGTTTTTCTTTTTCACCTTCATGTATGTTGAAGAACTCTTTTTGCTTTTGGCTATAATTCAGAATCTATATATGATAAAGACATAATTTAAACAACACATTGTTCCTAGTCTTGTGCTACTTACCCTTGTGAATTATCATGTATGTGGCATATTGGATAGTAGTCAAAATGTGAAGTTGAATGTATGATGTTTTTAAATTACGTCACATGTTCGAAAAAGTATGCCTTACATTTTGGCCCATACGTCTGAAACCATACAATCTCAAACCTCAATTCAAAGTGCAGCATAAAGCTAACATCATGCCACTGTTCTGTGTCCATTTTCATGCTTGTGCCATGCTTAGAAGTGGTGAGAATCTTTCAGTGATTAAATGCATGTTTTAAATACAAAAAATCTAAATTTATTTCAAATATTTCACGTATATTGTGTCATAATTCATGATCCATACTAGATAGAGCTTCATTTGCAAATGCAACACATTCTATAGAATATCCCACTGCAGGATGCCAAATTACATGCCTCTAGGATGTAGAGAAAGTACATAAAACTAACATTGACTCCATACTGGGAGATTTTACATCTCCGGCCATCTGGTCACCCTATAGAAACTAATTTTGTTAATAATCAAGTGAGTTTTTATGCTATTACGCTCATAATGCATCACATTAATCCTTATCATGTCCATAATGAGCTCCAATTGAACAATAGATAAAAATGCATTCTAAACCATGTTTTTTTTTACCTTAAAAATCCTCATTGAAATAGACTTGTTACACCTATGCAGCTTTTAGCTTATGTGTAATAAGAAAATGTGCCATAAAAAAGTGAAAATGACACATAGAGGTGTTTTTTCATCTGTTTATGCAGCCTAATGTGAAAACAAGTCAAACCAATGTTTTACTTTACAAAAAATAAATTCCCAAATTTCCGCATTTTACCACTTACAGAAAACATCTCATGAGAAAGTTGCATATCAATGAGTCAGGGTACTTTTTTTTTTAAAAAACGTTTCCGGCTTGAGAATCAACATAACAAAAGGCTTAATTTGATATATCACATACCCTAAAAAAAAAATCACAATATTGATTTTTTTGCATTTTTCCCACGCTCAATGTAAAACATCCGTTGCACTGGTGTTAAGTCGAAAAACGGAAACAGCTATAAAAAAAAATCTGAAATATATATTTCAAAAATTCCTTTTGTTTCTTTGGCCTAAACCCAAAAGGCTTCCAACAACACCTTTTTTTTCAAAAATCGAACAATGTAAAAATGTCCTGCGAACTTTTTTTCTTCTCAAAATATTGTCAAAAATAGTCATTTTTAGTATGAATAAGTGAGCGTTTGATATTTTTTCACCAGATAAAGTTTTTTATGGTCACTGTACACTTAGGCTTCGGGTCCACATGTTTTCAATTTTTGGGTTGACCCAGAAAAAAAATTCTTTTTTCAAAAAGCTGCACTGTTGTATCTCTCTGAAAAAAGGCACGCCCGAATATTTTTTTCTGAAAAAAGGGGGGTGCATATGAAAGAGGGCGTCGAAATATTATGATTGAGCACGATTTTTTTTTTCGACATGGGCGAATTGCAGTTTGTAGCTAAGACATGTACACTTTATAGTGGCAACTCTGATGTTTGTGGCTTATAGGGACAAGGTACAAATCAAGTGTAACCATCAGGTTGGTTTTTCTTTTTCACCTTCATGTATGTTGAAGAACTCATTTTGCTTTTGGCTATAATTCACAATCTATATATGATAGAGACATAATTTAAACAACACATTGTTCCTAGTCTTGTGCTACTTACCCATGTGAACTATCATGTATGTGGCATATTGGATAGTAGTCAAAATGTGAAGTTGAATGTATGATGTTTTTCAATTACGTCACAAGTTCGAAAAAGTATGCCTTACATTTTGGCCCATAATTCTGAAACCATACAATCTGGATCCTCAATTCAAAGTGCCGCATAAAGCTAACATCATGCCACTGTTCCGTGTCCGTGTTCATGCTTGTGCCATGCTTAGAAGGGGTGAGAATCTTTCAGTGATTAAATGCATGTTTTAAATACAAAATATCTCAATTTATTTCAAACATTTCGCGTATATTGTGTAATAATTCATGATCCATACTAGATAGAGCTTCATTTGCAAATGCAACACATTCTATAGAATATCCCACTGCAGGATGCCAAATTACATGCCTCTAGGATGTAGAGAAAGTACATAAAACTAACATTGACTCCATACTGGGAGATTTTACATCTCCGGCCATCTGGTCACCCTATAGAAACTCATTTTGTTAATAATCAAGTGAGTTTTTATGCTATTACGCTCATAATGCATCACATTAATCCTTATCATGTCTATAATGAGCTACAATTGAACAATAGATGAAAATGCATTCTAAACCATGTTTGTTTTACCTTAAAAATCCTCATTGAAATAGACTTGTTACACCTATGCAGCTTTTAGCTTATGTGTAATAAGAAAATGTGCCATAAAAAAGTGAAAATGACACATAGAGGTGTTTTTTCATCTGTTTATGCAGCCTAATGTGAAAACAAGTCAAACCAATGTTTTACTTTACAAAATATAAATTCCCAAATTTCCGCATTTTACCACTTACATAAAACATCTCCTGAGAAAGTTGCATATAAATGAGTCAGGGTACATTTTTTTTTAAAAACGTTTCCGGCTTGAGAATCAACATAACAAAAGGCTTAATTTGATATATCACATACCCTAAAAAAAATCACAATATTGATTTTTTTGCATTTTTCCCAAGCTCAATGTAAAACATCCGTTGCACTGGTGCAACGAAAGGTTAAGTCGAAAAACGGAAACAACTATAAAAAAAAATCTGAAATATATATTTCAAAAATTCCTTTTGTTTCTTTGGCCTAAACCCAAAAGGCTTCCAACAACACCTTTTTTTCAGAAATCGAACAATGTAAAAATGTCCTGCAAACTTTTTTTCTTCTCAAAATATTGTCAAAAATAGTCATTTTTAGTATAAATAAGTGAGCGTTTGAGATTTTTTCACCAGATAACGTTTTTTATGGTCACTGTACACTTAGGCTTCGGGTCCACATGGTTTCAATTTTTTGGTTGACCCAGAAAAAAAATTCTTTTTATAAAAACTTCACTGGTGTAGCTCTCTGAAAAAAGGCACGCCGAATATTTTTTTCTGAAAAAAGGGGGGTGCATATGAAAGAGGGCGTCGAAATATTATGATTGAGCACGATTTTTTTTTCCGACATGGGCGAATTGCAGTATGTAGCTAAGACATGTACACTTTATAGTGGCAACTCTGATGTTTGTGGCTTATAGGAACAAGGTACAAATCAAGTGTAACCTTCAGGTTGGTTTTTCTTTTTCACCTTTATGTATGTTGAAGAACTCTTTATGCTTTTGGCTATAATTCACAATCTATATATGATAGAGACATAATTTAAACAACACATTGTTCCTAGTCTTGTGCTACTTACCCATGTGAATTATCATGTATGTGGCATATTGGATAGTAGTCAAAATGTGAAGTTGAATGTATGATGTTTTTAAATTACGTCACATGTTCGAAAAAGTATGCCTTACATTTTGGCCCATAATTCTGAAACCATACAATCTCGATCCTCAATTCAAAGTGCAGCATAAAGCCAACATCATGCCACTGTTCCGTGTCCATTTTCATGCTTGTGCCATGCTTAGAAGTGGTGGGAATCTTTCAGTGATTCAATGCATGTTTTAAATACAAAAAATCTCAATTTATTTCCTATATTTCACGTATATTGTGTCATAATTCATGATCCATACTAGATAGAGCTTCATTAGCAAATGCAACACATTCTATAGAATATACCACTGCAGGATGCCAAATTACATGCCTCTAGGATGTAGAGAAAGTACATAAAACTAACATTGACTCCATACTGGGAGATTTTACATCTCCGGCCATCTGGTCACCCTATAGAAACTAATTTTGTTAATAATCAAGTGAGTTTTTATGCTATTACGCTCATAATGCACCACATTCATCCTTATCATGTCTATAATGAGCTACCATTGCACAATAGATGAAAATGCATTCTAAACCATGTTTTTTTTACCTTAAAAATCCTCATTGAAATAGACTTGTTACACCTATGCAGCTTTTAGCTTATGTGTAATAAGAAAATGTGCCATAAAAAATTTGAAAATGACACATAGAGGTGTTTTTTCATCTGTTTATGCAGCCTAATGTGAAAACAAGTCAAACCAATGTTTTACTTTACAAAAAATAAATTCCCAAATTTCCGCATTTTACCACTTACATAAAACATCTCCTGAGAAAGTTGCATATAAATGACTCAGGGTACATTTTTTCTAAAAACGTTTCCGGCTTGAGAATCAACATAACAAAAGGCTTAATTTGATATATCACATACCCTAAAAAAAAATCACAATATTGATTTTTTTGCACTTTTCCCAAGCTCAATGTAAAACATCCGTTGTACTGGTGCAACGAAAGGTTAAGTCGAAAAACGGAAACAGCTATAAAAAAAAATCTGAACTATATATTTCAAAAATTCCTTGTGTTTCTTTGGCCTAAACCCAAAAGGCTTCCAACAACACCTTCTTTTCAAAAATCGAACAATGTAAAAATGTCCTGCGAACTTTTTTTCTTCTCAAAATATTGTCAAAAATAGTCATTTTTAGTATGAATAAGTGAGCGTTTGAGATTTTTTCACCAGATAAAGTTTTTTATGGTCACTGTACACTTAGGCTTCGGGTCCACATGTTTTCAATTTTTTGGTTGACCCAGAAAAAAAATTCTTTTTTCAAAAAGCTGCACTGGTGTAGCTCTCTGAAAAAAGGCACGCCCGAATATTTTTTTCTGAAAAAAGGGGTGTGCATATGAAAGAGGGCGTCGAAATATTAAGATTGAGCACGATTGTTTATTTCCGACATGGGCGAATTGCAGTATGTAGCTAAGACATGTACACTTTATAGTGGCAACTCTGATGTTTGTGGCTTATAGGGACAAGGTACAAATCAAGTGTAACCTTCAGGTTGGTTTTTCTTTTTCACCTCCATGTATGTTGAAGAACTCTTTTTGCTTTTGGCTATAATTCACAATCTATATATGATAGAGACATAATTTAAACAACACATTGTTCCTAGTCTTGTGCTACTTACCCATGTGAATTATCATGTATGTGGCATATTGGATAGTAGTCAAAATGTGAAGTTGAATGTATGATGTTTTTAAATTACGTCACATGTTCGAAAAAGTATGCCTTACATTTTGGCCCATAATTCTGAAACCATACAATCTGGATCCTCAATCCAAAGTGCAGCATAAAGCTAACATCATGCCACTGGTTTGTGTCCATTTTCATGCTTGTGCCATGCTTAGAAGTGGTGAGAATCTTTCAGTGATTAGATGCATGTTTTAAATACAAAAAATCTCAATTTATTTCAAATATTTCACGTATATTGTGTCATAATTCATGATCCATACTAGATAGCGCTTCATTTGCAAATGCAACACATTCTATAGAATATCCCACTGCAGGATGCCAAATTACATGCCTCTAGGATGTAGAGAAAGTACATAAAACTAACATTGACTCCATACTGGGCGATTTTACATCTCTGGCCATCTGGTCACCCTATAGAAACTAATTTTGTTAATAATCAAGTGAGTTTTTATGCTATTACGCTCATAATGCATCACATTCATCCTTATCATGTCTATAATGAGCTACAATTGAACAATAGATGAAAATGCATTCTAAACCATGTTTTTTTTACCTTAAAAATCCTCATTGAAATAGACTTGTTACACCTATGCAGCTTTTAGCTTATGTGTAATAAGAAAATGTGCCATAAAAAAGTGAAAATGACACATAGAGGTGTTATTTCATCTGTTTATGCAGCCTAATGTGAAAACAAGTCAAACCAATGTTTTACTTTACAAAAAATAAATTCCCAAATTTCCGCATTTTACCACTTACATAAAACATCTCCTGAGAAAGTTGCATATAAATGAGTCAGGGTACATTTTTTCTAAAAACGTTTCCGGCTTGAGAATCAACATAACAAAAGGCTTAATTTGATATATCACATACCCTAAAAAAAAATCACAATATTGATTTTTTTGCACTTTTCCCAAGCTCAATGTAAAACATCCGTTGCACTGGTGCAATGAAAGGTTAAGTCGAAAAACGGAAACAGCTATAAAAAAAAATCTGAACTATATATTTCAAAAATTCCTTGTGTTTCTTTGGCCTAAACCCAAAAGGCTTCCAACAACACCTTCTTTTCAAAAATCGAACAATGTAAAAATGTCCTGCGAACTTTTTTTCTTCTCAAAATATTGTCAAAAATAATCATTTTTAGTATAAATAAGTGAGCGTTTGAGATATTTTCACCAGATAAAGTTGTTTATGGTCACTGTACACATAGGCTTCGGGTCCACATGTTTTCAATTTTTAGGTTGCCCCAGAAAAAAAATTCTTTTTTCAAAAAGCTGCACTGGTGTAGCTCTCTGAAAAAAGGCACGCCCGAATATTTTTTTCTGAAAAAAGGGGGGTGCATATGAAAGAGGGCGTCGAAATATTAAGATTGAGCACGATTGTTTATTTCCGACATGGGCGAATTGCAGTATGTAGCTAAGACATGTACACTTTATAGTGGCAACTCTGATGTTTGTGGCTTATAGGGACAAGGTACAAATCAAGTGTAACCTTCAGGTTGGTTTTTCTTTTTCACCTTCATGTATGTTGAAGAACTCTTTTTGCTTTTGGCTATAATTCACAATCTATATATGATAGAGACATAATTTAAACAACACATTGTTCCTAGTCTTGTGCTACTTACCCATGTGAATTATCATGTATGTGGCATATTGGATAGTATTCACAATGTGAAGTTGAATGTATGATGTTTTTAAATTACGTCACATGTTCGAAAAAGTATGCCTTACATTTTGGCCCATAATTCTGAAACCATACAATCTGGATCCTCAATCGAAAGTGCAGCATAAAGCTAACATCATGCCACTGTTTTGTGTCCATTTTCATGCTTGTGCCATGCTTAGAAGTGGTGAGAATCTTTCAGTGATTAGATGCATGTTTTAAATACAAAAAATCTCAATTTATTTCAAATATTTCACGTATATTGTGTCATAATTCATGATCCATACTAGATAGAGCTTCATTTGCAAATGCAACACATTCTATAGAATATCCCACCGCAGGATGCCAAATTACATGCCTCTAGGATGTAGAGAAAGTACATAAAACTAACATTGACTCCATACTGGGAGATTTTACATCTCCGGCCATCTGGTCACCCTATAGAAACTCATTTTGTTAATAATCAAGTGAGTTTTTATGCTATTACGCTCATAATGCATCACATTAATCCTTATCATGTCCATAATGAGCTACAATTGAACAATAGATGAAAATGCATTCTAAACCATGTTTTTTTTTACCTTAAAAATCCTCATTGAAATAGACTTGTTACACCTATGCAGCTTTTAGCTTATGTGTAATAAGAAAATGTGCCATAAAACAGTGAAAATGACACATAGAGGTGTTTTTTCATCTGTTTATGCAGCCTAATGTGAAAACAAGTCAAACCAATGTTTTACTTTACAAAAAATACATTCCCAAATTTCCGCATTTTACCACTTACATAAAACATCTCCTGAGAAAGTTGCATATAAATGAGTCAGGGTACATTTTTTTTTTTAAAACTTTCCGGCTTGAGAATGAACATAACAAAAGGCTTAATTTGATATATCACATACCTTAAAAAATAAATCACAATATTGATTTTTTTGCATTTTTCCCAAGCTCAATGTAAAAAATCCATTGCACTGGTGCAACGAAAGGTTAAGTCGAAAAACGGAAACAGCTATAAAAAAAAATCTGAAATATATATTTCAAAAATTCCTTTTGTTTCTTTGGCCTAAACCCAAAAGGCTTCCAACAACACCTTTTTTTCAAAAATCGAACAATGTAAAAATGTCCTGCGAACTTTTTTTCTTCTCAAAATATTGTCAAAAATAGTCATTTTTAGTATAAATAAGTGAGCGTTTGAGATTTTTTCACCAGATAAAGTTTTTTTATGGTCACTGTACACTTAGGCTTCGGGTCCACATGTTTTCAATTTTTTGGTTGACCTAGAAAAAAAAATTATTTTTTCAAAAAGCTGCACTGGTGTAGCTCTCTGAAAAAAGCCATGCCCAAATTTTTTTTTCTGAAAAAAGGGGGGTGCATATGAAAGAGGGCGTCGAAATATTATGATTGAGCATGATTTTTTTTTTCGACATTGGCTAATTGCAGTTTGTAGCTAAGATATGTACACTTTATAGTGGCAACTCTGATGTTTGTGGCTTATAGGGACAAGGTAAAAATCAAGTGTAACCTTCAGGTTGGTTTTTCTTTTTCACCTTCATGTATGTTGAAGAACTCTTTTTTCTTTTGGCTATAATTCAGAATCTATATATGATAAAGACATAATTAAAACAACACATTGTTCCTAGTCTTCTGCTACTTACCCTTGTGAATTATCATGTATGTGGCATATTGGATAGTAGTCAAAATGTGAAGTTGAATGTATGATGTTTTTAAATTATGTCACATATTCGAAAAAGTATGCCTTACATTTTGGCCCATACGTCTGAAACCATACAATCTCAAACCTCAATTCAAAGTGCAGCATAAAGCTAACATCATGCCACTGTTCTGTGTCCATTTTCATGCTTGTGCCATACTTAGAAGTGGTGAGAATCTTTCAGTGATTAAATGCATGTTTTAAATACAAAAAATCTCAATTTATTTCAAATATTTCACGTATGTTGTGTCATAATTCATGATCCATACAGGATAGAGCTTTATTTGCAAATGCAACACATTCTATAGAATATCCCACTGCAGGATGCCAAATGACATGCCTCTAGGATGCAGAGAAAGTACATAAAACTAACATTGACTCCATACTGGGCGATTTTACATCTCCGGCCATCTGGTCACGCTATCGAAACTAATTTTGTTAATAATCAAGTGAGTTTTTATGCTATTACGCTCATAATGCATCACATTAATCCTTATCATGTCTATAATGAGCTACAATTGAACAATAGATGAAAATGCATTCTAAACCATGTTTGTTTTACCTTAAAAATCCTCATTGAAATAGACTTGTTACACCTATGCAGCTTTTAGCTTATGTGTAATAAGAAAATGTGCCATAAAAAAGTGAAAATGACACATAGAGGTGTTTTTTCATCTGTTTATGCAGCCTAATGTGAAAACAAGTCAAACCAATGTTTTACTTTACAAAAAACAAATTCCCAAATTTCCGCATTTTACCACTTACATAAAACATCTCCTGAGAAAGTTGCATATAAATGAGTCAGGGTACATTTTTTCTTAAAAACGTTTCCGGCTTGAGAATCAACATAACAAAAGGCTTAATTTGATATATCACATACCCTAAAAAAAATCACAATATTGATTTTTTTGCATTTTTCCCAAGCTCAATGTAAAACATCCGTTGCACTGGTGCAACGAAAGGTTAAGTCGAAAAACGGAAACAACTATAAAAAAAAATCTGAAATATATATTTCAAAAATTCCTTTTGTTTCTTTGGCCTAAACCCAAAAGGCTTCCAACAACACCTTTTTTTCAAAAATCGAACAATGTAAAAATGTCCTGCAAACTTTTTTTCTTCTCAAAATATTGTCAAAAATAGTCATTTTTAGTATAAATAAGTGAGCGTTTGAGATTTTTTCACCGGATAAAGTTTTTTATGGTCACTGTACACTTAGGCTTCGGGTCCACATGGTTTCAATTTTTTGGTTGACCCAGAAAAAAAATTATTTTTATAAAAACTGCACTGGTGTAGCTCTCTGAAAAAAGGCACGCCGAATATTTTTTTCTGAAAAAAGGGGGGTGCATATGGAAGAGGGCGTCGAAATATTATGATTGAGCACGATTTTTTTTTTCGACATGGGCGAATTGCAGTATGTAGCTAAGACATGTACACTTTATAGTGGCAACTCTGATGTTTGTGGCTTATAGGAACAAGGTACAAATCAAGTGTAACCTTCAGGTTGGTTTTTCTTTTTCACCTTTATGTATGTTGAAGAACTCTTTATGCTTTTGGCTATAATTCACAATCTATATATGATAGAGACATAATTTAAACAACACATTGTTCCTAGTCTTGTGCTACTTACCCATGTGAATTATCATGTATGTGGCATATTGGATAGTAGTCAAAATGTGAAGTTGAATGTATGATGTTTTTAAATTACGTCACATGTTCGAAAAAGTATGCCTTACATTTTGGCCCATAATTCTGAAACCATACAATCTCGATCCTCAATTCAAAGTGCAGCATAAAGCCAACATCATGCCACTGTTCCGTGTCCATTTTCATGCTTGTGCCATGCTTAGAAGTGGTGGGAATCTTTCAGTGATTCAATGCATGTTTTAAATACAAAAAATCTCAATTTATTTCCTATATTTCACGTATATTGTGTCATAATTCATGATCCATACTAGATAGAGCTTCATTAGCAAATGCAACACATTCTATAGAATATACCACTGCAGGATGCCAAATTACATGCCTCTAGGATGTAGAGAAAGTACATAAAACTAACATTGACTCCATACTGGGAGATTTTACATCTCCGGCCATCTGGTCACCCTACAGAAACTAATTTTGTTAATAATCAAGTGAGTTTTTATGCTATTACGCTCATAATGCATCACATTAATCCTTATCATGTCCATAATGAGCTACAATTGAACACTAGATGAAAATGCATTCTAAACCATGTTTTTATTACCTTAAAAATCCTCATTGAAATAGACTTGTTACACCTATGCAGCTTTTAGCTTATGTGTAATAAGAAGATGTGCCATAAAAAAGTGAAAATGACACATAGAGGTGTTTTTTCATCTGTTTATGCAGCCTAATGTGAAAACAAGTCAAACTAATGTTTTACTTTACAAAAAATAAATTCCCAAATTTCCGCATTTTACCACTTACATAAAACATCTCCTGAGAAAGTTGCATATAAATGAGTCAGGGTACATTTTTTTTAAAAAACATTTCCGGCTTGAGAATCAACATAACAAAAGGCTTAATTTGATATATCACATACCCTAAAAAAAAAATCACAATATTGATTTTTTTGCATTTTTCCAAAGCTCAATGTAAAACATCCGTTGCACTGGTGCAATGAAACGTTAAGTCGAAAAACGGAAACAACTATAAAAAAAAATCTGAAATATATATTTCAAAAATTCCTTTTGTTTCTTTGGCCTAAACCCAAAAGGCTTCCAACAACACCTTTTTTTCAAAAATCAAACAATGTAAAAATGTCCTGCAAACTTTTTTTCTTCTCAAAATATTGTCAAAAATAGTCATTTTTAGTATAAATAAGTGAGCGTTTGAGATTTTTTCACCAGATAAAGTTTTTTATGGTCACTGTACACTTAGGCTTCGGGTCCACATGTTTTAAATGTTTTGGTTGACCCAGAAAAAAAATTCTTTTTTCAAAAAGCTGCACTGGTGTAGCTCTCTGAAAAAAGGCACGCCAGAATATTTTTTTCTGAAAAAAGGGGGGTGCATATGAAAGAGGGCGTCGAAATATTAAGATTGAGCACGATTGTTTATTTCCGACATGGGCGAATTGCAGTATGTAGCTAAGACATGTACACTTTATAGTGGCAACTCTGAT
The DNA here is from genome assembly GCF_964204655.1 of Triturus cristatus. NCBI lineage: Eukaryota > Metazoa > Chordata > Amphibia > Caudata > Salamandridae > Triturus > Triturus cristatus. The sequence continues at coordinate 207,816,282 of NC_140594.1, read as the reverse complement.
GTTTGTGGCTTATAGGGACAAGGTACAAATCAAGTGTAACCTTCAGGTTGGTTTTTCTTTTTCACCTTCATGTATGTTGAAGAACTCTTTATGCTTTTGGCTATAATTCACAATCTATATATGATAAAGACATAATTTAAACAACACATTGTTCCTAGTCTTGTGCTACTTACCCATGTGAATTATCATGTATGTGGCATATTGGATAGTATTCAAAATGTGAAGTTGAATGTATGATGTTTTTAAATTACGTCACATGTTCGAAAAAGTATGCCTTACATTTTGGCCCATAATTCTGAAACCATACAATCTGGATCCTCAATCTAAAGTGCAGCATACAGCTAACATCATGCCACTGTTTTGTGTCCATTTCCATGCTTGTGCCATGCTTAGAAGTGGTGAGAATCTTTCAGTGATTAGATGCATGTTTTAAATACAAAAAATCTCAATTTATTTCAAATATTTCACGTATATTGTGTCATAATTCATGATCCATACTAGATAGAGCTTCATTTGCAAATGCAACACATTCTATAGAATATCCCACTGCAGGATGCCAAATTACATGCCTCTAGGATGTAGAGAAAGTACATAAAACTAACATTGACTCCATACTGGGCGATTTTACATCTCTGGCCATCTGGTCACCCTATAGAAACTAATTTTGTTAATAATCAAGTGAGTTTTTATGCTATTACGCTCATAATGCATCACATTCATCCTTATCATGTCTATAATGAGCTACAATTGCACAATAGATGAAAATGCATTCTAAACCATGTTTTTTTTACCTTAAAAATCCTCATTGAAATAGACTTGTTACACCTATGCAGCTTTTAGCTTATGTGTAATAAGAAAATGTGCCATAAAACATTTGAAAATGACACATAGAGGTGTTTTTTCATCTGTTTATGCAGCCTAATGTGAAAACAAGTCAAACCAATGTTTTACTTTACAAAAAATAAATTCCCAAATTTACGCATTTTACCACTTACATAAAACATCTCCTGAGAAAGTTGCATATAAATGAGTCAGGGTACATTTTTTCTAAAAACGTTTCCGGCTTGAGAATCAACATAACAAAAGGCTTAATTTGATATATCACATACCCTAAAAAAAAATCACAATATTGATTTTTTTGCACTTTTCCCAAGCTCAATGTAAAACATCCGTTGCACTGGTGCAACGAAAGGTTAAGTCGAAAAACGGAAACAGCTATAAAAAAAAATCTGAACTATATATTTCAAAAATTCCTTGTGTTTCTTTGGCCTAAACCCAAAAGGCTTCCAACAACACCTTCTTTTCAAAAATCGAACAATGTAAAAATGTCCTGCGAACTTTTTTTCTTCTCAAAATATTGTCAAAAATAGTCATTTTTAGTATGAATAAGTGAGCGTTTGAGATTTTTTCACCAGATAAAGTTTTTTATGGTCACTGTACACTTAGGCTTCGGGTCCACATGTTTTCAATTTTTTGGTTGACCCAGAAAAAAAATTCTTTTTTCAAAAAGCTGCACTGGTGTAGCTCTCTGAAAAAAGGCACGCCCGAATATTTTTTTCTGAAAAAAGGGGGGTGCATATGAAAGAGGGCGTCGAAATATTAAGATTGAGCACGATTGTTTATTTCCGACATGGGCGAATTGCAGTATGTAGCTAAGACATGTACACTTTATAGTGGCAACTCTGATGTTTATGGCTTATAGGGACAAGGTACAAATCAAGTGTAACCTTCAGGTTGGTTTTTCTTTTTCACCTTCATGTATGTTGAAGAACTCTTTTTGCTTTTGGCTATAATTCACAATCTATATATGATAGAGACATAATTTAAACAACACATTGTTCCTAGTCTTGTGCTACTTACCCATGTGAATTATCATGTATGTGGCATATTGGATAGTATTCAAAATGTGAAGTTGAATGTATGATGTTTTTAAATTATGTCACATGTTCGAAAAAGTATGCCTTACATTTTGGCCCATAATTCTGAAACCATACAATCTGGATCCTCAATCCAAAGTGCAGCATAAAGCTAACATCATGCCACTGTTTTGTGTCCATTTTCATGCTTGTGCCATGCTTAGAAGTGGTGAGAATCTTTCAGTGATTAGATGCATGTTTTAAATACAAAAAATCTCAATTTATTTCAAATATTTCACGTATATTGTGTCATAATTCATGATCCATACTAGATAGAGCTTCATTTGCAAATGCAACACATTCTATAGAATATCCCACTGCAGGATGCCAAATTACATGCCTCTAGGATGTAGAGAAAGTACATAAAACTAACATTGACTCCATACTGGGCGATTTTACATCTCTGGCCATCTGGTCACCCTATAGAAACTAATTTTGTTAATAATCAAGTGAGTTTTTATGCTATTACGCTCATAATACATCACATTCATCCTTATCATGTCTATAATGAGCTACAATTGAACAATAGATGAAAATGCATTCTAAACCATGTTTTTTTTACCTTAAAAATCCTCATTGAAATAGACTTGTTACACCTATGCAGCTTTTAGCTTATGTGTAATAAGAAAATGTGCCATAAAAAAGTGAAAATGACACATAGAGGTGTTATTTCATCTGTTTATGCAGCCTAATGTGAAAACAAGTCAAACCAATGTTTTACTTTACAAAAAATAAATTCCCAAATTTCCGCATTTTACCACTTACATAAAACATCTCCTGAGAAAGTTGCATATAAATGAGTCAGGGTACATTTTTTCTAAAAACGTTTCCGGCTTGAGAATCAACATAACAAAAGGCTTAATTTGATACATCACATACCCTAAAAAAAAATCACAATATTGATTTTTTTGCACTTTTCCCAAGCTCAATGTAAAACATCCGTTGCACTGACTGGTGCAACGAAAGGTTAAGTCAAAAAAAGGAAAGAGCTATAAAAAAAAAATCTGAACTATATATTTCAAAAATTCCTTGTGTTTCTTTGGCCTAAACCCAAAAGGCTTCCAACAACACTTTTTTTTCAAAAATCGAACAATGTAAAAATGTCCTGCGAACTTTTTTTCTTCTCAAAATATTGTCAAAAATAGTCATTTTTAGTATAAATAAGTGAGCGTTTGAGATATTTTCACCAGATAAAGTTGTTTATGGTCACTGTACACATAGGCTTCGGGTCCACATGTTTTCAATTTTTAGGTTGCCCCAGAAAAAAAATTCTTTTTTCAAAAAGCTGCACTGGTGTAGCTCTCTGAAAAAAGGCACGCCCGAATATTTTTTTCTGAAAAAAGGGGGGTGCATATGAAAGAGGGCGTCGAAATATTAAGATTGAGCACGATTGTTTATTTCCGACATGGGCGAATTGCAGTATGTAGCTAAGACATGTACACTTTATAGTGGCAACTCTGATGTTTGTGGCTTATAGGGACAAGGTACAAATCAAGTGGAACCTTCAGGTTGGTTTTTCTTTTTCACCTTCATGTATGTTGAAGAACTCTTTTTGCTTTTGGCTATAATTCACAATCTATATATGATAGAGACATAATTTAAACAACACATTGTTCCTAGTCTTGTGCTACTTACCCATGTGAATTATCATGTATGTGGCATATTGGATAGTAGTCAAAATGTGAAGTTGAATGTATGATGTTTTTAAATTACGTCACATGTTCGAAAAAGTATGCCTTACATTTTGGCCCATAATTCTGAAACCATACAATCTGGATCCTCAATCCAAAGTGCAGCATAAAGCTAACATCATGCCACTGTTTTGTGTCCATTTTCATGCTTGTGCCATGCTTAAAAGTGGTGAGAATCTTTCAGTGATTAGATGCATGTTTTAAATACAAAAAATCTCAATTTATTTCAAATATTTCACGTATATTGTGTCATAATTCATGATCCATACTAGATAGAGCTTCATTTGCAAATGCAACACATTCTATAGAATATCCCACTGCAGGATGCCAAATTACATGCCTCTAGGATGTAGAGAAAGTACATAAAACTAACATTGACTCCATACTGGGCGATTTTACATCTCTGGCCATATGGTCACCCTATAGAAACTAATTTTGTTAATAATCAAGTGAGTTTTTATGCTATTACGCTCATAATGCATCACATTCATCCTTATCATGTCTATAATGAGCTACAATTGAACAATAGATGAAAATGCATTCTAAACCATGTTTTTTTTACCTTAAAAATCCTCATTGAAATAGACTTGTTACACCTATGCAGCTTTTAGCTTATGTGTAATAAGAAAATGTGCCATAAAAAAGTGAAAATGACACATAGAGGTGTTATTTCATCTGTTTATGCAGCCTAATGTGAAAACAAGTCAAACCAATGTTTTACTTTACAAAAAATAAATTCCCAAATTTCCGCATTTTACCACTTACATAAAACATCTCCTGAGAAAGTTGCATATAAATGAGTCAGGGTACATTTTTTCTAAAAACGTTTCCGGCTTGAGAATCAACATAACAAAAGGCTTAATTTGATACATCACATACCCTAAAAAAAAATCACAATATTGATTTTTTTGCACTTTTCCCAAGCTCAATGTAAAACATCCGTTGCACTGACTGGTGCAACGAAAGGTTAAGTCGAAAAAAGGAAAGAGCTATAAAAAAAAAATCTGAACTATATATTTCAAAAATTCCTTGTGTTTCTTTGGCCTAACCCCAAAAGGCTTCCAACAACACTTTTTTTTCAAAAATCGAACAATGTAAAAATGTCCTGCGAACTTTTTTTCTTCTCAAAATATTGTCAAAAATAGTCATTTTTAGTATAAATAAGTGAGCGTTTGAGATATTTTCACCAGATAAAGTTGTTTATGGTCACTGTACACATAGGCTTCGGGTCCACATGTTTTCAATTTTTAGGTTGCCCCAGAAAAAAAATTCTTTTTTCAAAAAGCTGCACTGGTGTAGCTCTCTGAAAAAAGGCACGCCCAAATATTTTTTTCTGAAAAAAGGGGGGTGCATATGAAAGAGGGCGTCGAAATATTAAGATTGAGCACGATTGTTTATTTCCGACATGGGCGAATTGCAGTATGTAGCTAAGACATGTACACTTTATAGTGGCAACTCTGATGTTTGTGGCTTATAGGGACAAGGTACAAATCAAGTGTAACCTTCAGGTTGGTTTTTCTTTTTCACCTTCATGTATGTTGAAGAACTCTTTTTGCTTTTGGCTATAATTCACAATCTATATCTGATAGAGACATAATTTAAACAACACATTGTTCCTAGTCTTGTGCTACTTACCCATGTGAATTATCATGTATGTGGCATATTGGATAGTAGTCAAAATGTGAAGTTGAATGTATGATGTTTTTAAATTACGTCACATGTTCGAAAAAGTATGCCTTACATTTTGGCCCATAATTCTGAAACCATACAATCTGGATCCTCAATCCAAAGTGCAGCATAAAGCTAACATCATGCCACTGTTTTGTGTCCATTTTCATGCTTGTGCCATGCTTAGAAGTGGTGAGAATCTTTCAGTGATTAGATGCATGTTTTAAATACAAAAAATCTCAATTTATTTCAAATATTTCACGTATATTGTGTCATAATTCATGATCCATACTAGATAGAGCTTCATTTGCAAATGCAACACATTCTATAGAATATCCCACTGCAGGATGCCAAATTACATGCCTCTAGGATGTAGAGAAAGTACATAAAACTAACATTGACTCCATACTGGGCGATTTTACATCTCTGGCCATCTGGTCACCCTATAGAAACTAATTTTGTTAATAATCAAGTGAGTTTTTATGCTATTACGCTCATAATGCATCACATTCATCCTTATCATGTCTATAATGAGCTACAATTGAACAATAGATGAAAATGCATTCTAAACCATGTTTTTTTTACCTTAAAAATCCTCATTGAAATAGACTTGTTTCACCTATGCAGCTTTTAGCTTATGTGTAATAAGAAAATGTGCCATAAAAAAGTGAAAATGACACATAGAGGTGTTATTTCATCTGTTTATGCAGCCTAATGTGAAAACAAGTCAAACCAATGTTTTACTTTACAAAAAATAAATTCCCAAATTTCCGCATTTTACCACTTACATAAAACATCTCCTGAGAAAGTTGCATATAAATGAGTCAGGGTACATTTTTTCTAAAAACGTTTCCGGCTTGAGAATCAACATAACAAAAGGCTTAATTTGATATATCACATACCCTAAAAAAAAATCACAATATTGATTTTTTTGCACTTTTCCCAAGCTCAATGTAAAACATCCGTTGCACTGGTGCAACGAAAGGTTAAGTCGAAAAACGGAAACAGCTATAAAAAAAAATCTGAACTATATATTTAAAAAATTCCTTGTGTTTCTTTGGCCTAAACCCAAAAGGCTTCCAACAACACCTTCTTTTCAAAAATTGAACAATGTAAAAATGTCCTGCGAACTTTTTTTCTTCTCAAAATATTGTCAAAAATAGTCATTTTTAGTATGAATAAGTGAGCGTTTGAGATTTTTTCACCAGATAAAGTTTTTTATGGTCACTGTACACTTAGGCTTCGGGTCCACATGTTTTCAATTTTTTGGTTGACCCAGAAAAAAAATTCTTTTTTCAAAAAGCTGCACTGGTGTAGCTCTCTGAAAAAAGGCACGCCCGAATATTTTTTTCTGAAAAAAGGGGTGTGCATATGAAAGAGGGCGTCGAAATATTAAGATTGAGCACGATTGTTTATTTCTGACATGGGCGAATTGCAGTATGTAGCTAAGACATGTTCACTTTATAGTGGCAACTCTGATGTTTGTGGCTTATAGGGACAAGGTACAAATCAAGTGTAACCTTCAGGTTGGTTTTTCTTTTTCACCTTCATGTATGTTGAAGAACTCTTTTTGCTTTTGGCTATAATTCACAATATATATATGATAGAGACATAATTTAAACAACACATTGTTCCTAGTCTTGTGCTACTTACCCATGTGAATTATCATGTATGTGGCATATTGGATAGTATTCAAAATGTGAAGTTGAATGTATGATGTTTTTAAATTATGTCACATGTTCGAAAAAGTATGCCTTACATTTTGGCCCATAATTCTGAAACCATACAATCTGGATCCTCAATCCAAAGTGCAGCATAAAGCTAACATCATGCCACTGTTTTGTGTCCATTTTCATGCTTGTGCCATGCTTAGAAGTGGTGAGAATCTTTCAGTGATTAGATGCATGTTTTAAATACAAAAAATCTCAATTTATTTCAAATAGTTCACGTATATTGTGTCATAATTCATGATCCATACTAGATAGAGCTTCATTTGCAAATGCAACACATTCTATAGAATATCCCACTGCAGGATGCCAAATTACATGCCTCTAGGATGTAGAGAAAGTACATAAAACTAACATTGACTCCATACTGGGCGATTTTACATCTCTGGCCATCTGGTCACCCTATAGAAACTAATTTTGTTAATAATCAAGTGAGTTTTTATGCTATTACGCTCATAATACATCACATTCATCCTTATCATGTCTATAATGAGCTACAATTGAACAATAGATGAAAATGCATTCTAAACCATGTTTTTTTTACCTTAAAAATCCTCATTGAAATAGACTTGTTACACCTATGCAGCTTTTAGCTTATGTGTAATAAGAAAATGTGCCATAAAAAAGTGAAAATGACACATAGAGGTGTTATTTCATCTGTTTATGCAGCCTAATGTGAAAACAAGTCAAACCAATGTTTTACTTTACAAAAAATAAATTCCCAAATTTCCGCATTTTACCACTTACATAAAACATCTCCTGAGAAAGTTGCATATAAATGAGTCAGGGTACATTTTTTCTAAAAACGTTTCCGGCTTGAGAATCAACATAACAAAAGGCTTAATTTGATATATCACATACCCTAAAAAAAAATCACAATATTGATTTTTTTGCACTTTTCCCAAGCTCAATGTAAAACATCCGTTGCACTGGTGCAACGAAAGGTTAAGTCGAAAAACGGAAACAGCTATAAAAAAAAATCTGAACTATATATTTAAAAAATTCCTTGTGTTTCTTTGGCCTAAACCCAAAAGGCTTCCAACAACACCTTCTTTTCAAAAATTGAACAATGTAAAAATGTCCTGCGAACTTTTTTTCTTCTCAAAATATTGTCAAAAATAGTCAATTTTAGTATGAATAAGTGAGCGTTTGAGATTTTTTCACCAGATAAAGTTTTTTATGGTCACTGTACACTTAGGCTTTGGGTCCACATGTTTTCAATTTTTTGGTTGACCCAGAAAAAAAATTCTTTTTTCAAAAAGCTGCACTGGTGTAGCTCTCTGAAAAAAGGCACGCCAGAATATTTTTTTCTGAAAAAAGGGGTGTGCATATGAAAGAGGGCGTCGAAATATTAAGATTGAGCACGATTGTTTATTTCCGACATGGGCGAATTGCAGTATGTAGCTAAGACATGTACACTTTATAGTGGCAACTCTGATGTTTGTGGCTTATAGGGACAAGGTACAAATCAAGTGTAACCTTCAGGTTGGTTTTTCTTTTTCACCTTCATGTATGTTGAAGAACTCTTTTTGCTTTTGGCTATAATTCACAATATATATATGATAGAGACATAATTTAAACAACACATTGTTCCTAGTCTTGTGCTACTTACCCATGTGAATTATCATGTATGTGGCATATTGGATAGTATTCAAAATGTGAAGTTGAATGTATGATGTTTTTAAATTATGTCACATGTTCGAAAAAGTATGCCTTACCTTTTGGCCCATAATTCTGAAACCATACAATCTGGATCCTCAATCCAAAGTGCAGCATAAAGCTAACATCATGCCACTGTTTTGTGTCCATTTTCATGCTTGTGCCATGCTTAGAAGTGGTGAGAATCTTTCAGTGATTAGATGCATGTTTTAAATACAAAAAATCTCAATTTATTTCAAATATTTCACGTATATTGTGTCATAATTCATGATCCATACTAGATAGAGCTTCATTTGCAAATGCAACACATTCTATAGAATATCCCACTGCAGGATGCCAAATTACATGCCTCTAGGATGTAGAGAAAGTACATAAAACTAACATTGACTCCATACTGGGCGATTTTACATCTCTGGCCATCTGGTCACCCTATAGAAACTAATTTTGTTAATAATCAAGTGAGTTTTTATGCTATTACGCTCATAATACATCACATTCATCCTTATCATGTCTATAATGAGCTACAATTGAACAATAGATGAAAATGCATTCTAAACCATGTTTTTTTTACCTTAAAAATCCTCATTGAAATAGACTTGTTACACCTATGCAGCTTTTAGCTTATGTGTAATAAGAAAATGTGCCATAAAAAAGTGAAAATGACACATAGAGGTGTTATTTCATCTGTTTATGCAGCCTAATGTGAAAACAAGTCAAACCAATGTTTTACTTTACAAAAAATAAATTCCCAAATTTCCGCATTTTACCACTTACATAAAACATCTCCTGAGAAAGTTGCATATAAATGAGTCAGGGTACATTTTTTTTAAAAACGTTTCTGGCTTGAGAATCAACATAACAAAAGGCTTAATTTGATATATCACATACCCTAAAAAAAAAATCACAATATTGATTTTTTTGCACTTTTCCCAAGCTCAATGTAAAACATCCGTTGCACTGGTGCAACGAAAGGTTAAGTCGAAAAACAGAAACAGCTATAAAAAAAAATCTGAAATATATATTTCAAAAATTCCTTGTGTTTCTTTGGCCTAAACCCAAAAGGCTTCCAACAACACCTTTTTTTCAAAAATCGAACAATGTAAAAATGTCCTGCGAACATTTTTTCTTCTCAAAATATTGTCAAAAATAGTCATTTTTAGTATAAATAAGTGAGCGTTTGAAATTTTTTCACCAGATAAAGTTTTTTATGGTCACTGTACACTTCGGCTTCGGGTCCACATGTTTTCAATTTTTTGGTTGACCCAGAAAAAAAATTCTTTTTTCAAAAAGCTGCACTGGTGTAGCTCTCTGAAAAAAGGCACGCCCGAATATTTTTTTCTGAAAAAAGGGGGGTGCATATGAAAGAGGGCGTCGAAATATTATGATTGAGCACGATTTTTTTTTTTGACATGGGCAAATTGCAGTATGTAGCTAAGACATGTACACTTTATAGTGGCAACTCTGATGTTTGTGGCTTATAGGGACAAGGTACAAATCAAGTGTAACCTTCAGGTTGGTTTTTCTTTTTCACCTTCATGTATGTTGAAGAACTCTTTTTGCTTTTGGCTATAATTCACAATCTATATATGATAGAGACATCATTTAAACAACACATTGTTCCTAGTCTTGTGCTACTTACCCATGTGAATTATCATGTATGTGGCATATTGGATAGTATTCAAAATGTGAAGTTGAATGTATGATGTTTTTAAATTATGTCACATGTTCGAAAAAGTATGCCTTACATTTTGGCCGATAATTCTGAAACCATACAATCTGGATCCTCAATCCAAAGTGCAGCATAAAGCTAACATCATGCCACTGTTCTGTGTCCATTTTCATGCTTGTGCCATGCTTAGAAGTGGTGAGAATCTTTCAGTGATTAGATGCATGTTTTAAATACAAAAAATCTCAATTTATTTCAAATATTTCACGTATATTGTGTCATAATTCATGATCCATACTAGATAGAGCTTCATTTGCAAATGCAACACATTCTATAGACTATCCCACTGCAGGATGCCAAATTACATGCCTCTAGGATGTAGAGAAAGTACATAAAACTAACATTGACTCCATACTGGGCGATTTTACATCTCTGGCCATCTGGTCACCCTATAGAAACTAATTTTGTTAATAATCAAGTGAGTTTTTATGCTATTACGCTCATAATGCATCACATTAATCCTTATTATGTCTATAATGAGCTACAATTGAACAATAGATGAAAATGCATTCTAAACCATGTTTTTTTTTACCTTAAAAATCCTCATTGAAATAGACTTGTTACACCTATGCAGCTTTTAGCTTATGGGTAATAAGAAAATGTGCCATAAAAAAGTGAAAATCACACATAGAGGTGTTATTTCATCTGTTTATGCAGCCTAATGTGAAAACAAGTCAAACCAATGTTTTACTTTACAAAAAATAAATTCCCAAATTTCTGCATTTTACCACTTACATAAAACATCTCCTGAGAAAGTTGCATATAAATGAGTCAGGGTACATTTTTTTAAAAAACATTTCCGGCTTGAGAATCAACATAACAAAAGGCTTAATTTGATATATCACATACCCTAAAAAAAAAAATTCAAAATATTGATTTTTTTTGCACTTTTCCCAAGCTCAATGTAAAACATCCGTTGCACTGGTGCAACGAAAGGTTAAGTCGAAAAACGGAAACAGCTATAAAAAAAAATCTCAAATATATATTTCAAAAATTCCTTGTGTTTCTTTGGCCTAAACCCAAAAGGCTTCCAACAACACCTTTTTTTCAAAAATCGAACAATGTAAAAATGTCCTGCGAACATTTTTTCTTCTCAAAATATTGTCAAAAATAGTCATTTTTAGTATAAATAAGTGAGCGTTTGAAATTTTTTCACCAGATAAAGTTTTTTATGGTCACTGTACACTTCGGCTTCGGGTCCACATGTTTTCAATTTTTTGGTTGACCCAGAAAAAAAATTCTTTTTTCAAAAAGCTGCACTGGTGTAGCTCTCTGAAAAAAGGCACGCCCGAATATTTTTTTCTGAAAAAAGGGGGGTGCATATGAAAGAGGGCGTCGAAATATTATGATTGAGCACGATTTTTTTTTTCGACATGGGCAAATTGCAGTATGTAGCTAAGACATGTACACTTTATAGTGGCAACTCTGAAGTTTGTGGCTTATAGGGACAAGGTACAAATCAAGTGTAACCTTCAGGTTGGTTTTTCTTTTTCACCTTCATGTATGTTGAAGAACTCTTTTTGCTTTTGGCTATAATTCACAATCTATATATGACAGAGACATCATTTAAACAACACATTGTTCCTAGTCTTGTGCTACTTACCCATGTGAATTATCATGTATGTGGCATATTGGATAGTATTCAAAATGTGAAGTTGAATGTATGATGTTTTTAAATTATGTCACATGTTCGAAAAAGTATGCCTTACATTTTGGCCGATAATTCTGAAACCATACAATCTGGATCCTCAATCCAAAGTGCAGCATAAAGCTAACATCATGCCACTGTTCTGTGTCCATTTTCATGCTTGTGCCATGCTTAGAAGTGGTGAGAATCGTTCAGTGATTAGATGCATGTTTTAAATACAAAAAATCTCAATTTATTTCAAATATTTCACGTATATTGTGTCATAATTCATGATCCATACTAGATAGAGCTTCATTTGCAAATGCAACACATTCTATAGACTATCCCACTGCAGGATGCCAAATTACATGCCTCTAGGATGTAGAGAAAGTACATAAAACTAACATTGACTCCATACTGGGCGATTTTACATCTCTGGCCATCTGGTCACCCTATAGAAACTAATTTTGTTAATAATCAAGTGAGTTTTTATGCTATTACGCTCATAATGCATCACATTAATCCTTATCATGTCTATAATGAGCTACAATTGAACAATAGATGAAAATGCATTCTAAACCATGTTTTTTTTTACCTTAAACATCCTCATTGAAATAGACTTGTTACACCTATGCAGCTTTTAGCTTATGTGTAATAAGAAAATGTGCCATAAAAAATTGAAAATGACACATAGAGGTGTTTTTTCATCTGTTTATGCAGCCTAATGTGAAAACAAGTCAAACCAATGTTTTACTTTACAAAAAATAAATTCCCAAATTTCTGCATTTTACCACTTACATAAAACATCTCCTGAGAAAGTTGCATATAAATGAGTCAGGGTACATTTTTTTAAAAAACATTTCCGGCTTGAGAATCAACATAACAAAAGGCTTAATTTGATATATCACATACCCTAAAAAAAAAAAATCAAAATATTGATTTTTTTGCACTTTTCCCAATCTCAATGTAAAACATCCGTTGCACTGGTGCAACGAAAGGTTAAGTCGAAAAACGGAAACAGCTATAAAAAAAAATCTGAAATATATATTTCAAAAATTCCTTGTGTTTCTTTGGCCTAAACCCAAAAGGCTTCCAACAACACCTTTTTTTCAAAAATCGAACAATGTAAAAATGTCCTGCGAACATTTTTTCTTCTCAAAATATTGTCAAAAATAGTCATTTTTAGTGTAAATAAGTGAGCGTTTGAAATTGTTTCACCAGATAAAGTTTTTTATGGTCACTGTACACTTCGGCTTCGGGTCCACATGTTTTCAATTTTTTGGTTGACCCAGAAAAAAAATTCTTTTTTCAAAAAGCTGCACTGGTGTAGCTCTCTGAAAAAAGGCACGCCCGAATATTTTTTTCTGAAAAAAGGGGGGTGCATATGAAAGAGGGCGTTGAAATATTATGATTGAGCACGATTTTTTTTTTCGACATGGGCAAATTGCAGTATGTAGCTAAGACATGTACACTTTATAGTGGCAACTCTGAAGTTTGTGGCTTATAGGGACAAGGTACAAATCAAGTGTAACCTTCAGGTTGGTTTTTCTTTTTCACCTTCATGTATGTTGAAGAACTCTGTTTGCTTTTGGCTATAATTCACAATCTTTATATGATAGAGACATAATTTAAACAACTCATTCTTCCTAGTCTTGTGCTACTTACCCATGTGAATTATCATGTATGTGGCATATTGGATAGTAGTCAAAATGTGAAGTTGAATGTATGATGTTTTTAAATTACGTCACATGTTTGAAAAAATATGCCTTACATTTTGGCCCATAATTCTGAAACCATACAATCTGGATCCTCAATTCAAAGTGCAGCATAAAGCTAACATCATGCCACTGTTCCGTGTCAATTTTCATGATTGTGCCATGCTTAGAAGTGGTGAGAATCTTTCAGTAATTAAATGCATGTTTTAAATACAAAAAATCTCAATTTATTTCAAATATTTCACGTATATTGTGTCATACTTCATGATCCATACTAGATAGAGCTTCATTTCCAAATGCAACACATTCTATAGAATATCCCACTGCTGGATGCCAAATTACATGCCTCTAGGATGTAGAGAAAGTACATAAAACTAACATTGACTCCATACTGGGCGATTTTACATCTCCGGCCATCTGGTCACCCTATAGAAACTAATTTTGTTTATAATCAAGTGAGTTTTAATGTATTACGCTCATAATGCATCACATTAGTCCTTATCATGTCTATAATGAGCTACAATTGAACAATAGATGAAAATGCATTCTAAACCATGTTGTTTTTTTACCTTAATAATCCTCATTGAAATAGACTTGTTACACCTATGCAGCTTTTAGCTTATGGGTAATAAGAAAATGTGCCATAAAAAAGTGAAAATGACACATAGAGGTGTTATTTCATCTGTTTATGCAGCCTAATGTGAAAACAAGTCAAACCAATGTTTTACTTTACAAAAAATAAATTCCCAAATTTCCGCATTTTACCACTTACATAAAACATCTCCTGAGAAAGTTGCATATAAATGAGTCAGGGTACATTTTTTTTAAAAACATTTCCGGCTTGAGATTCAAAATAACAAAAGGCTTAATTTGATATATCACATACCCTAAAAAAAAAATCACAATATTGATTTTTTTGCATTTTTCCCAAGCTCAATGTAAAACATCAGTTGCACTGGTGCAACGAAAGGTTAAGTCGAAAAACGGAAACAGCTATAAAAAAAAATCTGAAATATGTATTTCAAAAATTCCTTGTGTTTCTTTGGCCTAAACCCAAAAGGCTTCCAACAACACCTTTTTTTCAAAAATCGAACAATGTAAAAATGTCCTGCGAACATTTTTTCTTCTCAAAATATTGTCAAAAATAGTCATTTTTAGTATAAATAAGTGAGCGTTTGAAATTTTTTCACCAGATAAAGTTTTTTATGGTCACTGTACACTTCGGCTTCGGGTCCACATGTTTTCAATTTTTTGGTTGACCCAGAAAAAAAATTCTTTTTTCAAAAAGCTGCACTGGTGTAGCTCTCTGAAAAAAGGCACGCACGAATATTTTTTTCTGAAAAAAGGGGGGTGCATATGAAAGAGGGCGTCGAAATATTATGATTGACCACGATTTTTTTTTTAGACATGGGCAAATTGCAGTATGTAGCTAAGACATGTACACTTTATAGTGGCAACTCTGATGTTTGTGGCTTATAGGGACAAGGTACAAATCAAGTGTAACCTTCAGGTTGGTTTTTCTTTTTCACCTTCATGTATGTTGAAGAACTCTTTTTGCTTTTGGCTATAATTCACAATCTATATATGATAGAGACATCATTTAAACAACACATTGTTCCTAGTCTTGTGCTACTTACCCATGTGAATTATCATGTATGTGGCATATTGGATAGTATTCAAAATGTGAAGTTGAATGTATGATGTTTTTAAATTATGTCACATGTTCGAAAAAGTATGCCTTACATTTTGGCCGATAATTCTGAAACCATACAATCTGGATCCTCAATCCAAAGTGCAGCATAAAGCTAACATCATGCCACTGTTCTGTGTCTATTTTCATGCTTGTGCCATGCTTAGAAGTGGTGAGAATCTTTCAGTGATTAGATGCATGTTTTAAATACAAACAATCTCAATTTATTTCAAATATTTCATGTATATTGTGTCATAATTCATGATCCATACTAGATAGAGCTTCATTTGCAAATGCAACACATTCTATAGACTATCCCACTGCAGGATGCCAAATTACATGCCTCTAGGATGTAGAGAAAGTACATAAAACTAACATTGACTCCATACTGGGCGATTTTACATCTCTGGCCATCTGGTCACCCTATAGAAACTAATTTTGTTAATAATCAAGTGAGTTTTTATGATATTACGCTCATAATGCATCACATTAATCCTTATCATGTCTATAATGAGCTACAATTGAACAATAGATGAAAATGCATTCTAAACCATGTTTTTTTTTACCTTAAACATCCTCATTGAAATAGACTTGTTACACCTATGCAGCTTTTAGCTTATGTGTAATAAGAAAATGTGCCATAAAAAATTGAAAATGACACATAGAGGTGTTTTTTCATCTGTTTATGCAGCCTAATGTGAAAACAAGTCAAACCAATGTTTTACTTTACAAAAAATAAATTCCCAAATTTCCGCATTTTACCACTTACATAAAACATCTCCTGAGAAAGTTGCATATAAATGAGTCAGGGTACATTTTTTTTAAAAACGTTTCCGGCTTGAGAATCAACATAACAAAAGGCTTAATTTGATATATCACATACCCTAAAAAAAAATCACAATATTGATTTTTTTGCACTTTTCCCAAGCTCAATGTAAAACATCCGTTGCACTGGTGCAACGAAAGGTTAAGTCGAAAAAAGGAAACAGCTATAAAAAAAAAATCTGAAATATATATTTCAAAATTCCTTGTGTTTCTTTGGCCTAAACCCAAAAGGCTTCCAACAACACCTTTTTTTCAAAAATCGAACAATGTAAAAATGTCCTGCGAACTTTTTTTCTTCTCAAAATATTGTCAAAAATAGTCATTTTTAGTATAAATAAGTGAGCGTTTGAGATTTTTTCACCAGATAAACTTTTTTATGGTCACTGTACACTTAGGCTTCGGGTCCACATGTTTTCAATTTTTTGGTTGACCCAGAAAAAAAATTCTTTTTTCAAAAAGCTGCACTGGTTTAGCTCTCTGAAAAAAGGCACGCCCGGATATTCTTTTCTGAAAAAAGGGGGGTGCATATGAAAGAGGGCGTTGAAATATTATGATTGAGCACGATTTTTCTTTCTCGACATGGGCGAATTGCAGTATGTAGCTAAGACATGTACACTTTATAGTGGCAACTCTGATGTTTGTGGCTTATAGGGACAAGGTACAAATCAAGTGTAACCTTCAGGTTGGTTTTTCTTTTTCACCTTCATGTATGTTGAAGAACTCTTTTTGCTTTTGGCTATAATTCACAATCTTTATATGATAGAGACATAATTTAAACAACTCATTCTTCCTAGTCTTGTGCTACTTACCCATGTGAATTATCATGTATGTGGCATATTGGATAGTAGTCAAAATGTGAAGTTGAATGTATGATGTTTTTAAATTACGTCACATGTTTGAAAAAGTATGCCTTACATTTTGGCCCATAATTCTGAAACCATACAATCTGGATCCTCAATTCAAAGTGCAGCATAAAGCTAACATCATGCCACTGTTCCGTGTCAATTTACATGCTTGTGCCATGCTTAGAAGTGGTGAGAATCTTTCAGTAATTAAATGCATGTTTTAAATACAAAAAATCTCAATTTATTTCAAATATTTCACGTATATTGTGTCATACTTCATGATCCATACTAGATAGAGCTTCATTTCCAAATGCAACACATTCTATAGAATATCCCACTGCTGGATGCCAAATTACATGCCTCTAGGATGTAGAGAAAGTACATAAAACTAACATTGACTCCATACTGGGCGATTTTACATCTCCGGCCATCTGGTCACCCTATAGAAACTAATTTTGTTTATAATCAAGTGAGTTTTAATGTATTACGCTCATAATGCATCACATTAGTCCTTATCATGTCTATAATGAGCTACAATTGAACAATAGATGAAAATGCATTCTAAACCATGTTGTTTTTTTACCTTAAAAATCCTCATTGAAATAGACTTGTTACACCTATGCAGCTTTTAGCTTATGTGTAATAAGAAAATGTGCCATAAAAAAGTGAAAATGACACATAGAGGTGTTATTTCATCTGTTTATGCAGCCTAATGTGAAAACAAGTCAAACCAATGTTTTACTTTACAAAAAATAAATTCCCAAATTGCCGCATTTTACCACTTACATAAAACATCTCCTGAGAAAGTTGCATATAAATGAGTCAGGGTACATTTTTTTAAAAAAACATTTCCGGCTTGAGATTCAACATAACAAAAGGCTTAATTTGATATATCACATACCCTAAAAAAAAAATCACAATATTGATTTTTTTGCATTTTTCCCAAGCTCAATGTAAAACATCAGTTGCACTGGTGCAACGAAAGGTTAAGTCGAAAAACGGAAACAGCTATAAAAAAAAATCTGAAATATGTATTTAAAAAATTCCTTTTGTTTCTTTGGCCTAACCCCAAAAGGCTTCCAACAACACCTTTTTTTCAAAAATCGAACAATGTAAAAATGTCCTGCGAACTTTTTTTCTTCTCAAAATATTGTCAAAAATAGTCATTTTTAGTATAAATAAGTGAGCGTTTGAGATATTTTCACCAGATAAAGTTGTTTATGGTCACTGTACACATAGGCTTCGGGTCCACATGTTTTCAATTTTTAGGTTGCCCCAGAAAAAAAAATCTTTTTTCAAAAAGCTGCACTGGTGTAGCTCTCTGAAAAAAGGCACGCCCGAATATTTTTTTCTGAAAAAAGGGGGGTGCATATGAAAGAGGGCGTCGAAATATTATGATTGAGCACGATTTTTTTTTTAGACATGGGCAAATTGCAGTATGTAGCTAAGACATGTACACTTTATAGTGGCAACTCTGATGTTTGTGGCTTATAGGGACAAGGTACAAATCAAGTGTAACCTTCAGGTTGGTTTTTCTTTTTCACCTTCATGTATGTTGAAGAACTCTTTTTGCTTTTGGCTATAATTCACAATCTATATATGATAGAGACATCATTTAAACAACACATTGTTCCTAGTCTTGTGCTACTTACCCATGTGAATTATCATGTATGTGGCATATTGGATAGTATTCAAAATGTGAAGTTGAATGTATGATGTTTTTAAATTATGTCACATGTTCGAAAAAGTATGCCTTACATTTTGGCAGATAATTCTGAAACCATACAATCTGGATCCTCAATCCAAAGTGCAGCATAAAGCTAACATCATGCCACTGTTCTGTGTCCATTTTCATGCTTGTGCCATGCTTAGAAGTGGTGAGAATCTTTCAGTGATTAGATGCATGTTTTAAATACAAAAAATCTCAATTTATTTCAAATATTTCACGTATATTGTGTCATAATTCATGATCCATACTAGATAGAGCTTCATTTGCAAATGCAACACATTCTATAGACTATCCCACTGCAGGATGCCAAATTACATGCCTCTAGGATGTAGAGAAAGTACATAAAACTAACATTGACTCCATACTGGGCGATTTTACATCTCTGGCCATCTGGTCACGCTATAGAAACTAATTTTGTTAATAATCAAGTGAGGTTTTATGCTATTACGCTCATAATGCATCACATTAATCCTTATCATGTCTATAATGAGCTACAATTGAACAATAGATGAAAATGCATTCTAAACCATGTTTTTTTTACCTTAAAAATCCTCATTGAAATAGACTTGTTACACCTATGCAGCTTTTAGCTTATGTGTAATAAGAAAATGTGCCATAAAAAAGTGAAAATGACACATAGAGGTGTTTTTTCATCTGTTTATGCAGCCTAATGTGAAAACAAGTCAAACCAATGTTTTACTTTACAAAAAATAAATTCCCAAATTTCCGCATTTTACCACTTACATAAAACATCTCCTGAGAAAGTTGCATATAAATGAGTCAGGGTACATTTTTTTAAAAAAACATTTCCGGCTTGAGATTCAACATAACAAAAGGCTTAATTTGATATATCACATACCCTAAAAAAAAAATCACAATATTGATTTTTTTGCATTTTTCCCAAGCTCAATGTAAAACATCAGTTGCACTGGTGCAACGAAAGGTTAAGTCGAAAAACGGAAACAGCTATAAAAAAAAATCTGAAATATGTATTTCAAAAATTCCTTTTGTTTCTTTGGCCTAAACCCAAAAGGCTTCCAACAACACCTTTTTTTCAAAAATCGAACAATGTAAAAATGTCCTGCGAACTTTTTTTCTTCTCAAAATATTGTCAAAAATAGTCATTTTTAGTGTAAATAAGTGAGCGTTTGAGATATTTTCACCAGATAAAGTTGTTTATGGTCACTGTACACATAGGCTTCGGGTCCACATGTTTTCAATTTTTAGGTTGCCCCAGAAAAAAAAATCTTTTTTCAAAAAGCTGCACTGGTGTAACTCTCTGAAAAAAGGCACGCCCGAATATTTTTTTCTGAAAAAAGGGGGGTGCATATGAAAGAGGGCGTCGAAATATTATGATTGAGCACGATTTTTTTTTTAGACATGGGCAAATTGCAGTATGTAGCTAAGACATGTACACTTTATAGTGGCAACTCTGATGTTTGTGGCTTATAGGGACAAGGTACAAATCAAGTGTAACCTTCAGGTTGGTTTTTCTTTTTCACCTTCATGTATGTTGAAGAACTCTTTTTGCTTTTGGCTATAATTCACAATCTATATATGATAGAGACATCATTTAAACAACACATTGTTCCTCGTCTTGTGCTACTTACCCATGTGAATTATCATGTATGTGGCATATTGGATAGTATTCAAAATGTGAAGTTGAATGTATGATGTTTTTAAATTATGTCACATGTTCGAAAAAGTATGCCTTACATTTTGGCCGATAATTCTGAAACCATACAATCTGGATCCTCAATCCAAAGTGCAGCATAAAGCTAACATCATGCCACTGTTCTGTGTCCATTTTCATGCTTGTGCCATGCTTAGAAGTGGTGAGAATCTTTCAGTGATTAGATGCATGTTTTAAATACAAAAAATCTCAATTTATTTCAAATATTTCACGTATATTGTGTCATAATTCATGATCCATACTAGATAGAGCTTCATTTGCAAATGCAACACATTCTATAGACTATCCCACTGCAGGATGCCAAATTACATGCCTCTAGGATGTAGAGAAAGTACATAAAACTAACATTGACTCCATACTGGGCGATTTTACATCTCTGGCCATCTGGTCACCCTATAGAAACTAATTTTGTTAATAATCAAGTGAGTTTTTATGATATTACGCTCATAATGCATCACATTAATCCTTATCATGTCTATAATGAGCTACAATTGAACAATAGATGAAAATGCATTCTAAACCATGTTTTTTTTACCTTAAACATCCTCATTGAAATAGACTTGTTACACCTATGCAGCTTTTAGCTTATGTGTAATAAGAAAATGTGCCATAAAAAATTGAAAATGACACATAGAGGTGTTTTTTCATCTGTTTATGCAGCCTAATGTGAAAACAAGTCAAACCAATGTTTTACTTTGCAAAAAATATATTCCCAAATTTCCGCATTTACCAGTTACATAAAACATCTCCTGAGAAAGTTGCATATAAATGAGTCAGGGTACATTTTTTTTAAAAACGTTTCCGGCTTGAGAATCAACATAACAAAAGGCTTAATTTGATATATCACATACCCTAAAAAAAAATCACAATATTGATTTTTTTGCACTTTTCCCAAGCTCAATGTAAAACATCCGTTGCACTGGTGCAACGAAAGGTTAAGTCGAAAAAAGGAAACAGCTATAAAAAAAAAATCTGAAATATATATTTCAAAAATTCCTTGTGTTTCTTTGGCCTAAACCCAAAAGGCTTCCAACAACACCTTTTTTTCAAAAATCGAACAATGTAAAAATGTCCTGCGAACTTTTTTTCTTCTCAAAATATTGTCAAAAATAGTCATTTTTAGTATAAATAAGTGAGCGTTTGAGATTTTTTCACCAGATAAACTTTTTTATGGTCACTGTACACTTAGGCTTCGGGTCCACATGTTTTCAATTTTTTGGTTGACCCAGAAAAAAAATTCTTTTTTCAAAAAGCTGCACTGGTGTAGCTCTCTGAAAAAAGGCACGCCCGAATATTCTTTTCTGAAAAAAGGGGGGTGCATATGAAAGAGGGCGTTGAAATATTATGATTGAGCACGATTTTTCTTTCTCGACATGGGCGAATTGCAGTATGTAGCTAAGACATGTACACTTTATAGTGGCAACTCTGATGTTTGTGGCTTATAGGGACAAGGTACAAATCAAGTGTAACCTTCAGGTTGGTTTTTCTTTTTCACCTTCATGTATGTTGAAGAACTCTTTTTGCTTTTGGCTATAATTCACAATCTATATATGATAGAGACATAATTTAAACAACACATTGTTCCTAGTCTTGTGCTACTTACCCATGTGAATTATCATGTATGTGGCATATTGGATAGTAGTCAAAATGTGAAGTTGAATGTATGATGTTTTTAAATTATGTCACATGTTTGAAAAAGTATGCCTTACATTTTGGCCCATAATTCTGAAACCATACAATCTGGATCCTCAATTCAAAGTGCAGCATAAAGCTAACATCATGCCACTGTTCCGTGTCAATTTTCATGCTTGTGCCATGCTTAGAAGTGAGGAAATATGAATTTTTATGGTCAATTGTGTCCCCTATCTGGACCCCAACGGCTCCATGTACATGCTACAAGTACATGTATGTTCCCTCCACTTCAAGCTATGAAGACGCAAATACAATTGTGTCCAATGTTAATATGTACTCTTTCATATCTGCCATGAATGGGCCAGATATTCCGTTCCTAAGTATGCCTTGCCACCGTCTTTATATGGTATACTTTTCACGTTTTCCAGCTCTGGCAAGGTAGGCCCTGAATTCTGCCATCGAGCTTTTCTTGCTTCTGCCTCTGAATGCTCCAGCCTGGACCTGCATCCGTATCCATGAACTTTGTCTTACTTCCTGCGCGGCTAACGGTGCCTAAGCCCGGCCTGTTGCCTGCCAAAAACTGTATTCAGCCTTCAAGTTATCTGTTCCGCTCCTCAAGAAATGCATTCCTGTCTAAATAGCTTAGGTAAACATCCCTCTAGCTGCAGAGCAAAGGGCCCGGCCTTACTGTCTCCGTGCAAGTAATTCATGACTCTCGTTACCATGGTAGGCCCATGCCCCCTCGCATCTCATGTAGACACTTAGACGCTTGTACACGCACTAACAGTCAGTATAGAATAGGATCTGTCCGAGAAGACCTTTCCTTCCAGATAATATAGTTCCTTAAACACAAGATATTAGATATGATTTAGGACTAGGTTGTCCTGACACCCCAGACTTCTGTCTCCACATGTAGGGCTAAATGTCAAGTTCCCTTCACCCTCTAGTTACACGTCAATCACACGTCATGCGGCTGCGCGCGCATCTCTGCCATGTATTTTCTGCTGACTTTGCAGGATTCTCTTATGGATCCACCCATTTGTGTCATCATCATAATGACGTTTTTAGTACACGCCTATTATTACGCCTTTTCATTACGTATGTATATTCTTATCTGTATTATCAAGCTGTCACGCCTCCTGCATCTGTCTTAATGTAATGTATTTCTTATATATACTATTACTTGTCAATAATCTATTGCCGATCCCTTCCTGAACCTTCGTGGTGACGGAACTCGATTGCCTGGTTCGAACCATCATCATTCCTTTGTAAGGAATAAATACCCTATTATACCCTCGAATACCACGGATTCTGCCTCTTATTTTTACTGAGTTATTCGTATTGTAGTTTACCGCATAAATTAAGTCTAGGTAATTAAAATTTACCACATAATTGGCGCCCGAATAGGGACACCTCTCACACCCCACGCGCCGGAGGTGCGTTGCAGACCCGGTCTCCTGCCACAGCCGGACGGACAATTACGCGTACCCGCAGGATTTCCTGTATCTCCCTCAGGCCAACGGGGGCGACTGAGGCTGCGATCAACACCCAGACGAGGCGGTGAGGAGTGCGGAGAATCCCGACCAGAGCCTAGCTGAGAGAGCAAGATCCGAGGTATACAGAGGCCCACCAGATTCTGAAGTTCCGAAGTATCTAAGTCACGAGTCGAGTCCAGTCCAGTTTGGTCTAGTCCAGTCCAGACTTCCGAGGCCTTCCGTTCCGTGCTTCCCGGTGAGTACCGTTGCTGAGGACGCATCTAGACGTGCACATTAGTTTGTGCCGGTCAAGACGGGTCTGGGTACACAGACCTGGTCTGCACTGTTTTAGCAGTGTATCTGTGCTGTTTAGCAGTACATACAGTATATTTAGTATTATGCAGTTAACTAGTTTTATTCTAATTATTATTGTTTGTTCTAAAATGTTTTGATATGTTTTAAATGTCGTGGTATGAGTGATTGTTTGATCTTCATTATTGTGTTTATTGTAATTATTGTGTTCAAAAGCCGAGTAAGAATTAAGTAACAAGGTTCAAGATGCCGTTATTTTCAAAATTAAGACAGATAAAAACTAGAAAAGGGATACTCGAGGAAGCTGTTCCTATCCCACCTAGGGACACTCCAGGGTACTTTATGTACCATAAACATGGCCTAGATGCCGTATTATATCTTGATCTATGGGTGGACTACACCAAGGATTTGGCAGAGAGTCAGAGATGGCCCGCTGCTGGAACATGGGATGCAGATTGCATCATGAGAATAGAAGAAGCGTTATGGAAAAAGAAAGCCAGACAGTCACAGAAGGATGCCATTGAATTATGGCGTAAAGAATCGCATAGGCGCACAGAGAAAGCGCTCAGAAAGGAAGAGAAAAGTAGGGAAGATTCAGAAAAAGCCCGAGAAAACATATTAATTGACGAAGGTACCCGAGTAAAATCAGAACAAGTAGACAGACAACAAAACACTCTTATGAATGGTATGTATCCTCTTCTGGCCGAGGGTTTGCCTAAGGCCACTTTGGAGGTACCAGAAGATCTGCCACCTCCGTTACTCCCGATTAAAGTACATCCCAAGACCGCAAAAGACATTTTCCTTTCTTCCTATTTAGACGATGCAGCCCCCGAATATGCTAATGGTGTGCAGCCACGCACACCACCCGTTAACGACACTCAACCCCAAGATCATCCACCCCCAACTCCGCAACAACAAACTCCTCCTCACATTCCAACAGTTTCATCTGTTTCTACCACTCTTCCTACATCTACCGCCTCTACCTCACATTCAACGAATCCTTTCGCGCCGAGCACCTCAGAAGGAGCAACAGGAGGTGCGACAGCGATTTTTTCCACGCCACCGCAAGGAAATAAATTGTCCTTTAGAGATTTAGCATATCAACATACACCTCAAACAGTAAGATCCGGTATGTTTAAGGAACATCTTGTGGATTGCAGATATGATCCAGTGCCCGGTAAAAATGACAGAATGTTGCTGTCATCACTACGTATACGACGAGCGTCCACATATTTAATGACACTACCAGGAATGGTTGCTCATCTGGACAATATATATCACTTTGTCCAATCAGGGCAAGGCCCTGACAGTATTGACAAAGCCATGGAATACCAGAAAGTAGATATACAGAAACTGCTGTTAAGTTTCCTCATAAACTGTTTGATCAGAAACAGAGATAGGCCTGAGGTAGATCAGGATGAAATGCAAGTGCTTACCAGATGGGGTCAGAATATATCAGAAGGGAAACATGATAAACAGAAGTGTATAGTAGCTATGTGCCGAAAGATCAGAAAAGAAATAGAACAAATACATGAAAACAGAATAGAGGCAGACAAAACTGAATCAGAGGGAGAGGAGGAGGAAGAATCAGAAATGCCCACGGGACAATTAGAAACGGTAGCTTATGTAGGTAGGGGAAGATCTTGTAACAATACCAGACACTTCAATGATCCAATGCGTCCGATACGTCCAGAATGTAGCAGACATTTTCAAGCCCCCATGTTAAATGCAAGGTCCCCTGAACACCTATTCCAGACTGCTGATAAATTACTCCGAGACCGAAGGGGGTATCATATGCTCGATTCTATGGATGAACAAGAATTAGCCAGGTCAGCCGTACAATGGGCTGACAGTTCTGAAAAATATAGTGATGATGCGCTAGCACACACGTTTCTGAATCTTACCCCAGACGAACAGCGTTTATCTGGTATATACATGATACAACACCTCCTTATATTGTATAGAAGCCAACACTCCGATCCTGGTCCCCTACCTGATATACTGATAGAATTACTCACGAATAAATGGAGAGGTTCAGGTACTGATTTAATTAAAGAAATTCTAGAATATCGACATCAGTACATTGTCTTCGTATGCCCAGAACATGTTTCAGTTCCCACCGTGGAAAGAAAAACGTATCACATAGACAGACAGAATACCTTACGCGAAGTACACCCAGTCAGGAATGATGACAATACGTTTAGACGCGTGTTTGTGTACACGCCCATAACCAAAATAGAACTATTGGAAATGAAAAAATTAGTGCCCAGCCATGACAAAGATCCAGCAGGTTTCCACCGTGAACTAAAGGACATGTTACTCATGGGTGATTATACCTATCCTGACATTATGAAAATATTGAAAGTATTATTGCCTGCCGGTATTTATGAGAAACTCAAGGAAAAAGAATGGGAGGTGGGAGACCAAAAGATTGATTGGACCGCATTAGAAAATGAAGAAAATAACCGAACTGCAGGCGTAGGGCTTGGGGACAAAACAAAAGCATTGCCAGGTCTATTAGTGCAAGTATTGCCACATTTATTAACTACGAAAAAGGAAGATTGGGGAACAATCTCAGCTTGTAAACAGAAACCCGATGAAGACACTAGTGATTTTTATTCCCGATTTGAAAAATGCTTTGGTATTAATAGCGGCTTGAAAGCAAATAGTGAGTCATATCCACACCTTTTTGTAACTAAACTAGTCGAGAATTCCATGCCGCAAGTTAAAAACAGAGTATTGAAAGTTGAGAGCACTTGGCAAGCTAACACTCCTTCACAAATGTTGCAAATGTTACAGTATCACCAGAATAGAATTAGAGAAGAACAAGAACACGAACAAAGACGTATGAAAGACACGAAAATGAAAATGCTTGTCGCTCAGTCAGTTCCAGTTGACGGTCATAAAAAAGGTACGGCCAGTAATTCAGCGGTTCCCGTTAAAGGGACATGCAACTATTGTAAACAGCCAGGTCATTATATAAACGATTGTGCAGTTCTGAAACATAATATCTCCACGGGTAAAACCAAGGAGAGACCACGTCCGCCTAGACAGGATCAGATCCAACAACAAGTACCTCAGAATATACAGCCTATGCAAGCTGCACAACAGACCGTACCGCAACAACAGCCACAGCCTATTGCTGCAACACAGAACACGACACAGCAGATGTACCAGTATGCACAAAATGACTATCCAGAGTATCAGCGCTACACATGAAATAGCCTAGAGAGGGAAGTTGGCTTACCCCTTATTGAGGTCCCTGTAGATCAAGAGGGTCCTTATGTACAGAGTCAAGTATTAGGGAAAGACAGAAAGTTCCTACTCGACACAGGGGCAAGCAGAACAACTATAAGTCACGATGAAGTCCCAGGGGCACCCCTCTCAGGCTCACAAAATATTTCCCTTGGTTTTTCAGGAAAGCCCACTATTAACGAAGTATCGCAACCACTTGCATTCACAGTCGGTCCATTGACACGAACTACAGATCTATTGCTTACGAAATCATGCCCAGAAAACTTGTTAGGTATAAAAACATTGAAAGCTCTAGGAGCTATAATATGCTGTTCTCCGGATGGAGTACAACTATTTTTGCGTGACTTTAAAGGTCACTACGTGTCTAGAGACATGGATCACCGGTTACAGAATCTACCTGCACATTTATGGGCGCAAGGCCCTACTGATGTAGGTTGTATGCACATTACACCATATCGAGTTACACTCAAAACAGGAGTGGTACTACCACGAATGCGACAATACAAATTACCGCCAGATGCTGTAGTGGCTTTACTGCAAATCATTGACGAACTCATTGCACAAGGAGTGGTTGTAGAAACCGACTCCAATGTATGTAATTCTCCGATTATTCCGATTCTTAAACGAACCGACCCAAAAGCACCCCCAGTATATCGATTAGTTATTGATCTGCGAGAATTGAATAAATGCATTGTACCACAATATCCCGTGGTCCCAGATATTTCTTCATTACTGACAGCTATTGATTCAGAGGCAACGTTCTTTACTGTAATTGAACTCAAGAACGCCTTCTTCAGCGTCCCAATCGATCCGGAAAGCCAATATTTGTTCGGATTCAGTTTAAATGGACGAAGTTTTAAATTTGCACGCGCACCTCAAGGATTTACAGAAAGTCCTAGCATCTACAGCCAAGCACTGAAAAGACAACTTGACAGTATCCACATGCCTGTTAACACTGCACTGCTTCAGTATGTCGATGATCTGCTGATCACCGCCCGAAGCGAACCCGAATGTGAAAAAGCATCACTGACGGTTTTACATTTCTTAGCCGACAAGGGGCACAAGGTGTCCCCTTCAAAGCTGCAATTTTGTGCCCAGCAAGTTGTGTACCTAGGGCACTTGCTGTCCAAATGGGGGAGACAGCTCACACCTGATCGTATCCAGTTAATTGTAAACATGCCACCACCCAAGACACAAAAGGAGGTACGGGCCTTCATAGGCCTCACTTCGTACTGTAGGCAGTGGATTCCCCAATATGCATTTTTAGCTAAACCACTCATTCAGTTGACAACCCAGGAGGCAGCGACATCGACTGTCCTCCCTTGGACTCCAGAACATACACAAGCTTTTGAAGACTTAAAGAAAGCTTTATGCCAAGCACCTGTTTTAGCGACACCATGTTACAGTAAGCTTTTTACACTCTTTGTTACAGAACGTGAAGGTACTGCTTTGTCAGTACTCACGCAGGAACAAGCAGGATCACACAAGCCATGTGCTTACTTTTCTAGCACATTAGATCCCGTAGCTCAGGCTCTTCCTGCGTGTCTGAAATCAGTTGCAGTGACAGCTCTAGCGATCAGACAAAGCGATTCCATAGTACTAGGACATCAATTGACAGTACAAGTACCACACGCAGTAGAGGTTCTCTTGAACCGGACACAGACACAACACTTGACTATAGCACGACTGACAGGTTACGAACTCACATTGTTTCAGCCACACATAGAAATCAGACGTTGTAGTACATTAAATCCTGCCACACTTTTGCCATTAAGTGGAACAGACCCACTGGCACATGATTGTATTGAAGTCATTACTATTACGACGAAACCCAGACAAGATTTGACAGATGTCCCATTACCAGATCCGGACCTGACGCTTTATGTAGATGGTTCATGTATGAGAACAAGTACAGGAAAGTTAGTGGCCGCCTATGCAGTCACGACAGACACCGAAGTCATTGAAACAAATTGTATCGACACATTATCAGCTCAAGCAGCAGAGAGTGTTTTGC
Organism: Triturus cristatus; assembly: GCF_964204655.1. Lineage (NCBI taxonomy): Eukaryota > Metazoa > Chordata > Amphibia > Caudata > Salamandridae > Triturus > Triturus cristatus. Next base: position 207,787,083 of record NC_140594.1, on the reverse strand, counting down.
TCTGACACAAGCCTGTATTCAAGCCAAGAATAGAAAAGTTAACATATACACAGATTCACGTTATGCTTTCGGAGTCGTACACGACTTCGGAGTCCTTTGGCGAGAGAGAGGTTATTTGACTTCTCACGGTGCCAACATTCAACACGGTCCCCTCATTCAAGCTCTATTAGATGCAATACATCTACCTACTTCAATATCTATCATGAAGTGCAAAGCCCATACAAAAATCACCGATATTATTTCCCAGGGTAACGACCTAGCAGACCGAACAGCTAAGCAAACAGCACAGAATCAGACTCATGCCACTGACTTGACAAAGACAATAGTTCCGACGCCGACACACTGCATGACAGTTAAGGATCCCGCTCTTGATGTAATTGACATACAGACACATGCTACACCAGAGGAAATAAAGAAATGGACTGAATTAGGAGGGATCCAAACCGATCAGGGATGGATGACGAAGGGAAAATCTATATGGTTTCTCCCCGACTCAATGGTTCAAGTTATCATTAACACAATACATAGTCCAGCACATCTAGGAGAAAAAGCTATGTTAGACAGTATTCAACACATTTGGTTCAACAAAAACTTACGAGCTGCAGCCAAACAGAAAGTCCGAACTTGTATGATTTGTTGTCAGTTCAACCCAGGCAAAGGCGTACCTGTAGAGCAGGGTGGATTTCAACCTCCCGATCACCCTTTTGAAGTCCTCCAGATGGATTATATCCAGATGGAACGATGTCGAGGATTCAAATATGTCCTCGTAGTTGTATGCGCTCTTTCCCGTTGGACAGAGGCGTATCCCGTCTCAGATTACACTGCCCCGACTACTGCCAAACAATTAGTTCGTGAATTCTTCCCACGGTATGGTTTGCCCCGTATCGTGTACTCAGATAATGGCCAGCCGTTCTCATCCGAGCTAATTAAACACATTTCACTCTTGTTAGGCTATCAATGGAGATTCCACTGTGTCCGACATCCCGAGGCAGCAGGTCTCGTGGAACGTCATAATCAGACCCTGAAAGTACGACTTTCAAAAATCTGTAGAGAGAAAGGTGTCGACTGGATAGTAGCCTTACCGGTTGCACTATTTTACATGAGAATGGTAGCACATTCTCGCACAGGGCTATCCCCGTACGAGGTGGTCTTCGGTAGGCCACCAAATATGTGGGGGACGCCTATACCTCGTAAAATAACTGATGTTGATTGTAATATGCTGACAGATTACCTTGCTTCCTTGATGTCTGCACTACAATCTTGCCGTTCACAGGTAGCTGCAGCCTTTCCCGACAACACCGAGGTAAAACCCCATGAAGTGGTTCCGGGAAATCTCGTTTTCGTCAGAAATTTCGACAGGAGGAGTCCGTTGGAGCCTCGCTAGCTACAACCAAAGCTGGTTCTTCTAACGACGAGGACAGCAGTGAAGGTCGAAGGTCGCAAGGGTGGGTTACACTCGAGTCATATCAAAAAATTTCATGGACTACCATCCGAACTGAACTCTCAGCCCTGCCCCCTTCCAGAGACTGATTCAAAACTCCCCCTGGTTGAACCGACCGAATCTCAGAACTATAAACTGAAACTAAGGTCTAGCAAGTCAGACAATTCGATTGTTTAAGTCCTCTCCAAGGTGAATCGGTTGAATTAAGTCTTTGACATGTATCCTCTAGACCGAATTAGAGAGAAAAATAGACAGAAACAGCTCAAGAAACATGCATACTGTAAATCACTTCATAGTCACTGTATAGTGACACTGTTGATTATGTTTTTTCTAAGTCTTTTTATTATTGCTGCAAGCATACTGTTACATATGTACTATCCTATTTTCAAGCGTGCTTACAATGTTACAGCCGAACATTCTTTTAGTGAACTACCTCCACATGAGTTGTCCTATAGATTTGCGCTGCGCAACAACACATTCATTAGTATGTTACATCATTCCCATCAGACCAGCAATGCTACAAATTGTTGGATATGTGGCCGACTCCCTCCCTATCAGAAATACAAAGGAGTTCTGCCTCTCTTTCCATATCCGTTTACACACAATGGTTCCTGTGGAGCATGGTTTAGTTTGATTAACTCTTTAGATTCAAACACTGTAGTATACCAGAGCAACTGGGTATGGGGAAACCTGAACTTAGTTTTGCTTAAAGCCTGTTATCCCAACAAGGAGGGACTTCCCAAAAGAACAGGAACTGACCTAGAAAATGAAGTATATGGATTAGGTAATTTTACACTTAACCTCATGATTCTAAATGTTGAATCTGAAGCTACACTAGTCTTGCCTGCTATGTCCGTATTACCAGTCAAAGGTGAATTCTGTGTAAGAAAGAATGGTTCAGTACACCTGGGTCATAGTAAATGTACTACTGTGATCGAATTCAGTGATAAAGGCAAGTCTACATTTAGAGCTTCTCGTCACTCCTACTTCATCTGTGGTCACACCGCATATATACGCCTACCCCTAGATTGGGATGGTACCTGTTACATTGCATTCCTTTTGCCACCTGTTTTCCTAGCCCCTCCTGATTATCATAGAAATAGCAATCTAGTACACCATAGACCCCAGAGAGATATCCCGATTGTTGACTACACCGAAACGGCATGGGAACAATATACAGACTTCAATAAAGGTCTCTTTCCTTACATAGGTGTTGTCTCAAATAGTAAACTGATACGTAGATTAACCAGAACCCTTGAAGCAGTAGTGAATGAAACTACCTCTGCCCTAGGCAACTTAACAGAGGAGCAGTCTGCGATGCGGATTGTTGTTCTCCAAAATCGTCTTGTCCTTGACGTCATCCTAGCAGATAGGGGCGGAGCTTGTAGGGTCATCGGATCAAGTTGCTGTGTTTTCATCCCAGAAAACGCGCCATCCGTATATAAAGCCATAACTCGTCTTCACAAGATTGCAAACCAGATACATCAGAATGCAGGCACCTGGACATGGTCCGGTTGGTTCTGGAGCGTGTTGTCAACCTGGGGATGGAAAGTCCTATCCTTCCTAGGTATTGGCCTTCTCATAGTATTCAGTTGCTGCCTATGTCTGCAATGTGGACCAGCGATTTGCGGCCTGTGTGCCACATCGTGTATTCCACGTTCAAGTTTTCAGTCAAGATCCCGGAAGAAGAAAGAAGAGCAAATGATGTTACATGAACAGATTGATGGATTTCTGAAGATCGATATTTCATGAGGGTCCGTAGGGGACAAGGAGGGAATGAGGAAATATGAATTTTTATGGTCAATTGTGTCCCCTATCTGGACCCCAACGGCTCCATGTACATGCTACAAGTACATGTATGTTCCCTCCACTTCAAGCTATGAAGACGCAAATACAATTGTGTCCAATGTTAATATGTACTCTTTCATATCTGCCATGAATGGGCCAGATATTCCGTTCCTAAGTATGCCTTGCCACCGTCTTTATATGGTATACTTTTCACGTTTTCCAGCTCTGGCAAGGTAGGCCCTGAATTCTGCCATCGAGCTTTTCTTGCTTCTGCCTCTGAATGCTCCAGCCTGGACCTGCATCCGTATCCATGAACTTTGTCTTACTTCCTGCGCGGCTAACGGTGCCTAAGCCCGGCCTGTTGCCTGCCAAAAACTGTATTCAGCCTTCAAGTTATCTGTTCCGCTCCTCAAGAAATGCATTCCTGTCTAAATAGCTTAGGTAAACATCCCTCTAGCTGCAGAGCAAAGGGCCCGGCCTTACTGTCTCCGTGCAAGTAATTCATGACTCTCGTTACCATGGTAGGCCCATGCCCCCTCGCATCTCATGTAGACACTTAGACGCTTGTACACGCACTAACAGTCAGTATAGAATAGGATCTGTCCGAGAAGACCTTTCCTTCCAGATAATATAGTTCCTTAAACACAAGATATTAGATATGATTTAGGACTAGGTTGTCCTGACACCCCAGACTTCTGTCTCCACATGTAGGGCTAAATGTCAAGTTCCCTTCACCCTCTAGTTACACGTCAATCACACGTCATGCGGCTGCGCGCGCATCTCTGCCATGTATTTTCTGCTGACTTTGCAGGATTCTCTTATGGATCCACCCATTTGTGTCATCATCATAATGACGTTTTTAGTACACGCCTATTATTACGCCTTTTCATTACGTATGTATATTCTTATCTGTATTATCAAGCTGTCACGCCTCCTGCATCTGTCTTAATGTAATGTATTTCTTATATATACTATTACTTGTCAATAATCTATTGCCGATCCCTTCCTGAACCTTCGTGGTGACGGAACTCGATTGCCTGGTTCGAACCATCATCATTCCTTTGTAAGGAATAAATACCCTATTATACCCTCGAATACCACAGATTCTGCCTCTTATTTTTACTGAGTTATTCGTATTGTAGTTTCCTGCATAAATTAAGTCTAGGTAATTAGAATTTAAAATGTCCATTTTCATGCTTGTGCCATGCTTAGAAGTGGTGAGAATCTTTCAGTGATTAAATGCATGTTTTAAATACAAAAAAATCTCAATTTATTTCAAATATTTCACGTATATTGTGTCATAATTCATGATCCATACTGGATAGAGCTTCATGTACAAATGCAACACATTCTATAGAATATACCACTGCAGGATGCCAAATTACATGCCTCTAGGATGTAGAGAAAGTACATAAAACTAACATTGACTCCATACTGGGCGATTTTACATCTCCGGCCATCTGGTCACCCTATAGAAACTAATTTTGTTTATAATCAAGTGAGTTTTTATGCTATTACGCTCATAATGCACCACATTAGTCCTTATCATGTCTATAATGAGCTACAATTGAACAATAGATGAAAATGCATTCTAAACCATGTTGTTTTTTTACCTTAAAAATCCTCATTGAAATAGACTTGTTACACCTATGCAGATTTTAGCTTATGGGTAATAAGAAAATGTGCCATAAAAAAGTGAAAATGACACATAGAGGTGTTATTTCATCTGTTTATGCAGCCTAATGTGAAAACAAGTCAAACCAATGTTTTACTTTACAAAAAATAAATTCCCAAATTTCCGCATTTTACCACTTACATAAAACATCTCCTGAGAAAGTTGCATATAAATGAGTCAGGGTACATTTTTTTAAAAAACATTTCCGGCTTGAGAATCAACATAACAAAAGGCTTAATTTGATATATGACATACCCTAAAAAAAAAAATTCAAAATATTGATTTTTTTGCATTTTTCCCAAGCTGAATGTAAAACATCAGTTGCACTGGTGCAACGAAAGGTTAAGTCGAAAAACGGAAACAGCTATAAAAAAAAATCTGAAATATATATTTCAAAAATTCCTTTTGTTTCTTTGGCCTAAACCCAAAAGGCTTCCAACAACACCTTTTTTTCAAAAATCGAACAATGTAAAAATGTCCTGCGAACTTTTTTTCTTCTCAAAATATTGTCAAAAATAGTCATTTTTAGTATAAATAAGTGAGCGTTTGAGATATTTTCACCAGATAAAGTTGTTTATGGTCACTGTACACATAGGCTTCGGGTCCACATGTTTTCAATTTTTAGGTTCCCCAGAAAAAAAAATCTTTTTTCAAAAAGCTGCACTGGTGTAGCTCTCTGAAAAAAGGCACGCCCGAATATTTTTTTCTGAAAAAAGGGGGGTGCATATGAAAGAGGGCGTCGAAATATTATGATTGAGCACGATTTTTTTTCTCAACATGGGCGAATTGCAGTATGTAGCTAAGACATGTACACTTTATCGTGGCAACTCTGATGTTTGTGGCTTATAGGGACAAGGTACAAATCAAGTGTAACCTTCAGGTTGGTTTTTCTTTTTCACCTTCATGTATGTTGAAGAACTCTTTTTGCTTTTGGCTATAATTCACAATCTATATATGATAGAGACATAATTTAAACAACACATTGTTCCTAGTCTTGTGCTACTTACCCATGTGAATTATCATGTATGTGGCATATTGGATAGTATTCAAAATGTGAAGTTGAATGTATGATGTTTTTAAATTACGTCACATGTTCGAAAAAGTATGCCTTACATTTTGCCCCATAATTCTGAAACCATACAATCTGGATCCTCAATCCAAATTGCAGCATAAAGCTAACATCATGCCACTGTTCTGTGTCCATTTTCATGCTTGTGCCATGCTTAGAAGTGGTGAGAATCTTTCAGTGATTAGATGCATGTTTTAAATACAAAAAATCTCAATTTATTTCAAATATTTCACGTATATTGTGTCATAATTCATGATCCATACTAGATAGAGCTTCATTTGCAAATGCAACACATTCCATAGACTATCCCACTGCAGGATGCCAAATTACATGCCTCTAGGATGTAGAGAAAGTACATAAAACTAACATTGACTCCATACTGGGCGATTTTACATCTCTGGCCATCTGGTCACCCTATAGAAACGAATTTTGTTAATAATCAAGTGAGTTTTTATGCTATTACGCTCATAATGCATCACATTAATCCTTATCATGTCTATAATGAGCTACAATTGAACAATAGATGAAAATGCATTCTAAACCATGTTTTTTTTTTACCTTAAAAATCCTCATTGAAATAGACTTGTTACACCTATGCAGCTTTTAGCTTATGGGTGATAAGAAAATGTGCCATACAAAAGTGAAAATGACACATAGAGGTGTTATTTCATCTGTTTATGCAGCCTAATGTGAAAACAAGTCAAACCAATGTTTTACTTTACAAAAAATAAATTCCAAAATTTCCGCATTTTACCACTTACATAAAACATCTCCTGAGAAAGTTGCATATAAATGAGTCAGGGTACATTTTTTTTAAAAACATTTCCGGCTTGAGAATCAACATAACAAAAGGCTTAATTTGATATATCACATACCCTAAAAAAAAAAATTCAAAATATTGATTTTTTTGCACTTTTCCCAAGCTCAATGTAAAACATCCGTTGCACTGGTGCAACGAAAGGTTAAGTCGAAAAACGGAAACAGCTATAAAAAAAAATCTGAAATATATATTTCAAAAATTCCTTGTGTTTCTTTGGCCTAAACCCAAAAGGCTTCCAACAACACCTTTTTTTAAAAAATCGAACAATGTAAAAATGTCCTGCGAACATTTTTTCTTCTCAAAATATTGTCAAAAATAGTCATTTTTAGTATAAATAAGTGAGCGTTTGAAATTTTTTCACCAGATAAAGTTTTTTATGGTCACTGTACACTTCGGCTTCGGGTCCACATGTTTTCAATTTTTTGGTTGACCCAGAAAAAAAATTCTTTTTTCAAAAAGCTGCACTGGTGTAGCTCTCTGAAAAAAGGCACGCACGAATATTTTTTTCTGAAAAAAGGGGGGTGCATATGAAAGAGGGCGTCGAAATATTATGATTGAGCACGATTTTTTTTTTCGACATGGGCAAATTGCAGTATGTAGCTAAGACATGTACACTTTATAGTGGCAACTCTGATGTTTGTGGCTTATAGGGACAAGGTACAAATCAAGTGTAACCTTCAGGTTGGTTTTTCTTTTTCACCTTCATGTATGTTGAAGAACTCTTTATGCTTTTGGCTATAATTCACAATCTATATATGATAGAGACATCATTTAAACAACACATTGTTCCTAGTCTTGTGCTACTTACCCATGTGAATTATCATGTATGTGGCATATTGGATAGTATTCAAAATGTGAAGTTGAATGTATGATGTTTTTAAATTATGTCACATGTTCGAAAAAGTATGCCTTACATTTTGGCCGATAATTCTGAAACCATACAATCTGGATCCTCAATCCAAAGTGCAGCATAAAGCTAACATCATGCCACTGTTCTGTGTCCATTTTCATGCTTGTGCCATGCTTAGAAGTGGTGAGAATCTTTCAGTGATTAGATGCATGTTTTAAATACAAAATATCTCAATTTATTTCAAATATTTCACGTATATTGTGTCATAATTCATGATCCATACTAGATAGAGCTTCATTTGCAAATGCAACACATTCTATAGACTATCCCACTGCAGGATGCCAAATTACATGCCTCTAGGATGTAGAGAAAGTACATAAAACTAACATTGACTCCATACTGGGCGATTTTACATCTCTGGCCATCTGGTCACCCTATAGAAACTAATTTTGTTAATAATCAAGTGAGTTTTTATGCTATTACGCTCATAATGCATCACATTAATCCTTATCATGTCTATAATGAGCTACAATTGAACAATAGATGAAAATGCATTCTAAACCATGTTTTTTTTACCTTAAACATCCTCATTGAAATAGACTTGTTACACCTATGCAGCTTTTAGCTTATGTGTAATAAGAAAATGTGCCATAAAAAATTGAAAATGACACATAGAGGTGTTTTTTCATCTGTTTATGCAGCTTAATGTGAAAACAAGTCAAACCAATGTTTTACTTTACAAAAAATAAATTCCCAAATTTACGCATTTTACCACTTACATAAAACATCTCCTGAGAAAGTTGCATATAAATGAGTCAGGGTACATTTTTTTTAAAAACGTTTCCGGCTTGAGAATCAACATAACAAAAGGCTTAATTTGATATATCACATACCCTAAAAAAAAATCACAATATTGATTTTTTTGCACTTTTCCCAACCTCAATGTAAAACATCCGTTGCACTGGTGCAACGAAAGGTTAAGTCGAAAAAAGGAAACAGCTATAAAAAAAAATCTGAAGTATATATTTCAAAAATTCCTTGTGTTTCTTTGGCCTAAACCCAAAAGGCTTCCAACAACACCTTTTTTTCAAAAATCGAACAATGTAAAAATGTCCTGCAAACTTTTTTTCTTCTCAAAATATTGTCAAAAATAGTCATTTTTACTATAAATAAGTGAGCGTTTGAGATTTTTTCACCAGATAAACTTTTTTATGGTCACTGTACACTTAGGCTTCGGGTCCACATGTTTTCAATTTTTTGGTTGACCCAGAAAAAAAAATCTTTTTTCAAAAAGCTGCACTGGTGTAGCTCTCTGAAAAAAGGCACGCCCGAATATTCTTTTCTGAAAAAAGGGGGGTGCATATGAAAGAGGGCGTTGAAATATTATGATTGAGCACGATTTTTCTTTCTCGACATGGGCGAATTGCAGTATGTAGCTAAGACATGTACACTTTATAGTGGCAACTCTGATGTTTGTGGCTTATAGGGACAAGGTACAAATCAAGTGTAACCTTCAGGTTGGTTTTTCTTTTTCACCTTCATGTATGTTGAAGAACTCTTTTTGCTTTTGGCTATAATTCACAATCTATATATGATAGAGACATAATTTAAACAACACATTGTTCCTAGTCTTGTGCTACTTACCCATGTGAATTATCATGTATGTGGCATATTGGATAGTAGTCAAAATGTGAAGTTGAATGTATGATGTTTTTAAATTACGTCACATGTTTGAAAAAGTATGCCTTACATTTTGGCCCATAATTCTGAAACCATACAATCTGGATCCTCAATTCAAAGTGCAGCATAAAGCTAACATCATGCCACTGTTCCGTGTCAATTTTCATGCTTGTGCCATGCTTAGAAGTGAGGAAATATGAATTTTTATGGTCAATTGTGTCCCCTATCTGGACCCCAACGGCTCCATGTACATGCTACAAGTACATGTATGTTCCCTCCACTTCAAGCTATGAAGACGCAAATACAATTGTGTCCAATGTTAATATGTACTCTTTCATATCTGCCATGAATGGGCCAGATATTCCGTTCCTAAGTATGCCTTGCCACCGTCTTTATATGGTATACTTTTCACGTTTTCCAGCTCTGGCAAGGTAGGCCCTGAATTCTGCCATCGAGCTTTTCTTGCTTCTGCCTCTGAATGCTCCAGCCTGGACCTGCATCCGTATCCATGAACTTTGTCTTACTTCCTGCGTGGCTAACGGTGCCTAAGCCCGGCCTGTTGCCTGCCAAAAACTGTATTCAGCCTTCCAGTTATCTGTTCCGCTCCTCAAGAAATGCATTCCTGTCTAAATAGCTTAGGTAAACATCCCTCTAGCTGCAGAGCAAAGGGCCCGGCCTTACTGTCTCCGTGCAAGTAATTCATGACTCTCGTTACCATGGTAGGCCCATGCCCCCTCGCATCTCATGTAGACACTTAGACGCTTGTACACGCACTAACAGTCAGTATAGAATAGGATCTGTCCGAGAAGACCTTTCCTTCCAGATAATATAGTTCCTTAAACACAAGATATTAGATATGATTTAGGACTAGGTTGTCCTGACACCCCAGACTTCTGTCTCCACATGTAGGGCTAAATGTCAAGTTCCCTTCACCCTCTAGTTACACGTCAATCACACGTCATGCGGCTGCGCGCGCATCTCTGCCATGTATTTTCTGCTGACTTTGCAGGATTCTCTTATGGATCCACCCATTTGTGTCATCATCATAATGACGTTTTTAGTACACGCCTATTATTACGCCTTTTCATTACGTATGTATATTCTTATCTGTATTATCAAGCTGTCACGCCTCCTGCATCTGTCTTAATGTAATGTATTTCTTATATATACTATTACTTGTCAATAATCTATTGCCGATCCCTTCCTGAACCTTCGTGGTGACGGAACTCGATTGCCTGGTTCGAACCATCATCATTCCTTTGTAAGGAATAAATACCCTATTATACCCTCGAATACCACGGATTCTGCCTCTTATTTTTACTGAGTTATTCGTATTGTAGTTTACCGCATAAATTAAGTCTAGGTAATTAAAATTTACCACATAATTGGCGCCCGAATAGGGACACCTCTCACACCCCACGCGCCGGAGGTGCGTTGCAGACCCGGTCTCCTGCCACAGCCGGACGGACAATTACGCGTACCCGCAGGATTTCCTGTATCTCCCTCAGGCCAACGGGGGCGACTGAGGCTGCGATCAACACCCAGACGAGGCGGTGAGGAGTGCGGAGAATCCCGACCAGAGCCTAGCTGAGAGAGCAAGATCCGAGGTATACAGAGGCCCACCAGATTCTGAAGTTCCGAAGTATCTAAGTCACGAGTCGAGTCCAGTCCAGTTTGGTCTAGTCCAGTCCAGACTTCCGAGGCCTTCCGTTCCGTGCTTCCCGGTGAGTACCGTTGCTGAGGACGCATCTAGACGTGCACATTAGTTTGTGCCGGTCAAGACGGGTCTGGTTACACAGACCTGGTCTGCACTGTTTTAGCAGTGTATCTGTGCTGTTTAGCAGTACATACAGTATATTTAGTATTATGCAGTTAACTAGTTTTATTCTAATTATTATTGTTCGTTCTAAAATGTTTTGATATGTTTTAAATGTCGTGGTATGAGTGATTGTTTGATCTTCATTATTGTGTTTATTGTAATTATTGTGTTCAAAAGCCGAGTAAGAATTAAGTAACAAGGTTCAAGATGCCGTTATTTTCAAAATTAAGACAGATAAAAACTAGAAAAGGGATACTCGAGGAAGCTGTTCCTATCCCACCTAGGGACACTCCAGGGTACTTTATGTACCATAAACATGGCCTAGATGCCGTATTATATCTTGATCTATGGGTGGACTACACCAAGGATGTGGCAGAGAGTCAGAGATGGCCCGCTGCTGGAACATGGGATGCAGATTGCATCATGAGAATAGAAGAAGCGTTATGGAAAAAGAAAGCCAGACAGTCACAGAAGGATGCCATTGAATTATGGCGTAAAGAATCGCATAGGCGCACAGAGAAAGCGCTCAGAAAGGAAGAGAAAAGTAGGGAAGATTCAGAAAAAGCCCGAGAAAACATATTAATTGACGAAGGTACCCGAGTAAAATCAGAACAAGTAGACAGACAACAAAACACTCTTATGAATGGTATGTATCCTCTTCTGGCCGAGGGTTTGCCTAAGGCCACTTTGGAGGTACCAGAAGATCTGCCACCTCCGTTACTCCCGATTAAAGTACATCCCAAGACCGCAAAAGACATTTTCCTTTCTTCCTATTTAGACGATGCAGCCCCCGAATATGCTAATGGTGTGCAGCCACGCACACCACCCGTTAACGACACTCAACCCCAAGATCATCCACCCCCAACTCCGCAACAACAAACTCCTCCTCACATTCCAACAGTTTCATCTGTTTCTACCACTCTTCCTACATCTACCGCCTCTACCTCACATTCAACGAATCCTTTCGCGCCGAGCACCTCAGAAGGAGCAACAGGAGGTGCGACAGCGATTTTTTCCACGCCACCGCAAGGAAATAAATTGTCCTTTAGAGATTTAGCATATCAACATACACCTCAAACAGTAAGATCCGGTATGTTTAAGGAACATCTTGTGGATTGCAGATATGATCCAGTGCCCGGTAAAAATGACAGAATGTTGCTGTCATCACTACGTATACGACGAGCGTCCACATATTTAATGACACTACCAGGAATGGTTGCTCATCTGGACAATATATATCACTTTGTCCAATCAGGGCAAGGCCCTGACAGTATTGACAAAGCCATGGAATACCAGAAAGTAGATATACAGAAACTGCTGTTAAGTTTCCTCATAAACTGTTTGATCAGAAACAGAGATAGGCCTGAGGTAGATCAGGATGAAATGCAAGTGCTTACCAGATGGGGTCAGAATATATCAGAAGGGAAACATGATAAACAGAAGTGTATAGTAGCTATGTGCCGAAAGATCAGAAAAGAAATAGAACAAATACATGAAAACAGAATAGAGGCAGACAAAACTGAATCAGAGGGAGAGGAGGAGGAAGAATCAGAAATGCCCACGGGACAATTAGAAACGGTAGCTTATGTAGGTAGGGGAAGATCTTGTAACAATACCAGACACTTCAATGATCCAATGCGTCCGATACGTCCAGAATGTAGCAGACATTTTCAAGCCCCTATGTTAAATGCAAGGTCCCCTGAACACCTATTCCAGACTGCTGATAAATTACTCCGAGACCGAAGGGGGTATCATATGCTCGATTCTATGGATGAACAAGAATTAGCCAGGTCAGCCGTACAATGGGCTGACAGTTCTGAAAAATATAGTGATGATGCGCTAGCACACACGTTTCTGAATCTTACCCCAGACGAACAGCGTTTATCTGGTATATACATGATACAACACCTCCTTATATTGTATAGAAGCCAACACTCCGATCCTGGTCCCCTACCTGATATACTGATAGAATTACTCACGAATAAATGGAGAGGTTCAGGTACTGATTTAATTAAAGAAATTCTAGAATATCGACATCAGTACATTGTCTTCGTATGCCCAGAACATGTTTCAGTTCCCACCGTGGAAAGAAAAACGTATCACATAGACAGACAGAATACCTTACGCGAAGTACACCCAGTCAGGAATGATGACAATACGTTTAGACGCGTGTTTGTGTACACGCCCATAACCAAAATAGAACTATTGGAAATGAAAAAATTAGTGCCCAGCCATGACAAAGATCCAGCAGGTTTCCACCGTGAACTAAAGGACATGTTACTCATGGGTGATTATACCTATCCTGACATTATGAAAATATTGAAAGTATTATTGCCTGCCGGTATTTATGAGAAACTCAAGGAAAAAGAATGGGAGGTGGGAGACCAAAAGATTGATTGGACCGCATTAGAAAATGAAGAAAATAACCGAACTGCAGGCGTAGGGCTTGGGGACAAAACAAAAGCATTGCCAGGTCTATTAGTGCAAGTATTGCCACGTTTATTAACTACGAAAAAGGAAGATTGGGGAACAATCTCAGCTTGTAAACAGAAACCCGATGAAGACACTAGTGATTTTTATTCCCGATTTGAAAAATGCTTTGGTATTAATAGCGGCTTGAAAGCAAATAGTGAGTCATATCCACACCTTTTTGTAACTAAACTAGTCGAGAATTCCATGCCGCAAGTTAAAAACAGAGTATTGAAAGTTGAGAGCACTTGGCAAGCTAACACTCCTTCACAAATGTTGCAAATGTTACAGTATCACCAGAATAGAATTAGAGAAGAACAAGAACACGAACAAAGACGTATGAAAGACACGAAAATGAAAATGCTTGTCGCTCAGTCAGTTCCAGTTGACGGTCATAAAAAAGGTACGGCCAGTAATTCAGCGGTTCCCGTTAAAGGGACATGCAACTATTGTAAACAGCCAGGTCATTATATAAACGATTGTGCAGTTCTGAAACATAATATCTCCACGGGTAAAACCAAGGAGAGACCACGTCCGCCTAGACAGGATCAGATCCAACAACAAGTACCTCAGAATATACAGCCTATGCAAGCTGCACAACAGACCGTACCGCAACAACAGCCACAGCCTATTGCTGCAACACAGAACACGACACAGCAGATGTACCAGTATGCACAAAATGACTATCCAGAGTATCAGCGCTACACATGAAATAGCCTAGAGAGGGAAGTTGGCTTACCCCTTATTGAGGTCCCTGTAGATCAAGAGGGTCCTTATGTACAGAGTCAAGTATTAGGGAAAGACAGAAAGTTCCTACTCGACACAGGGGCAAGCAGAACAACTATAAGTCACGATGAAGTCCCAGGGGCACCCCTCTCAGGCTCACAAAATATTTCCCTTGGTTTTTCAGGAAAGCCCACTATTAACGAAGTATCGCAACCACTTGCATTCACAGTCGGTCCATTGACACGAACTACTGTTCTATTGCTTACGAAATCATGCCCAGAAAACTTGTTAGGTATAAAAACATTGAAAGCTCTAGGAGCTATAATATGCTGTTCTCCGGATGGAGTACAACTATTTTTGCGTGACTTTAAAGGTCACTACGTGTCTAGAGACATGGATCACCGGTTACAGAATCTACCTGCACATTTATGGGCGCAAGGCCCTACTGATGTAGGTTGTATGCACATTACACCATATCGAGTTACACTCAAAACAGGAGTGGTACTACCACGAATGCGACAATACAAATTACCGCCAGATGCTGTAGTGGCTTTACTGCAAATCATTGACGAGCTCATTGCACAAGGAGTGGTTGTAGAAACCGACTCCAATGTATGTAATTCTCCGATTATTCCGATTCTTAAACGAACCGACCCAAAAGCACCCCCAGTATATCGATTAGTTATTGATCTGCGAGAATTGAATAAATGCATTGTACCACAATATCCCGTGGTCCCAGATATTTCTTCATTACTGACAGCTATTGATTCAGAGGCAACGTTCTTTACTGTAATTGAACTCAAGAACGCCTTCTTCAGCGTCCCAATCGATCCGGAAAGCCAATATTTGTTCGGATTCAGTTTAAATGGACGAAGTTTTAAATTTGCACGCGCACCTCAAGGATTTACAGAAAGTCCTAGCATCTACAGCCAAGCACTGAAAAGACAACTTGACAGTATCCACATGCCTGTTAACACTGCACTGCTTCAGTATGTCGATGATCTGCTGATCACCGCCCGAAGCGAACCCGAATGTGAAAAAGCATCACTGACGGTTTTACATTTCTTAGCCGACAAGGGGCACAAGGTGTCCCCTTCAAAGCTGCAATTTTGTGCCCAGCAAGTTGTGTACCTAGGGCACTTGCTGTCCAAATGGGGGAGACAGCTCACACCTGATCGTATCCAGTTAATTGTAAACATGCCACCACCCAAGACACAAAAGGAGGTACGGGCCTTCATAGGCCTCACTTCGTACTGTAGGCAGTGGATTCCCCAATATGCATTTTTAGCTAAACCACTCATTCAGTTGACAACCCAGGAGGCAGCGACATCGACTGTCCTCCCTTGGACTCCAGAACATACACAAGCTTTTGAAGACTTAAAGAAAGCTTTATGCCAAGCACCTGTTTTAGCGACACCATGTTACAGTAAGCTTTTTACACTCTTTGTTACAGAACGTGAAGGTACTGCTTTGTCAGTACTCACGCAGGAACAAGCAGGATCACACAAGCCATGTGCTTACTTTTCTAGCACATTAGATCCCGTAGCTCAGGCTCTTCCTGCGTGTCTGAAATCAGTTGCAGTGACAGCTCTAGCGATCAGACAAAGCGATTCCATAGTACTAGGACATCAATTGACAGTACAAGTACCACACGCAGTAGAGGTTCTCTTGAACCGGACACAGACACAACACTTGACTATAGCACGACTGACAGGTTACGAACTCACATTGTTTCAGCCACACATAGAAATCAGACGTTGTAGTACATTAAATCCTGCCACACTTTTGCCATTAAGTGGAACAGACCCACTGGCACATGATTGTATTGAAGTCATTACTATTACGACGAAACCCAGACAAGATTTGACAGATGTCCCATTACCAGATCCGGACCTGACGCTTTATGTAGATGGTTCATGTATGAGAACAAGTACAGGAAAGTTAGTGGCCGCCTATGCAGTCACGACAGACACCGAAGTCATTGAAACAAATTGTATCGACACATTATCAGCTCAAGCAGCAGAGAGTGTTTTGCTCTGACACAAGCCTGTATTCAAGCCAAGAATAGAAAAGTTAACATATACACAGATTCACGTTATGCTTTCGGAGTCGTACACGACTTCGGAGTCCTTTGGCGAGAGAGAGGTTATTTGACTTCTCACGGTGCCAACATTCAACACGGTCCCCTCATTCAAGCTCTATTAGATGCAATACATCTACCTACTTCAATATCTATCATGAAGTGCAAAGCCCATACAAAAATCACCGATATTATTTCCCAGGGTAACGACCTAGCAGACCGAACAGCTAAGCAAACAGCACAGAATCAGACTCATGCCACTGACTTGACAAAGACAATAGTTCCGACGCCGACACACTGCATGACAGTTAAGGATCCCGCTCTTGATGTAATTGACATACAGACACATGCTACACCAGAGGAAATAAAGAAATGGACTGAATTAGGAGGGATCCAAACCGATCAGGGATGGATGACGAAGGGAAAATCTATATGGTTTCTCCCCGACTCAATGGTTCAAGTTATCATTAACACAATACATAGTCCAGCACATCTAGGAGAAAAAGCTATGTTAGACAGTATTCAACACATTTGGTTCAACAAAAACTTACGAGCTGCAGCCAAACAGAAAGTCCGAACTTGTATGATTTGTTGTCAGTTCAACCCAGGTAAAGGCGTACCTGTAGAGCAGGGTGGATTTCAACCTCCCGATCACCCTTTTGAAGTCCTCCAGATGGATTATATCCAGATGGAACGATGTCGAGGATTCAAATATGTCCTCGTAGTTGTATGCGCTCTTTCCCGTTGGACAGAGGCGTATCCCGTCTCAGATTACACTGCCCCGACTACTGCCAAACAATTAGTTCGTGAATTCTTCCCACGGTATGGTTTGCCCCGTATCGTGTACTCAGATAATGGCCAGCCGTTCTCATCCGAGCTAATTAAACACATTTCACTCTTGTTAGGCTATCAATGGAAATTCCACTGTGTCCGACATCCCGAGGCAGCAGGTCTCGTGGAACGTCATAATCAGACCCTGAAAGTACGACTTTCAAAAATCTGTAGAGAGAAAGGTGTCGACTGGATAGTAGCCTTACCGGTTGCACTATTTTACATGAGAATGGTAGCACATTCTCGCACAGGGCTATCCCCGTACGAGGTGGTCTTCGGTAGGCCACCAAATATGTGGGGGACGCCTATACCTCGTAAAATAACTGATGTTGATTGTAATATGCTGACAGATTACCTTGCTTCCTTGATGTCTGCACTACAATCTTGCCGTTCACAGGTAGCTGCAGCCTTTCCCGACAACACCGAGGTAAAACCCCATGAAGTGGTTCCGGGAAATCTCGTTTTCGTCAGAAATTTCGACAGGAGGAGTCCGTTGGAGCCTCGCTAGCTACAACCAAAGCTGGTTCTTCTAACGACGAGGACAGCAGTGAAGGTCGAAGGTCGCAAGGGTGGGTTACACTCGAGTCATATCAAAAAATTTCATGGACTACCATCCGAACTGAACTCTCAGCCCTGCCCCCTTCCAGAGACTGATTCAAAACTCCCCCTGGTTGAACCGACCGAATCTCAGAACTATAAACTGAAACTAAGGTCTAGCAAGTCAGACAATTCGATTGTTTAAGTCCTCTCCAAGGTGAATCGGTTGAATTAAGTCTTTGACATGTATCCTCTAGACCGAATTAGAGATAAAAATAGACAGAAACAGCTCAAGAAACATGCATACTGTAAATCACTTCATAGTCACTGTATAGTGACACTGTTGATTATGTTTTTTCTAAGTCTTTTTATTATTGCTGCAAGCATACTGTTACATATGTACTATCCTATTTTCAAGCGTGCTTACAATGTTACAGCCGAACATTCTTTTAGTGAACTACCTCCACATGAGTTGTCCTATAGATTTGCGCTGCGCAACAACACATTCATTAGTATGTTACATCATTCCCATCAGACCAGCAATGCTACAAATTGTTGGATATGTGGCCGACTCCCTCCCTATCAGAAATACAAAGGAGTTCTGCCTCTCTTTCCATATCCG
This sequence comes from Triturus cristatus, assembly GCF_964204655.1. Classification (NCBI taxonomy): domain Eukaryota; kingdom Metazoa; phylum Chordata; class Amphibia; order Caudata; family Salamandridae; genus Triturus; species Triturus cristatus. The sequence goes on along the minus strand of NC_140594.1, from coordinate 207,768,676 downwards.
TTTACACACAATGGTTCCTGTGGAGCATGGTTTAGTTTGATTAACTCTTTAGATTCAAACACTGTAGTATACCAGAGCAACTGGGTATGGGGAAACCTGAACTTAGTTTTGCTTAAAGCCTGTTATCCCAACAAGGAGGGACTTCCCAAAAGAACAGGAACTGACCTAGAAAATGAAGTATATGGATTAGGTAATTTTACACTTAACCTCATGATTCTAAATGTTGAATCTGAAGCTACACTAGTCTTGCCTGCTATGTCCGTATTACCAGTCAAAGGTGAATTCTGTGTAAGAAAGAATGGTTCAGTACACCTGGGTCATAGTAAATGTACTACTGTGATCGAATTCAGTGATAAAGGCAAGTCTACATTTAGAGCTTCTCGTCACTCCTACTTCATCTGTGGTCACACCGCATATATACGCCTACCCCTAGATTGGGATGGTACCTGTTACATTGCATTCCTTTTGCCACCTGTTTTCCTAGCCCCTCCTGATTATCATAGAAATAGCAATCTAGTACACCATAGACCCCAGAGAGATATCCCGATTGTTGACTACACCGAAACGGCATGGGAACAATATACAGACTTCAATAAAGGTCTCTTTCCTTACATAGGTGTTGTCTCAAATAGTAAACTGATACGTAGATTAACCAGAACCCTTGAAGCAGTAGTGAATGAAACTACCTCTGCCCTAGGCAACTTAACAGAGGAGCAGTCTGCGATGCGGATTGTTGTTCTCCAAAATCGTCTTGTCCTTGACGTCATCCTAGCAGATAGGGGCGGAGCTTGTAGGGTCATCGGATCAAGTTGCTGTGTTTTCATCCCAGAAAATGCACCATCCGTATATAAAGCCATAACTCGTCTTCACAAGATTGCAAACCAGATACATCAGAATGCAGGCACCTGGACATGGTCCGGTTGGTTCTGGAGCGTGTTGTCAACCTGGGGATGGAAAGTCCTATCCTTCCTAGGTATTGGCCTTCTCATAGTATTCAGTTGCTGCCTATGTCTGCAATGTGGACCAGCGATTTGCGGCCTGTGTGCCACATCGTGTATTCCACGTTCAAGTTTTCAGTCAAGATCCCGGAAGAAGAAAGAAGAGCAAATGATGTTACATGAACAGATTGATGGATTTCTGAAGATCGATATTTCATGAGGGTCCGTAGGGGACAAGGAGGGAATGAGGAAATATGAATTTTTATGGTCAATTGTGTCCCCTATCTGGACCCCAACGGCTCCATGTACATGCTACAAGTACATGTATGTTCCCTCCACTTCAAGCTATGAAGACGCAAATACAATTGTGTCCAATGTTAATATGTACTCTTTCATATCTGCCATGAATGGGCCAGATATTCCGTTCCTAAGTATGCCTTGCCACCGTCTTTATATGGTATACTTTTCACGTTTTCCAGCTCTGGCAAGGTAGGCCCTGAATTCTGCCATCGAGCTTTTCTTGCTTCTGCCTCTGAATGCTCCAGCCTGGACCTGCATCCGTATCCATGAACTTTGTCTTACTTCCTGCGCGGCTAACGGTGCCTAAGCCCGGCCTGTTGCCTGCCAAAAACTGTATTCAGCCTTCAAGTTATCTGTTCCGCTCCTCAAGAAATGCATTCCTGTCTAAATAGCTTAGGTAAACATCCCTCTAGCTGCAGAGCAAAGGGCCCGGCCTTACTGTCTCCGTGCAAGTAATTCATGACTCTCGTTACCATGGTAGGCCCATGCCCCCTCGCATCTCATGTAGACACTTAGACGCTTGTACACGCACTAACAGTCAGTATAGAATAGGATCTGTCCGAGAAGACCTTTCCTTCCAGATAATATAGTTCCTTAAACACAAGATATTAGATATGATTTAGGACTAGGTTGTCCTGACACCCCAGACTTCTGTCTCCACATGTAGGGCTAAATGTCAAGTTCCCTTCACCCTCTAGTTACACGTCAATCACACGTCATGCGGCTGCGCGCGCATCTCTGCCATGTATTTTCTGCTGACTTTGCAGGATTCTCTTATGGATCCACCCATTTGTGTCATCATCATAATGACGTTTTTAGTACACGCCTATTATTACGCCTTTTCATTACGTATGTATATTCTTATCTGTATTATCAAGCTGTCACGCCTCCTGCATCTGTCTTAATGTAATGTATTTCTTATATATACTATTACTTGTCAATAATCTATTGCCGATCCCTTCCTGAACCTTCGTGGTGACGGAACTCGATTGCCTGGTTCGAACCATCATCATTCCTTTGTAAGGAATAAATACCCTATTATACCCTCGAATACCACGGATTCTGCCTCTTATTTTTACTGAGTTATTCGTATTGTAGTTTCCTGCATAAATTAAGTCTAGGTAATTAGAATTTAAAATGTCCATTTTCATGCTTGTGCCATGCTTAGAAGTGGTGAGAATCTTTCAGTGATTAAATGCATGTTTTAAATACAAAAAAATCTCAATTTATTTCAAATATTTCACGTATATTGTGTCATAATTCATGATCCATACTGGATAGAGCTTCATGTACAAATGCAACACATTCTATAGAATATACCACTGCAGGATGCCAAATTACATGCCTCTAGGATGTAGAGAAAGTACATAAAACTAACATTGACTCCATACTGGGCGATTTTACATCTCCGGCCATCTGGTCACCCTATAGAAACTAATTTTGTTTATAATCAAGTGAGTTTTTATGCTATTACGCTCATAATGCACCACATTAGTCCTTATCATGTCTATAATGAGCTACAATTGAACAATAGATGAAAATGCATTCTAAACCATGTTGTTTTTTTACCTTAAAAATCCTCATTGAAATAGACTTGTTACACCTATGCAGATTTTAGCTTATGGGTAATAAGAAAATGTGCCATAAAAAAGTGAAAATGACACATAGAGGTGTTATTTCATCTGTTTATGCAGCCTAATGTGAAAACAAGTCAAACCAATGTTTTACTTTACAAAAAATAAATTCCCAAATTTCCGCATTTTACCACTTACATAAAACATCTCCTGAGAAAGTTGCATATAAATGAGTCAGGGTACATTTTTTTAAAAAACATTTCCGGCTTGAGAATCAACATAACAAAAGGCTTAATTTGATATATGACATACCCTAAAAAAAAAAATTCAAAATATTGATTTTTTTGCATTTTTCCCAAGCTGAATGTAAAACATCAGTTGCACTGGTGCAACGAAAGGTTAAGTCGAAAAACGGAAACAGCTATAAAAAAAAATCTGAAATATATATTTCAAAAATTCCTTTTGTTTCTTTGGCCTAAACCCAAAAGGCTTCCAACAACACCTTTTTTTCAAAAATCGAACAATGTAAAAATGTCCTGCGAACTTTTTTTCTTCTCAAAATATTGTCAAAAATAGTCATTTTTAGTATAAATAAGTGAGCGTTTGAGATATTTTCACCAGATAAAGTTGTTTATGGTCACTGTACACATAGGCTTCGGGTCCACATGTTTTCAATTTTTAGGTTCCCCAGAAAAAAAAATCTTTTTTCAAAAAGCTGCACTGGTGTAGCTCTCTGAAAAAAGGCACGCCCGAATATTTTTTTCTGAAAAAAGGGGGGTGCATATGAAAGAGGGCGTCGAAATATTATGATTGAGCACGATTTTTTTTCTCAACATGGGCGAATTGCAGTATGTAGCTAAGACATGTACACTTTATCGTGGCAACTCTGATGTTTGTGGCTTATAGGGACAAGGTACAAATCAAGTGTAACCTTCAGGTTGGTTTTTCTTTTTCACCTTCATGTATGTTGAAGAACTCTTTTTGCTTTTGGCTATAATTCACAATCTATATATGATAGAGACATAATTTAAACAACACATTGTTCCTAGTCTTGTGCTACTTACCCATGTGAATTATCATGTATGTGGCATATTGGATAGTATTCAAAATGTGAAGTTGAATGTATGATGTTTTTAAATTACGTCACATGTTCGAAAAAGTATGCCTTACATTTTGCCCCATAATTCTGAAACCATACAATCTGGATCCTCAATCCAAATTGCAGCATAAAGCTAACATCATGCCACTGTTCTGTGTCCATTTTCATGCTTGTGCCATGCTTAGAAGTGGTGAGAATCTTTCAGTGATTAGATGCATGTTTTAAATACAAAAAATCTCAATTTATTTCAAATATTTCACGTATATTGTGTCATAATTCATGATCCATACTAGATAGAGCTTCATTTGCAAATGCAACACATTCCATAGACTATCCCACTGCAGGATGCCAAATTACATGCCTCTAGGATGTAGAGAAAGTACATAAAACTAACATTGACTCCATACTGGGCGATTTTACATCTCTGGCCATCTGGTCACCCTATAGAAACGAATTTTGTTAATAATCAAGTGAGTTTTTATGCTATTACGCTCATAATGCATCACATTAATCCTTATCATGTCTATAATGAGCTACAATTGAACAATAGATGAAAATGCATTCTAAACCATGTTTTTTTTTTACCTTAAAAATCCTCATTGAAATAGACTTGTTACACCTATGCAGCTTTTAGCTTATGGGTGATAAGAAAATGTGCCATACAAAAGTGAAAATGACACATAGAGGTGTTATTTCATCTGTTTATGCAGCCTAATGTGAAAACAAGTCAAACCAATGTTTTACTTTACAAAAAATAAATTCCAAAATTTCCGCATTTTACCACTTACATAAAACATCTCCTGAGAAAGTTGCATATAAATGAGTCAGGGTACATTTTTTTTAAAAACATTTCCGGCTTGAGAATCAACATAACAAAAGGCTTAATTTGATATATCACATACCCTAAAAAAAAAAATTCAAAATATTGATTTTTTTGCACTTTTCCCAAGCTCAATGTAAAACATCCGTTGCACTGGTGCAACGAAAGGTTAAGTCGAAAAACGGAAACAGCTATAAAAAAAAATCTGAAATATATATTTCAAAAATTCCTTGTGTTTCTTTGGCCTAAACCCAAAAGGCTTCCAACAACACCTTTTTTTAAAAAATCGAACAATGTAAAAATGTCCTGCGAACATTTTTTCTTCTCAAAATATTGTCAAAAATAGTCATTTTTAGTATAAATAAGTGAGCGTTTGAAATTTTTTCACCAGATAAAGTTTTTTATGGTCACTGTACACTTCGGCTTCGGGTCCACATGTTTTCAATTTTTTGGTTGACCCAGAAAAAAAATTCTTTTTTCAAAAAGCTGCACTGGTGTAGCTCTCTGAAAAAAGGCACGCACGAATATTTTTTTCTGAAAAAAGGGGGGTGCATATGAAAGAGGGCGTCGAAATATTATGATTGAGCACGATTTTTTTTTTCGACATGGGCAAATTGCAGTATGTAGCTAAGACATGTACACTTTATAGTGGCAACTCTGATGTTTGTGGCTTATAGGGACAAGGTACAAATCAAGTGTAACCTTCAGGTTGGTTTTTCTTTTTCACCTTCATGTATGTTGAAGAACTCTTTATGCTTTTGGCTATAATTCACAATCTATATATGATAGAGACATCATTTAAACAACACATTGTTCCTAGTCTTGTGCTACTTACCCATGTGAATTATCATGTATGTGGCATATTGGATAGTATTCAAAATGTGAAGTTGAATGTATGATGTTTTTAAATTATGTCACATGTTCGAAAAAGTATGCCTTACATTTTGGCCGATAATTCTGAAACCATACAATCTGGATCCTCAATCCAAAGTGCAGCATAAAGCTAACATCATGCCACTGTTCTGTGTCCATTTTCATGCTTGTGCCATGCTTAGAAGTGGTGAGAATCTTTCAGTGATTAGATGCATGTTTTAAATACAAAATATCTCAATTTATTTCAAATATTTCACGTATATTGTGTCATAATTCATGATCCATACTAGATAGAGCTTCATTTGCAAATGCAACACATTCTAAAGACTATCCCACTGCAGGATGCCAAATTACATGCCTCTAGGATGTAGAGAAAGTACATAAAACTAACATTGACTCCATACTGGGCGATTTTACATCTCTGGCCATCTGGTCACCATATAGAAACTAATTTTGTTAATAATCAAGTGAGTTTTTATGCTATTACGCTCATAATGCATCACATTAATCCTTATCATGTCTATAATGAGCTACAATTGAACAATAGATGAAAATGCATTCTAAACCATGTTTTTTTTACCTTAAACATCCTCATTGAAATAGACTTGTTACACCTATGCAGCTTTTAGCTTATGTGTAATAAGAAAATGTGCCATAAAAAATTGAAAATGACACATAGAGGTGTTTTTTCATCTGTTTATGCAGCTTAATGTGAAAACAAGTCAAACCAATGTTTTACTTTACAAAAAATAAATTCCCAAATTTACGCATTTTACCACTTACATAAAACATCTCCTGAGAAAGTTGCATATAAATGAGTCAGGGTACATTTTTTTTAAAAACGTTTCCGGCTTGAGAATCAACATAACAAAAGGCTTAATTTGATATATCACATACCCTAAAAAAAAATCACAATATTGATTTTTTTGCACTTTTCCCAAGCTCAATGTAAAACATCCGTTGCACTGGTGCAACGAAAGGTTAAGTCGAAAAAAGGAAACAGCTATAAAAAAAAATCTGAAGTATATATTTCAACAATTCCTTGTGTTTCTTTGGCCTAAACCCAAAAGGCTTCCAACAACACCTTTTTTTCAAAAATCGAACAATGTAAAAATGTCCTGCAAACTTTTTTTCTTCTCAAAATATTGTCAAAAATAGTCATTTTTAGTATAAATAAGTGAGCGTTTGAGATTTTTTCACCAGATAAACTTTTTTATGGTCACTGTACACTTAGGCTTCGGGTCCACATGTTTTCAATTTTTTGGTTGACCCAGAAAAAAAAATCTTTTTTCAAAAAGCTGCACTGGTGTAGCTCTCTGAAAAAAGGCACGCCCGAATATTCTTTTCTGAAAAAAGGGGGGTGCATATGAAAGAGGGCGTTGAAATATTATGATTGAGCACGATTTTTCTTTCTCGACATGGGCGAATTGCAGTATGTAGCTAAGACATGTACACTTTATAGTGGCAACTCTGATGTTTGTGGCTTATAGGGACAAGGTACAAATCAAGTGTAACCTTCAGGTTGGTTTTTCTTTTTCACCTTCATGTATGTTGAAGAACTCTTTTTGCTTTTGGCTATAATTCACAATCTATATATGATAGAGACATAATTTAAACAACACATTGTTCCTAGTCTTGTGCTACTTACCCATGTGAATTATCATGTATGTGGCATATTGGATAGTAGTCAAAATGTGAAGTTGAATGTATGATGTTTTTAAATTACGTCACATGTTTGAAAAAGTATGCCTTACATTTTGGCCCATAATTCTGAAACCATACAATCTGGATCCTCAATTCAAAGTGCAGCATAAAGCTAACATCATGCCACTGTTCCGTGTCAATTTTCATGCTTGTGCCATGCTTAGAAGTGGTGAGAATCTTTCAGTAATTAAATGCATGTTTTAAATACAAAAAATCTCAATTTATTTCAAATATTTCACGTATATTGTGTCATACTTCATGATCCATACTAGATAGAGCTTCATTTGCAAATGCAACACATTCTATAGAATATCCCACTGCAGGATGCCAAATTACATGCCTCTAGGATGTAGAGAAAGTACATAAAACTAACATTGACTCCATACTGGGCGATTTTACATCTCCGGCCATCTGGTCACCCTATAGAAACTAATTTTGTTTATAATCAAGTGAGTTTTTATGTATTACGCTGATAATGCATCACATTAGTCCTTATCATGTCTATAATGAGCTACAATTGAACAATAGATGAAAATGCATTCTAAACCATGTTGTTTTTTTACCTTAAAAATCCTCATTGAAATAGACTTGTTACACCTATGCAGCTTTTAGCTTATGTGTAATTAGAAAATGTGCCATAAAAAAGTGAAAATGACACATAGAGGTGTTATTTCATCTGTTTATGCAGCCTAATGTGAAACAAGTCAAACCAATGTTTTACTTTACAAAAAATAAATTCCCAAATTTCCGCATTTTACCACTTACATAAAACATCTCCTGAGAAAGTTGCATATAAATGAGTCAGGGTACATTTTTTTAAAAAAACATTTCCGGCTTGAGATTCAACATAACAAAAGGCTTAATTTGATATATCACATACCCTAAAAAAAAAATCACAATATTGATTTTTTTGCATTTTTCCCAAGCTCAATGTAAAACATCAGTTGCACTGGTGAAACGAAAGGTTAAGTCGAAAAACGGAAACAGCTATAAAAAAAAAATTGAAATATATATTTAAAAAATTCCTTTTGTTTCTTTGGCCTAAACCCAAAAGGCTTCCAACAACACCTTTTTTTCAAAAATCGAACAATGTAAAAATGTCCTGCGAACTTTTTTTCTTCTCAAAATATTGTCAAAAATAGTCATTTTTAGTATAAATAAGTGAGCGTTTGAGATATTTTCACCTGATAAAGTTGTTTATGGTCACTGTACACATAGGCTTCGGGTCCACATGTTTTCAATTTTTAGGTTGCCCCAGAAAAAAAAATCTTTTTTCAAAAAGCTGCACTGGTGTAGCTCTCTGAAAAAAGGCACGCCCGAATATTTTTTTCTGAAAAAAGGGGGGTGCATATGAAAGAGGGCGTCGAAATATTATGATTGAGCACGATTTTTTTTCTCAACATGGGCGAATTGCAGTATGTAGCTAAGACATGTACACTTTATAGTGGCAACTCTGATGTTTGTGGCTTATAGGGACAAGGTACAAATCAAGTGTAACCTTCAGGTTGGTTTTTCTTTTTCACCTTCATGTATGTTGAAGAACTCTTTCTGCTGTTGGCTATAATTCACAATCTTTATATGATAGAGACATAATTTAAACAACACATTCTTCCTAGTCTTGTGCTACTTACCCATGTGAATTATCATGTATGTGGCATATTGGATAGTAGTCAAAATGTGAAGTTGAATGTATGATGTTTTTCAATTACGTCACAAATTCAAAAAAGTATGCCTTACATTTTGGCCCATAATTCTGAAACCATATAATCTGTATCCTCAATTCAAAGTGCAGCATAAAGCTAACATCATGCCACTGTTTTGTGTCCATTTTCATGCTTGTGCCATGCTTAGAAGTGGTGAGAATCTTTCAGTGATTAAATGCATGTTTTAAATACAAAAAAATCTCAATTTATTTCAAATATTTCACGTATATTGTGTCATAATTCATGATCCATACTGGATAGAGCTTCATGTACAAATGCAACACATTCTATAGAATATACCACTGCAGGATGCCAAATTACATGCCTCTAGGATGTAGAGAAAGTACATAAAACTAACATTGACTCCATACTGGGCGATTTTACATCTCCGGCCATCTGGTCACCCTATAGAAACTAATTTTGTTTATAATCAAGTGAGTTTTTATGCTATTACGCTCATAATGCATCACATTAGTCCTTATCATGTCTATAATGAGCTACAATTGAACAATAGATGAAAATGCATTCTAAACCATGTTGTTTTTTTACCTTAAAAATCCTCATTGAAATAGACTTGTTACACCTATGCAGCTTTTAGCTTATGGGTAATAAGAAAATGTGCCATAAAAAAGTGAAAATGACACATAGAGGTGTTATTTCATCTGTTTATGCAGCCTAATGTGAAAACAAGTCAAACCAATGTTTTACTTTACAAAAAATAAATTCCCAAATTTCCGCATTTTACCACTTACATAAAACATCTCCTGAGAAAGTTGCATATAAATGAGTCAGGGTACATTTTTTTTAAAAACATTTCCGGCTTGAGAATCAACATAACAAAAGGCTTAATTTGATATATCACATACCCTAAAAAAAAAAATTCAAAATATTGATTTTTTTGCATTTTTCCCAAGCTGAATGTAAAACATCAGTTGCACTGGTGCAACGAAAGGTTAAGTCGAAAAACGGAAACAGCTATAAAAAAAAATCTGAAATATATATTTCAAAAATTCCTTTTGTTTCTTTGGTCTAAACCCAAAAGGCTTCCAACAACACTTTTTTTCAAAAATCGAACAATGTAAAAATGTCCTGCGAACTTTTTTTCTTCTCAAAATATTGTCAAAAATAGTCATTTTTAGTATAAATAAGTGAGCGTTTGAGATATTTTCACCAGATAAAGTTGTTTATGGTCACTGTACACATAGGCTTCGGGTCCACATGTTTTCAATTTTTAGGTTGCCCCAGAAAAAAAAATATTTTTTCAAAAAGCTGCACTGGTGTAGCTCTCTGAAAAAAGGCACGCCCGAATATTTTTTTCTGAAAAAAGGGGGGTGCATATGAAAGAGGGCGTCGAAATATTATGATTGAGCACGATTTTTTTTCTCAACATGGGCGAATTGCAGTATGTAGCTAAGACATGTACACTTTATAGTGGCAACTCTGATGTTTGTGGCTTATAGGGACAAGGTACAAATCAAGTGAAACCTTCAGGTTGGTTTTTCTTTTTCACCTTCATGTATGTTGAAGAACTCTTTTTGCTTTTGGTTATAATTCACAATCTATATATGATAGAGACATAATTTAAACAACACATTCTTCCTAGTCTTGTGCTACTTACCCATGTGAATTATCATGTATGTGGCATATTGGATAGTAGTCAAAATGTGAAGTTGAATGTATGATGTTTTTCAATTACGTCATAATTTCGAAAAAGTATGCCTTACATTTTGGCCCATAATTCTGAAACCATACAATCTGGATCCCCAATTCAAAGTGCAGCATAAAGCTAACATCATGCCACTGCTCTGTGTCCATTTGCATGCTTGTGCCATGCTTAGAAGTGGTGAGAATATTTCAGTGATTAAATGCATATTTTAAATACATAAAATCTCAATTTATTTCAAATATTTCACGTCTATTGTGTCATAATTCATGATCCATACTAGATAGAGCTTTATTTGCAAATGCAACACATTCTATAGAATATCCCACTGCAGGATGCCAAATTACATGCCTCTAGGATGTAGAGAAAGTACATAAAACTAACATTAACTCCATACTGGGCGATTTTACATCTCCGGCCATCTGGTCACCCTATAGAAACTAATTTTGTTTATAATCAAGTGAGTTTTTATGCTATTACGCTCATAATGCATCACATTAATCCTTATCATGTCTATAATGAGCTACAATTGAACAATAGATGAAAATGCATTCTAAACCATGTTTTTTTTACCTTAAAAATCCTCATTGAAATAGACTTGTTACACCTATGCAGCTTTTAGCTTATGTGTAATAAGAAAATGTGCCATAAAAAAGTGAAAATGACACATAGAGGTGTTTTTTCATCTGTTTATGCAGCCTAATGTGAAAACAAGTCAAACCAATGTTTTACTTTACAAAAAATAAATTCCCAAATTTCTGCATTTTACCACTTACATAAAACATCTCCTGAGAAAGTTGCATATAAATGAGTCAGGGTACATTTTTTTTTAAAAACGTTTCCCGCTTGAGAATCAACATAACAAAAGGCTTAATTTGATATATCACATACCCTAAAAAAAAAATCACAATATTGATTTTTTTGCATTTTTCCCAAGCTCAATGTAAAACATCCGTTGCACTGGTGCAACGAAAGGTTAAGTCGAAAAACGGAAACAGCTATAAAAAAAAATCTGAAATATATATTTCAAAAATTCCTTTTGTTTCTTTAGCCTAAACCCAAGAGGCTTCCAACAACACCTTTTTTCAAAAATCAAACAATGTAAAAATGTCCTGCGAACTTTTTTTTCTTCTCAAAATATTGTCAAAAATAGTCATTTTTAGTATAAATAAGTGAGCGTTTGAGATTTTTTCACTAGATAAAAATGTTTATGGTCACTGTACACTTTGGCTTCGGGTCCACATGTTTTCAATTTTTTGGTTGACCCAGAAAAAAACATTGTTTTTTCAAAAAGCTGCACTGGTGTAGCTCTCTGAAAAAAGGCACGCCCGAATATTTTTTTCTGAAAAAAGGGGGTGCATATGAAAGAGGGCGTCGAAATATTATGATTGAGCACAATTTTTTTTTTCGACATGGGCGAATTGCAGTATGTAGCTAAGACATGTACACTTTATAGTGGCAACTCTGATGTTTGTGGCTTATAGGGACAAGGTACAAATCAAGTGTAACCTTCAGGTTGGTTTTTCTTTTTCACCTTCATGTATGTTGAAGAACTCTTTTTGCTTTTGGCTATAATTCACAATCTATATATGATAGAGACATAATTTAAACAACACATTGTTCCTAGTCTTGTGCTACTTACCCATGTGAATTATCATGTATGTCGCATATTGGATAGTAGTCAAAATGTGAAGTTGAATGTATGATGTTTTTCAATTACGTCACAAGTTCGAAAAAGTATGCCTTACATTTTGGCCCATAATTCTGAAACCATACAATCTGGATCTCAATTCAAAGTGCCACATAATGCTAACATCATGCCACTGTTCTGTGTCCATTTTCATGCTTGTGCCATGCTTAGAAGTGGTGAGAATCTTTCAGTGATTAAATGCATGTTTTAAATACCAAAAATCTCAATTTATTTCAAACATTTCACGTATATTGTGTCATAATTCCTGATCCATACTAGATAGAGCTTCATTTGCAAATGCAACACATTCTATAGAATATCCCAATGCAGGATGCCAAATTACATGCCTCTAGGATGTAGAGAAAGTACATAAAACTAACATTGACTCCATACTGGGCGATTTTCACATATCCGGCCATCTGGTCACCCTATAGAAATTAATTTTGTTTATAATCAAGTGAGTTTTTATGCTATTACGCTCATAATGCATCACATTAATCCTTATCATGTCTATAATGAGCTACAATTGAACAATAGATGAAAATGCATTCTAAACCATGTTTTTTTTTACCTTAAAAATCCTCATTGAAATAGACTTGTTACACCTATGCAGCTTTTAGCTTATGTGTAATAAGAAAATGTGCCATAAAAAAGTGAAAATGACACATAGAGGTGTTTTTTCATCTGTTTATGCAGCCTAATGTGAAAACAAGTCAAACCAATGTTTTACTTTACAAAAAATAAATTCCCAAATTTCCGCATTTTACCACTTACTTAAAACATCTCCTGAGAAAGTTGCATATAAATGAGTCAGGGTACATTTTTTAAAAAAAACGTTTCCGGCTTGAGAATCAACATAACAAAAGGCTTAATTTGATATATCACATACCCTAAAAAAAAATCACAATATTGATTTTTTTGCATTTTTCCCAAGCTCAATGTAAAACATCCGTTGCACTGGTGCAACGAAAGGTTAAGTCGAAAAACGGAAACAGCTATAAAAAAAAATCTGAAATATATATTTCAAAAATTCCTTTTGTTTCTTTGGCCTAAACCCAAAAGGCTGCCAAAAACACCTTTTTTTTAAAAATCGAACAATGTAAAAACTGTCCTGCGAACTTTTTTTCTTCTCAAAATATTGTCAAAAATAGTAATTTTTAGTATAAATAAGTGAGCGTTTGAGATTTTTTCACCAGATAAAGTTTTTTATGGTCACTGTACACTTAGGCTTCGGGTCCACATGTTTTCAATTTTTTGGTTGACCCAGAAAAAAAAAATCTTTTTTCAAAAAGCTGCACTGGTGTAGCTCTCTGAAAAAAGGCACGCCCGAATATTTTTTTCAGAAAAAAGGGGGGTGCATATGAAAGAGGGCGTCGAAATATTATGATTGAGCACGATTTTTTTTTTTACATGGGCGAATTGCAGTATGTAGCTAAGACATGTACACTTTATAGTGGCAACTCTGATGTTTGTGGCTTATAGGGACAAGGTACAAATCAAGTGTAACCTTCAGGTTGGTTTTTCTTTTTCACCTTCATGTATGTTGAAGAACTCTTTTTGCTTTTGGCTATAATTCACAATCTATATATGATAGAGACATAATTTAAACAACACATTCTTCCTAGTCTTGTGCTACTTACCCATGTGAATTATCATGTATGTGGCATATTGGATAGTAGTCAAAATGTGAAGTTGAATGTATGATGTTTTTCAATTACGTCATAATTTCGAAAAAGTATGCCTTACATTTTGGCCCATAATTCTGAAACCATACAATCTGGATCCCCAATTCAAAGTGCAGCATAAAGCTAACATCATGCCACTGTTCTGTGTCCATTTTCATGCTTGTGCCATGCTTAGAAGTGGTGAGAATCTTTCAGAGATTAAATGCATGTTTTAAATACAAAAAATCTCAATTTATTTCAAACATTTCACGTATATTGTGTCATAATTCATGATCCATACTAGATGGAGCTTCATTTGCAAATGCAACACATTCTATAGAATATCCCACTGCAGGATGCCAAATTACATGCCTCTAGGATGTAGAGAAAGTACATAAAACTAACATTGACTCCATACTGGGCGATTTTACATCTCCGCCCATCTGGTCACCCTCTAGAAACTAATTTTGTTTATAATCAAGTGAGTTTTTCTGCTATTACGCTCATAATGCATCACATTAATCCTTATCATGTCTATAATGAGCTACAATTGAACAATAGATGAAAATGCATTCTAAACCATGTTTTTTTTTACCTTAAAAATCCTCATTGAAATAGACTTGTTACACCTATGCAGCTTTTAGCTTATGTGTAATAAGAAAATGTGCCATAAAAAAGTGAAAATGACACATAGAGGTGTTTTTTCATCTGTTTATGCAGCCTAATGTGAAAACAAGTCAAACCAATGTTTTACTTTACAAAAAATAAATTCCCAAATTTCCGCATTTTACCACTTACATAAAACATCTCCTGAGAAAGGTGCATATAAATGAGTCAGGGTACATTTTTTTTTTTAAACGTTTCCGGCTTGAGAATCAACATAACAAAAGGCTTAATTTGATATATCACATACCCTAAAAAAAAATTCACAATATTGATTTTTTTGCATTTTTCCCAAGCTCAATGTAAAACATCCGTTGCACTGGTGCTACGAAAGGTTAAGTCGAAAAACGGAAACAGCTATAAAAAAAAATCTGAAATATATATTTCAAAAATTCCTTTTGTTTCTTTGGCCTAAACCCAAAAGGCTTCCAAAAACACCTTTTTTTTCAAAAATCGAACAATGTAAAAACTGTCCTGCGAACTTTTTTTCTTCTCAAAATATTGTCAAAAATAGTAATTTTTAGTATAAATAAGTGAGCGTTTGAGATTTTTTCACCAGATAAAGTTTTTTATGGTCACTGTACACTTAGGCTTCGGGTCCACATGTTTTCAATTTTTTGGTTGACCCAGAAAAAAAAAATCTTTTTTCAAAAAGCTGCACTGGTGTAGCTCTCTGAAAAAAGGCACGCCCAAATATTTTTTTCTGAAAAAAGGGGGGTGCATATGAAAGAGGGCGTTGAAATATTATGATTGAGCACGATTTTTTTTTCCGACATGGGCGAATTGCAGTATGTAGCTAAGACATGTACACTTTATAGTGGCAACTCTGATGTTTGTGGCTTATAGGGACAAGGTACAAATCAAGTGTAATCTTCAGGTTGGTTTTTCTTTTTCACCTTCATGTATGTTGAAGAACTCTTTTTGCTTTTGGCTATAATTCACAATCTATATATGATAGAGACATAATTTAAACAACACATTCTTCCTAGTCTTGTGCTACTTACCCATGTGAATTATCATGTATGTGGCATATTGGATAGTAGTCAAAATGTGAAGTTGAATGTATGATGTTTTTCAATTACGTCATAATTTCGAAAAAGTATGCCTTACATTTTGGCCCATAATTCTGAAACCATACAATCTGAATCCCCAATTCAAAGTGCAGCATAAAGCTAACATCATGCCACTGTTCTGTGTCCATTTTCATGCTTGTGCAGTGCTTAGAAGTGGTGAGAATCTTTCAGTGATTAAATGCATGTTTTAAATACAAAAAATCTCAATTTATTTCAAACATTTCACGTATATTGTGTCATAATTCATGATCCATACTAGATGGAGCTTCATTTGCAAATGCAACACATTCTATAGAATATCCCACTGCAGGATGCCAAATTACATGCCTCTAGGATGTAGAGAAAGTACATAAAACTAACATTGACTCCATACTGGGCGATTTTACATCTCCGCCCATCTGGTCACCCTATAGAAACTAATTTTGTTTATAATCAAGTGAGTTTTTCTGCTATTACGCTCATAATGCATCACATTAATCCTTATCATGTCTATAATGAGCTACAATTGAACAATAGATGAAAATGCATTCTAAACCATGTTTTTTTTTACCTTAAAAATCCTCATTGAAATAGACTTGTTACACCTATGCAGCTTTTAGCTTATGTGTAATAAGAAAATGTGCCATAAAAAAGTGAAAATGACACATAGAGGTGTTTTTTCATCTGTTTATGCAGCCTAATGTGAAAACAAAAGGCTTAATTTGATATATCACATACCCTAAAAAAAAATTCACAATATTGATTTTTTTGCATTTTTCCCAAGCTCAATGTAAAACATCCGTTGCACTGGTGCTACGAAAGGTTAAGTCGAAAAACGGAAACAGCTATAAAAAAAAATCTGAAATATATATTTCAAAAATTCCTTTTGTTTCTTTGGCCTAAACCCAAAAGGCTTCCAAAAACACCTTTTTTTTCAAAAATCGAACAATGTAAAAACTGTCCTGCGAACTTTTTTTCTTCTCAAAATATTGTCAAAAATAGTAATTTTTAGTATAAATAAGTGAGCGTTTGAGATTTTTTCACCAGATAAAGTTTTTTATGGTCACTGTACACTTAGGCTTCGGGTCCACATGTTTTCAATTTTTTGGTTGACCCAGAAAAAAAAAATCTTTTTTCAAAAAGCTGCACTGGTGTAGCTCTCTGAAAAAAGGCACGCCCGAATATTTTTTTCTGAAAAAAGGGGGGTGCATATGAAAGAGGGCGTCGAAATATTATGATTGAGCACGATTTTTTTTTCCGACATGGGTGAATTGCAGTATGTAGCTAAGACATGTACACTTTATAGTGGCAACTCTGATGTTTGTGGCTTATAGGGACAAGGTACAAATCAAGTGTAACCTTCAGGTTGGTTTTTCTTTTTCACCTTCATGTATGTTGAAGAACTCATTTTGCTTTTGGCTATAATTCACAATCTATATATGATAGAGACATAATTTAAACAACACATTGTTCCTAGTCTTGTGCTACTTACCCATGTGAATTATCATGTATGTGGCATATTGGATAGTAGTCAAAATGTGAAGTTGAATGTATGATGTTTTTCAATTACATCACAAGTTCGAAAAAGTATGCCTTACATTTTGGCCCATAATTCTGAAACCATACAATCTGGATCTCAATTCAAAGTGCCGCATAATGCTAACATCATGCCACTGTTCTGTGTCCATTTTCATGCTTATGCCATGCTTAGAAGTGGTGAGAATCTTTCAGTGATTAAATGCATGTTTTAAATACAAAAAATCTCAATTTATTTCAAACATTTCACGTATATTGTGTCATAATTTATGATCCATACTAGATAGAGCTTCATTTGCAAATGCAACACATTCTATAGAATATCCCACTGCAGGATGCCAAATTACATGCCTCTAGGATGTAGAGATAGTACATAAAACTAACATTGACTCCATACTGGGCGATTTTACATCTCCGGCCATCTGGTCACCCTATAGAAATTAATTTTGTTTATAATCAAGTGAGTTTTTATGCTATTACGCTCATAATGCATCACATTAATCCTTATCATGTCTATAATGAGCTACAATTGAACAATAGATGAAAATGCATTCTAAACCATGTTTTTTTTACCTTAAAAATCCTCATTGAAATAGACTTGTTACACCTATGCAGCTTTTAGCTTATGTGTAATAAGAAAATGTGCCATAAAAAAGTGAAAATGACACATAGAGGTGTTTTTTCATCTGTTTATGCAGCCTAATGTGAAAACAAGTCAAACCAATGTTTTACTTTACAAAAAATAAATTCCCAAATTTCCGCATTTTACCACTTACATAAAACATCTCCTGAGAAAGTTGCATATAAATGAGTCAGGGTACATTTTTTTAAAAAAACGTTTCCGGCTTGAGAATCAACATAACAAAAGGCTTAATTTGATATATCACATACCCTAAAAAAAAATCACAATATTGATTTTTTTGCATTTTTCCCAAGCTCAATGTAAAACATCCGTTGCACTGGTGCAACGAAAGGTTAAGTCGAAAAACGGAAACAGCTATAAAAAAAAATCTGAAATATATATTTCAAAAATTCCTTTTGTATCTTTGGCCTAAACCCAAAAGGCTTCTAACAACACCTTTTTTTCAAAAATCGAACAATGTAAAAATGTCCTGCGAACTTTTTTTCTTCTCAAAATATTGTCAAAAATAGTCATTTTTAGTAGAAATAAGTGAGCGTTTGCGATTTTTTCACCAGATAACGTTTTTTATGGTCACTGTACACTTAGGCTTCGGGTCCACATGTTTTCAATTTTTTGGTTGACCCAGAAAAAAAAAATCTTTTTTCAAAAAGCTGCACTGGTGTAGCTCTCTGAAAAAAGGCACGCCCGAATATTTTTTTCCGAAAAAAGGGGGGTGCATATGAAAGAGGGCGTCTCAATATTATGATTGAGCACGATTTTTTTTTGTTACATGGGCGAATTGCAGTATGTAGCTAAGACATGTACACTTTATAGTGGCAACTCTGATGTTTGTGGCTTATAGGGACAAGGTACAAATCAAGTGTAACCTTCAGGTTGGTTTTTCTTTTTCACCTTCATGTATGTTGAAGAACTCTTTTTGCTTTTGGCTATAATTCACAATCTATATATGATAGAGACATAATTTAAACAACACATTGTTCCTAGTCTTGTGCTACTTACCCATGTGAATTATCATGTATGTGGCATATTGGATAGTAGTCAAAATGTGAAGTTGAATGCATGATGTTTTTCAATTACGTCATAATTTCGAAAAAGTATGCCTTACATTGTGGCGCATAATTCTGAAACCATACAATCTGGATCCCCAATTCAAAGTGCAGCATAAAGCTAACATCATGCCACTGTTCTGTGTCCATTTTCATGCTTGTGCCATGCTTAGAAGTAGTGAGAAACTTTCAGTGATTAAATGCATGTTTTAAATACAAAAAATCTCAATTTATTTCAAACATTTCACGTATATTGTGTCATAATTCATGATCCATACTAGATAGAGCTTCATTTGCAAATGCAACACATTCTATAGAATATCCCACTGCAGGATGCCAAATTACATGCCTCTAGGATGTAGAGATAGTACATAAAACTAACATTGACTCCATACTGGGCGATTTTACATCTCCGGCCATCTGGTCACCCTATAGAAATTAATTTTGTTTATAATCAAGTGAGTTTTTATGCTATTACGCTCATAATGCATCACATTAATCCTTATCATGTCTATAATGAGCTACAATTGAACAATAGATGAAAATGCATTCTAAACCATGTTTTTTTTACCTTAAAAATCCTCATTGAAATAGACTTGTTACACCTATGCAGCTTTTAGCTTATGTGTAATAAGAAAATGTGCCATAAAAAAGTGAAAATGACACATAGAGGTGTTTTTTCATCTGTTTATGCAGCCTAATGTGAAAACAAGTCAAACCAATGTTTTACTTTACAAAAAATAAATTCCCAAATTTCCGCATTTTACCACTTACATAAAACATCTCCTGAGAAAGTTGCATATAAATGAGTCAGGGTACATTTTTTTAAAAAAACGTTTCCGGCTTGAGAATCAACATAACAAAAGGCTTAATTTGATATATCACATACCCTAAAAAAAAATCACAATATTGATTTTTTTGCATTTTTCCCAAGCTCAATGTAAAACATCCGTTGCACTGGTGCAACGAAAGGTTAAGTCGAAAAACGGAAACAGCTATAAAAAAAAATCTGAAATATATATTTCAAAAATTCCTTTTGTTTCTTTGGCCTAAACCCAAAAGGCTTCTAACAACACCTTTTTTTCAAAAATCGAACAATGTAAAAATGTCCTGCAAACTTTTTTTCTTCTCAAAATATTGTCAAAAATAGTCATTTTTAGTAGAAATAAGTGAGCGTTTGCGATTTTTTCACCAGATAAAGTTTTTTATGGTCACTGTACACTTAGGCTTCGGGTCCACATGTTTTCAATTTTTTGGTTGACCCAGAAAAAAAAAATCTTTTTTCAAAAAGCTGCACTGGTGTAGCTCTCTGAAAAAAGGCACGCCAGAATATTTTTTTCTGAAAAAAGGGGGGTGCATATGAAAGAGGGCGTCGAAATATTATGATTGAGCACGATTTTTTTTTTTACATGGGCGAATTGCAGTATGTAGCTAAGACATGTACACTTTATAGTGGCAACTCTGATGTTTGTGGCTTATAGGGACAAGTTACAAATCAAGTGTAACCTTCAGGTTGGTTTTTCTTTTTCACCTTCATGTATGTTGAAGAACTCTTTTTGCTTTTGGCTATAATTCACAATCTATATATGATAGAGACATAATTTAAACAACACATTGTTCCTAGTCTTGTGCTACTTACCCATGTGAATTATCATGTATGTGGCATATTGGATAGTAGTCAAAATGTGAAGTTGAATGCATGATGTTTTTCAATTACGTCATAATTTCGAAAAAGTATGCCTTACATTTTGGTGCATAATTCTGAAACCATACAATCTGGATCCCCAATTCAAAGTGCAGCATAAAGCTAACATCATGCCACTGTTCTGTGTCCATTTTCGTGCTTGTGCCATGCTTAGAAGTGGTGAGAATCTTTCAGTGATTAAATGCATGTTTTAAATACAAAAAATCTCAATTTATTTCAAACATTTCACATATATTGTGTCATAATTCATGATCCATACTAGATAGAGCTTCATTTGCAAATGCAACACATTCTATAGAATATCCCACTGCAGGATGCCAAATTACATGCCTCTAGGATGTAGAGATAGTACATAAAACTAACATTGACTCCATACTGGGCGATTTTACATCTCCGGCCATCTGGTCACCCTATAGAAATTAATTTTGTTTATAATCAAGTGAGTTTTTATGCTATTACGCTCATAATGCATCACAGTAATCCTTATCATGTCTATAATGAGCTACAATTGAACAATAGATGAAAATGCATTCTAAACCATGTTTTTTTTTACCTTAAAAATCCTCATTGAAATAGACTTGTTACACATATGCAGCTTTTAGCTTATGTGTAATAAGAAAATGTGCCATAAAAAAGTGAAAATGACACATAGAGGTGTTTTTTCATCTGTTTATGCAGCCTAATGTGAAAACAAGTCAAACCAATGTTTTACTTTACAAAAAATAAATTCCCAAATTTCCGCATTTTACCACTTACATAAAACATCTCCTGAGAAAGTTGCATATAAATGAGTCAGGGTACATTTTTTTTAAAAAACGTTTCCGGCTTGAGAATCAACATAACAAAAGGCTTAATTTGATATATCACATACCCTAAAAAAAAATCACAATATTGATTTTTTTGCATTTTTCCCAAGCTCAATGTAAAACATCCGTTGCACTGGTGCAACGAAAGGTTAAGTTGAAAAATGGAAACAGCTATAAAAAAAAATCTGAAATATATATTTCAAAAATTCCTTTTGTTTCTTTGGCCTAAACCCAAAAGGCTTCTAACAACACCTTTTTTTCAAAAATCGAACAATGTAAAAATGTCCTGCGAACTTTTTTTCTTCTCAAAATATTGTCAAAAATAGTCATTTTTAGTAGAAATAAGTGAGCGTTTGCGATTTTTTCACCAGATAAAGTTTTTTATGGTCACTGTACACTTAGGCTTCGGGTCCACATGTTTTCAATTTTTTGGTTGACCCAGAAAAAAAAAATCTTTTTTCAAAAAGCTGCACTGGTGTAGCTCTCTGAAAAAAGGCACGCCCGAATATTTTTTTCTGAAAAAAGGGGGGTGCATATGAAAGAGGGCGTCGCAATATTATGATTGAGCACGATTTTTTTTTTTACATGGGCGAATTGCAGTATGTAGCTAAGACATGTACACTTTATAGTGGCAACTCTGATGTTTGTGGCTTATAGGGACAAGGTACAAATCAAGTGTAACCTTCAGGTTGGTTTTTCTTTTTCACCTTCATGTATGTTGAAGAACTCTTTTTACTTTTGGCTATAATTCAAATCTATATATGATAGAGACATAATTTAAACAACACATTGTTCCTAGTCTTGTGGTACTTACCCTTGTGAATTATCATGTATGTGGCATATTGGATAGTAGTCAAAATGTGAAGTTGAATGTATGATGTTTTTCAATTACGTCATAATTTCGAAAAAGTATGCCTTACATTTTGGCGCATAATTCTGAAACCATACAATCTGGATCCCCAATTCAAAGTGCAGCATAAAGCTAACATCATGCCACTGTTCTGTGTCCATTTTCATGCTTGTGCCATGCTTAGAAGTGGTGAGAATCTTTCAGTGATTAAATGCATGTTTTAAATACAAAAAATCTCAATTTATTTCAAACATTTCATGTATATTGTGTCATAATTCATGATCCATACTAGATAGAGCTTCATTTGCAAATGCAACACATTCTATAGAATATCCCACTGCAGGATGCCAAATTACATGCCTCTAGGATGTAGAGATAGTACATAAAACTAACATTGACTCCATACTGGGCGATTTTACATCTCCGGCCATCTGGTCACCCTATAGAAACTAATTTTGTTTATAATCAAGTGAGTTTTTATGCTATTACGCTCATAATGCATCACATTAATCCTTATCATGTCTATAATGAGCTACAATTGAACAATAGATGAAAATGCATTCTAAACCATGTTTTTTTTTACCTTAAAAATCCTCATTGAAATAGACTTGTTACACCTATGCAGCTTTTAGCTTATGTGTAATAAGAAAATGTAAAAACCAAAGGAAATGATGGACGGAGTGTTGAACATTGCAAGCACTCACCCCCAGTCAACTGATCTGGGTTTAATCCATCACCATTCTTTAGCCCACTCTGCCACCCCAGTTCAGACATGGCCATATGCAAATCAGTCTGACCCTGTGCCTCATGGGAACAGTCCAGCCCGAACTGCCAAGCCATGTCTTCCCTGGACCGGAAACAAGCTTCCTAGGACCGGTTTCTGGCATTTCAGCCGTCTTCAGCCAGGCTTGCTTGAATCCAGTGGCAAAGTGAGCAAGGGACTCAAGTCTGAGCATACCCTGCCAACTTATGGCGAACAAAGCAAAAACCAAAGGAAATGATGGACGGAGTGTTGAACATTGCAAGCACTCACCCCCAGTCAACTGATCTGGGTTTAATCCATCACCATTCTTTAGCCCACTCTGCCACCCCAGTTCAGACATGGCCATATGCAAATCAGTCTGACCCTGTGCCTCATGGGAACAGTCCAGCCCGAAATGCCAAGCCATGTCTTCCCTGGACCGGAAACAAGCTTCCTAGGACCGGTTTCTGGCATTTCAGCCGTCTTCAGCCAGGCTTGCTTGAATCCAGTGGCAAAGTGAGCAAGGGACTCACGTCTGAGCATACCCTGCCAACTTATGGCGAACAAAGCAAAAACCAAAGGAAATGATGGACGGAGTGTTGAACATTGCAAGCACTCACCCCCAGTCAACTGATCTGGGTTTAATCCATCACCATTCTTTAGCCCACTCTGCCACCCCAGTTCAGACATGGCCATATGCAAATCAGTCTGACCCTGTGCCTCATGGGAACAGTCCAGCCCGAACTGCCAAGCCATGTCTTCCCTGGACCGGAAACAAGCTTCCTAGGACCGGTTTCTGGCATTTCAGCCGTCTTCAGCCAGGCTTGCTTGAATCCAGTGGCAAAGTGAGCAAGGGACTCACGTCTGAGCATACCCTGCCAACTTATGGCGAACAAAGCAAAAACCAAAGGAAATGATGGACGGAGTGTTGAACTTTGCAAGCACTCACCCCCAGTCAACTGATCTGGGTTTAATCCATCACCATTCTTTAGCCCACTCTGCCACCCCAGTTCAGACATGGCCATATGCAAATCAGTCTGACCCTGTGCCTCATGGGAACAGTCCAGCCCGAACTGCCAAGCCATGTCTTCCCTGGACCGGAAACAAGCTTCCTAGGACCGGTTTCTGGCATTTCAGCCGTCTTCAGCCAGGCTTGCTTGAATCCAGTGGCAAAGTGAGCAAGGGACTCACGTCTGAGCATACCCTGCCAACTTATGGCGAACAAAGCAAAAACCAAAGGAAATGATGGACGGAGTGTTTAACAATGCAAGCACTCACCCCCAGTCAACTGATCTGGGTTTAATCCATCACCATTCTTTAGCCCACTCTGCCACCCCAGTTCAGACATGGCCATATGCAAATCAGTCTGACCCTGTGCCTCATGGGAACAGTCCAGCCCGAACTGCCAAGCCATGTCTTCCCTGGACCGGAAACAAGCTTCCTAGGACCGGTTTCTGGCATTTCAGCCGTCTTCAGCCAGGCTTGCTTGAATCCAGTGGCAAAGTGAGCAAGGGACTCACGTCTGAGCATACCCTGCCAACTTATGGCGAACAAAGCAAAAACCAAAGGAAATGATGGACGGAGTGTTGAACATTGCAAGCACTCACCCCCAGTCAACTGATCTGGGTTTAATCCATCACCATTCTTTAGCCCACTCTGCCACCCCAGTTCAGACATGGCCATATGCAAATCAGTCTGACCCTGTGCCTCATGGGAACAGTCCAGCCCGAACTGCCAAGCCATGTCTTCCCTGGACCGGAAACAAGCTTCCTAGGACCGGTTTCTGGCTTCAAGCAAGCCTGGCTGAAGACGGCTGAAATGCCAGAAACCGGTCCTAGGAAGCTTGTTTCCGGTCCAGGGAAGACATGGCTTGGCAGTTCGGGCTGGACTGTTCCCATGAGGCACAGGGTCAGACTGATTTGCATATGGCCATGTCTGAACTGGGGTGGCAGAGTGGGCTAAAGAACGGTGATGGATTAAACCCAGATCAGTTGACTGGGGGTGAGTGCTTGCAATGTTCAACACTCCGTCCATCATTTCCTTTGGTTGTTGCTTAATAAGAAAATGTGCCATAAAAAAGTGAAAATGACACATAGAGGTGTTTTTTCATCTGTTTATGCAGCCTAATGTGAAAACAAGTCAAACCAATGTTTTACTTTACAAAAAATAAATTCCCAAATTTCCGCATTTTACCACTTACATAAAACATCTCCTGAGAAAGTTGCATATAAATGAGTCAGGGTACATTTTTTTTTTAAATGTTTCCGGCTTGAGAATCAACATAACAAAAGGCTTAATTTGATATATCACATACCCTAAAAAAAAATCACAATATTGATTTTTTTGCATTTTTCCCAAGCTCAATGTAAAACATCCGTTGCACTTGTGCTACGAAAGGTTAAGTCGAAAAACGGAAACAGCTATAAAAAAAAATCTGAAACATATTTAAAAAATTCCTTTTGTTTCTTTGGCCTAAACCCAAAAGGCTTCCAAAAACACCTTTTTTTCAAAAATCGAACAATGTAAAAACTGTCCTGCGAACTTTTTTTCTTCTCAAAATATTGTCAAAAATAGTAATTTTTAGTATAAATAAGTGAGCGTTTGAGATTTTTTCACCAGATAAAGTTTTTTATGGTCACTGTACACTTAGGCTTCGGGTCCACATGTTTTCAATTTTTTGGTTGACCCAGAAAAAAAACAAACTTTTTTCAAAAAGCTGCACTGGTGTAGCTCTCTGAAAAAAGGCACGCCCGAATATTTTTTTCTGAAAAAAGGGGGGTGCATATGAAAGAGGGCGTCGAAATATTATGATTGAGCACGATTTTTTTTTCCGACATGGGCGAATTGCAGTATGTAGCTAAGACATGTACACTTTATAGTGGCAACTCTGATGTTTGTGGCTTATAGGGACAAGGTACAAATCAAGTGTAACCTTCAGGTTGGTTTTTCTTTTTCACCTTCATGTATGTTGAAGAACTCTTTTTGCTTTTGGCTATAATTCACAATCTATATATGATAGAGACATAATTTAAACAACACATTGTTCCTAGGCTTGTGCTACTTACCCATGTGAATTATCATGTATGTGGCATATTGGATAGTAGTCAAAATGTGAAGTTGAATGTATGATGTTTTTCAATTACATCACAAGTTCGAAAAAGTATGCCTTACATTTTGGCCCATAATTCTGAAACCATACAATCTGGATCTCAATTCAAAGTGCCGCATAATGCTAACATCATGCCACTGTTCTGTGTCCATTTTCATGCTTGTGCCATGCTCTTAGAAGTGGTGAGAATCTTTCAGTGATTAAATGCATGTTTTAAATACAAAAAATCTCAATTTATTTCAAACATTTCACGTATATTGTGTCATAATTCATGATCCATACTAGATAGAGCTTCATTTGCAAATGCAACACATTCTATAGAATATCCCAATGCAGGATGCCAAATTACATGCCTCTAGGATGTAGAGAAAGTACATAAAACTAACATTGACTCCATACTGGGCGATTTTACATCTCCGGCCATCTGGTCACCCTATAGAAATTAATTTTGTTTATAATCAAGTGAGTTTTTATGCTATTATGCTCATAATGCATCACATTAATCCTTATCATGTCTATAATGAGCTACAATTGAACAATAGATGAAAATGCATTCTAAACCATGTTTTTTTTTACCTTAAAAATCCTCATTGAAATAGACTTGTTACACCTATGCAGCTTTTAGCTTATGTGTAATAAGAAAATGTGCCATAAAAAAGTGAAAATGACACATAGAGGTGTTTTTTCATCTGTTTATGCAGCCTAATGTGAAAACAAGTCAAACCAATGTTTTACTTTACAAAAAATAAATTCCCAAATTTCCGCATTTTACCACTTACATAAAACATCTCCTGAGAAAGTTGCATATAAATGAGTCAGGGTACATTTTTAAAAAAAAACGTTTCCGGCTTGAGAATCAACATAACAAAAGGCTTAATTTGATATATCACATACCCTAAAAAAAAATCACAATATTGATTTTTTTGCATTTTTCCCAAGCTCAATGTAAAACATCCGTTGCACTGGTGCAACGAAAGGTTAAGTCGAAAAACGGAAACAGCTATAAAAAAAAATCTGAAATATATATTTCAAAAATTCCTTTTGTTTCTTTGGCCTAAACCGAAAAGGCTTCTAACAACACCTTTTTTTCAAAAATCGAACAATGTAAAAATGTCCTGCGAACTTTTTTTCTTCTAAAAATATTGTCAAAAATAGTCATTTTTAGTAGAAATAAGTGAGCGTTTGCGATTTTTTCACCAGATAAAGTTTTTTATGGTCACTGTACACTTAGGCTTCGGGTCCACATGTTTTCAATTTTTTGGTTGACCCAGAAAAAAAAAATCTTTTTTCAAAAAGCTGCACTGGTGTAGCTCTCTGAAAAAAGGCACACCCGAATATTTTTTTCTGAAAAAAGGGGGGTGCATATGAAAGAGGGCGTCGCAATATTATGATTGAGCACGATTTTTTTTTTTACATGGGCGAATTGCAGTATGTAGCTAAGACATGTACACTTTATAGTGGCAACTCTGATGTTTGTGGCTTATAGGGACAAGGTACAAATCAAGTGTAACCTTCAGGTTGGTTTTTCTTTTTCACCTTCATGTATGTTGAAGAACTCTTTTTGCTTTTGGCTATAATTCACAATCTATATATGATAGAGACATAATTTAAACAACACATTGTTCCTAGTCTTGTGCTACTTACCCATGTGAATTATCATGTATGTGGCATATTGGATAGTAGTCAAAATGTGAAGTTGAATGTATGATGTTTTTCAATTACGTCATAATTTCGAAAAAGTATGCCTTACATTTTGGCGCATAATTCTGAAACCATACAATCTGGATCCCCAATTCAAAGTGCAGCATAAAGCTAACATCATGCCACTGTTCTGTGTCCATTTTCATGCTTGTGCCATGCTTAGAAGTGGTGAGAATCTTTCAGTGATTAAATGCATGTTTTAAATACAAAAAATCTCAATTTATTTCAAACATTTCACGTATATTGTGTCATAATTCATGATCCATACTAGATAGAGCTTCATTTGCAAATGCAACACATTCTATAGAATATCCCACTGCAGGATGCCAAATTACATGCCTCTAGGATGTAGAGATAGTACATAAAACTAACATTGACTCCATACTGGGCGATTTTACATCTCCGGCCATCTGGTCACCCTATAGAAATTAATTTTGTTTATAATCAAGTGAGTTTTTATGCTATTACGCTCATAATGCATCACATTAATCCTTATCATGTCTATAATGAGCTACAATTGAACAATAGATGAAAATGCATTCTAAACCATGTTTTTTTTACCTTAAAAATCCTCATTGAAATAGACTTGTTACACCTATGCAGCTTTTAGCTTATGTGTAATAAGAAAATGTGCCATAAAAAAGTGAAAATGACACATAGAGGTGTTTTTTCATCTGTTTATGCAGCCTAATGTGAAAACAAGTCAAACCAATGTTTTACTTTACAAAAAATAAATTCCCAAATTTCCGCATTTTACCACTTACATAAAACATCTCCTGAGAAAGTTGCATATAAATGAGTCAGGGTACATTTTTTAAAAAAAACGTTTCCGGCTTGAGAATCAACATAACAAAAGGCTTAATTTGATATATCACATACCCTAAAAAAAAATCACAATATTGATTTTTTTGCATTTTTCCCAAGCTCAATGTAAAACATCCGTTGCACTGGTGCAACGAAAGGTTAAGTCGAAAAACGGAAACAGCTATAAAACAAAATCTGAAATATATATTTCAAAAATTCCTTTTGTTTCTTTGGCCTAAACCCAAAAGGCTTCTAACAACACCTTTTTTTCAAAAATCGAACAATGTAAAAATGTCCTGCGAACTTTTTTTCTTCTCAAAATATTGTCAAAAATAGTCATTTTTAGTAGAAATAAGTGAGCGTTTGCGATTTTTTCACCAGATAAAGTTTTTTATGGTCACTGTACACTTAGGCTTCGGGTCCACATGTTTTCAATTTTTTGGTTGACCCAGAAAAAAAAAATCTTTTTTCAAAAAGCTGCACTGGTGTAGCTCTCTGAAAAAAGGCACGCCCGAATACTTTTTTCTGAAAAAAGGGGGGTGGATATGAAAGAGGGCGTCGCAATATTATGATTGAGCACGATTTTTTTTTTTACATGGGCGAATTGCAGTATGTAGCTAAGACATGTACACTTTATAGTGGCATCTCTGATGTTTGTGGCTTATAGCGACAAGGTACAAATCAAGTGTAACCTTCAGGTTGGTTTTTCTTTTTCACCTTCATGTATGTTGAAGAACTCTTTTTGCTTTTCGCTATAATTCACAATCTATATATGATAGAGACATAATTTAAACAACACATTGTTCCTAGTCTTGTGCTACTTACCCATGTGAATTATCATGTATGTGGCATATTGGATAGTAGTCAAAATGTGAAGTTGAATGCATGATGTTTTTCAATTACGTCATAATTTCGAAAAAGTATGCCTTACATTTTGGCGCATCATTCTGAAACCATACAATCTGGATCCCCAATTCAAAGTGCAGCATAAAGCTAACATCATGCCATTGGTCTGTGTCCATTTTCATGCTTGTGCCATGCTTAGAAGTGGTGAGAATCTTTCAGTGATTAAATGCATGTTTTAAATACAAAAAATCTCAATTTATTTCAAACATTTCACGTATATTGTGTCATAATTCATGATCCATACTAGATAGAGCTTCATTTGCAAATGCAACACATTCTATAGAATATCCCACTGCAGGATGCCAAATTACATGCCTCTAGGATGTAGAGATAGTACATAAAACTAACATTGACTCCATACTGGGCGATTTTACATCTCCGGCCATCTGGTCACCCTATAGAAATTAATTTTGTTTATAATCAAGTGAGTTTTTATGCTATTACGCTCATAATGCATCACATTAATCCTTATCATGTCTATAATGAGCTACAATTGAACAATAGATGAAAATGCATTCTAAACCATGTTTTTTTTACCTTAAAAATCCTCATTGAAATAGACTTGTTACACCTATGCAGCTTTTAGCTTATGTGTAATAAGAAAATGTGCCAAAAAAAAAAGTGAAAATGACACATAGAGGTGTTTTTTCATCTGTTTATGCAGCCTAATGTGAAAACAAGTCAAACCAATGTTTTACTTTACAAAAAATAAATTCCCAAATTTCCGCATTTTACCACTTACATAAAACATCTCCTGAGAAAGTTGCATATAAATGAATCAGGGTACATTTTTTTTAAAAAACGTTTCCGGCTTGAGAATCAACATAACAAAAGGCTTAATTTGATATATCACATACCCTAAAAAAAAATCACAATATTGATTTTTTTGCATTTTTCCCAAGCTCAATGTAAAACATCCGTTGCACTGGTGCAACGAAAGGTTAAGTCGAAAAACGGAAACAGCTATAAAAAAAAATCTGAAATATATATTTCAAAAATTCCTTTTGTTTCTTTGGCCTAAACCCAAAAGGCTTCTAACAACACCTTTTTTTCAAAAATCGAACAATGTAAAAATGTCCTGCGAACTTTTTTTCTTCTCAAAATATTGTCAAAAATAGTCATTTTTAGTAGAAATAAGTGAGCGTTTGCGATTTTTTCACCAGATAAAGTTTTTTATGGTCACTGTACACTTAGGCTTCGGGTCCACATGTTTTCAATTTTTTGGTTGACCCAGAAAAAAAAAATCTTTTTTCAAAAAGCTGCACTGGTGTAGCTCTCTGAAAAAATTCACGCCAGAATATTTTTTTCTGAAAAAAGGGGGGTGCATATGAAAGAGGGCGTCGAAATATTATGATTGAGCACGATTTTTTTTTTTACATGGGCGAATTGCAGTATGTAGCTAAGACATGTACACTTTATAGTGGCAACTCTGATGTTTGAGGCTTATAGGGACAAGGTACAAATCAAGTGTAACCTTCAGGTTGGTTTTTCTTTTTCACCTTCATGTATGTTGAAGAACTCTTTTTGCTTTTGGCTATAATTCACAATCTATATATGATAGAGACATAATTTAAACAACACATTGTTCCTAGTCTTGTGCTACTTACCCATGTGAATTATCATGTATGTGGCATATTGGATAGTAGTCAAAATGTGAAGTTGAATGCATGATGTTTTTCAATTACGTCATAATTTCGAAAAAGTATGCCTTACATTTTGGCGCATAATTCTGAAACCATACAATCTGGATCCCCAATTCAAAGTGCAGCATAAAGCTAACATCATGCCACTGTTCTGTGTCCATTTTCATGCTTGTGCCATGCTTAGAAGTGGTGAGAATCTTTCAGTGATTAAATGCATGTTTTAAATACAAAAAATCTCAATTTATTTCAAACATTTCACGTATATTGTGTCATAATTCATGATCCATACTAGATAGAGCTTCATTTGCAAATGCAACACATTCTATAGAATATCCCACTGCAGGATGCCAAATTACATGCCTCTAGGATGTAGAGACAGTACATAAAACTAACATTGACTCCATACTGGGCGATTTTACATCTCCGGCCATCTGGTCACCCTATAGAAATTAATTTTGTTTATAATCAAGTGAGTTTTTATGCTATTACGCTCATAATGCATCACATTAATCCTTATCATGTCTATAATGAGCTAATTGAACAATAGATGAAAATGCATTCTAAACCATGTTTTTTTTTACCTTAAAAATCCTCATTGAAATAGACTTGTTACACCTATGCAGCTTTTAGCTTATGTGTAATAAGAAAATGTGCCATAAAAAAGTGAAAATGACACATAGAGGTGTTTTTCATCTGTTTATGCAGCCTAATGTGAAAACAAGTCAAACCAATGTTTTACTTTACAAAAAATAAATTCCCAAATTTCCGCATTTTACCACTTACATAAAACATCTCCTGAGAAAGTTGCATATAAATGAGTCAGGGTACATTTTTTTAAAAAAACGTTTCCGGCTTGAGAATCAACATAACAAAAGGCTTAATTTGATATATCACATACCCTAAAAAAATATCACAATATTGATTTTTTTGCATTTTTCCCAAGCTCAATGTAAAACATCCGTTGCACTGGTGCAACGAAAGGTTAAGTCGAAAAACGGAAACAGCTATAAAAAAAAATCTGAAATATATATTTCAAAAATTCCTTTTGTTTCTTTGGCCTAAACCCAAAAGGCTTCTAACAACACCTTTTTTTTAAAAATCGAACAATGTAAAAATGTCCTGCGAACTTTTTTTCTTCTCAAAATATTGTCAAAAATAGTCATTTTTAGTAGAAATAAGTGAGCGTTTGCGATTTTTTCACCAGATAAAGTTTTTTATGGTCACTGTACACTTAGGCTTCGGGTCCACATGTTTTCAATTTTTTGGTTGACCCAGAAAAAAAAAATCTTTTTTCAAAAAGCTGCACTGGTGTA
Organism: Triturus cristatus; assembly: GCF_964204655.1. Lineage (NCBI taxonomy): Eukaryota > Metazoa > Chordata > Amphibia > Caudata > Salamandridae > Triturus > Triturus cristatus. The sequence goes on along the minus strand of NC_140594.1, from coordinate 207,736,129 downwards.
GCTCTCTGAAAAAAGGCACGCCCGAATATTTTTTTCTGAAAAAAGGGGGGTGCATATGAAAGAGGGCGTCGCAATATTATGATTGAGCACGATTTTTTTTTTTACATGGGCGAATTGCAGTATGTAGCTAAGACATGTACACTTTATAGTGGCAACTCTGATGTTTGTGGCTTATAGGGACAAGGTACAAATCAAGTGTAACCTTCAGGTTGGTTTTTCTTTTTCACCTTCATGTATGTTGAAGAACTCTTTTTGCTTTTGGCTATAATTCACAATCTATATATGATAGAGACATAATTTAAACAACACATTGTTCCTAGTCTTGTGCTACTTACCCATGTGAATTATCATGTATGTGGCATATTGGATAGTAGTCAAAATGTGAAGTTGAATGTATGATGTTTTTCAATTACGTCATAATTTCGAAAAAGTATGCCTTACATTTTGGCGCATAATTCTGAAACCATACAATCTGGATCCCCAATTGAAAGTGCAGCATAAAGCTAACATCATGCCACTGTTCTGTGTCCATTTTCATGCTTGTGCCATGCTTAGAAGTGGTGAGAATCTTTCAGTGATTAAATGCATGTTTTAAATACAAAAAATCTCAATTTATTTCAAACATTTCATGTATATTGTGTCATAATTCATGATCCATACTAGATAGAGCTTCATTTGCAAATGCAACACATTCTATAGAATATCCCACTGCAGGATGCCAAATTACATGCCTCTAGGATGTAGAGATAGTACATAAAACTAACATTGACTCCATACTGGGCGATTTTACATCTCCGGCCATCTGGTCACCCTATAGAAACTAATTTTGTTTATAATCAAGTGAGTTTTTATGCTATTACGCTCATAATGCATCACATTAATCCTTATCATGTCTATAATGAGCTACAATTGAACAATAGATGAAAATGCATTCTAAACCATGTTTTTTTTTACCTTAAATATCCTCATTGAAATAGACTTGTTACACCTATGCAGCTTTTAGCTTATGTGTAATAAGAAAATGTGCCATAAAAAAGTGAAAATGACACATAGAGGTGTTTTTTCATCTGTTTATGCAGCCTAATGTGAAAACAAGTCAAACCAATGTTTTACTTTACAAAAAATAAATTCCCAAATTTCCGCATTTTACCACTTACATAAAACATCTCCTGAGAAAGTTGCATATAAATGAGTCAGGGTACATTTTTTTTTTAAATGTTTCCGGCTTGAGAATCAACATAACAAAAGGCTTAATTTGATATATCACATACCCTAAAAAAAAATCACAATATTGATTTTTTTGCATTTTTCCCAAGCTCAATGTAAAACATCCGTTGCACTTGTGCTACGAAAGGTTAAGTCGAAAAACGGAAACAGCTATAAAAAAAAATCTGAAACATATATTTAAAAAATTCCTTTTGTTTCTTTGGCCTAAACCCAAAAGGCTTCCAAAAACACCTTTTTTTCAAAAATCGAACAATGTAAAAACTGTCCTGCGAACTTTTTTTCTTCTCAAAATATTGTCAAAAATAGTAATTTTTAGTATAAATTAGTGACCGTTTGAGATTTTTTCACCAGATAAAGTGTTTTATGGTCACTGTACACTTAGGCTTCGGGTCCACATGTTTTCAATTTTTTGGTTGACCCAGAAAAAAAAAATCTTTTTTCAAAAAGCTGCACTGGTGTAGCTCTCTGAAAAAAGGCACGCCCGAATATTTTTTTCTGAAAAAAGGGGGGTGCATATGAAAGAGGGCGTCGAAATATTATGATTGAGCACGATTTTTTTTTCCGACATGGGCGAATTGCAGTATGTAGCTAAGACATGTACACTTTATAGTGGCAACTCTGATGTTTGTGGCTTATAGTCAAATCAAGTGTAACCTTCAGGTTGGTTTTTCTTTTTCACCTTCATGTATGTTGAAGAACTCTTTTTGCTTTTGGCTATAATTCACAATCTATATATGATAGAGACATAATTTAAACAACACATTGTTCCTAGGCTTGTGCTACTTACCCATGTGAATTATCATGTATGTGGCATATTGGATAGTAGTCAAAATGTGAAGTTGAATGTATGATGTTTTTCAATTACGTCACAAGTTCAAAAAAGTATGCCTTACATTTTGGCCCATAATTCTGAAACCATACAATCTGGATCTCAATTCAAAGTGCCGCATAATGCTAACATCATGCCACTGTTCTGTGTCCATTTTCATGCTTATGCCATGCTTAGAAGTGGTGAGAATTTTTCAGTGATTAAATGCATGTTTTAAATACAAAAAATCTCAATTTATTTCAAACATTTCACGTATATTGTGTCATACTTCATGATCCATACTAGATAGAGCTTCATTTGCAAATGCAACACATTCTATAGAATATCCCACTGCAGGATGCCAAATTATATGCCTCTAGGGTGTAGAGAGAGTACATAAAACTAACATTGACTCCATACTGGGCGATTTTACATCTCCGGCCATCTGGTCACCCTATAGAAATTAATTTTGTTTATAATCAAGTGAGTTTTTATGCTATTACGCTCATAATGCATCACATTAATCCTTATCATGTCTATAATGAGCTACAATTGAACAATAGATGAAAATGCATTCTAAACCATGTTTTTTTTTACCTTAAAAATCCTCATTGAAATAGACTTGTTACACCTATGCAGCTTTTAGCTTATGTGTAATAAGAAAATGTGCCATAAAAAAGTGAAAATGACACATAGAGGTGTTTTTTCATCTGTTTATGCAGCCTAATGTGAAACCAAGTCAAACCAATGTTTTACCTTACAAAAAATAAATTCCCAAATCACGGCATTTTACCACTTACAAAAAACATCTCCTGAGAAAGTTGCATATAAATGAGTCAGGGTACATTTTTTTTTTTAAACGTTTCCGGCTTGAGAATCAACATAACAAAAGGCTTAATTTGATATATCACATACCCTAAAAAAAAATCACAATATTGATTTTTTTGCATTTTTCCCAAGCTCAATGTAAAACATCCGTTGCACTGGTGCTATGAAAGGTTAAGTCGAAAAACGGAAACAGCTATAAAAAAAAATCTGAAATATATATTTCAAAAATTCCTTTTGTTTCTTTGGCCTAAACCCAAAAGGCTTCCAAAAACACCTTTTTTTCAAAAATCGAACAATGTAAAAACTGTCCTGCAAACTTTAATTCTTCTCAAAATATTGTCAATAATAGTAATTTTTAGTATAAATAAGTGAGCGTTTGAGATTTTTTCACCAGATAAAGTTTTTTATGGTCACTGTACACTTAGGCTTCGGGTCCACATGTTTTCAATTTTTTGGTTGACACAGAAAAAAAAAATCTTTTTTCAAAAAGCTGCACTGGTGTAGCTCTCTGAAAAAAGGCACGCCCGAATATTCTTTTCTGAAAAAAGGGGGGTGCATATGAAAGAGGGCGTCGAAATATTATGATTGAGCACGATTTTTTTTTCCGACATGGGCGAATTGCAGTATGTAGCTAAGACATGTACACTTTATAGTGGCAACTCTGATGTTTGTGGCTTATAGGGACAAGGTACAAATCAAGTGTAACCTTCAGGTTGGTTTTTCTTTTTCACCTTCATGTATGTTGAAGAACTCATTTTGCTTTTGGCTATAATTCACAATCTATATATGATAGAGACATAATTTAAACAACACATTGTTCCTAGTCTTGTGCTACTTACCCATGTGAATTATCATGTATGTGGCATATTGGATAGTAGTCAAAATGTGAAGTTGAATGTATGATGTTTTTCAATTACGTCACAAGTTCGAAAAAGTATGCCTTATATTTTGGCCCATAATTCTGAAACCATACAATCTGGATCTCAATTCAAAGTGCCGCATAATGCTAACATCATGCCACTGTTCTGTGTCCATTTTCATGCTTATGCCATGCTTAGAAGTGGTGAGAATTTTTCAGTGATTAAATGCATGTTTTAAATACAAAAAATCTCAATTTATTTCAAACATTTCACGTATATTGTGTCATAATTCATGATCCATACTAGATAGAGCTTCATTTGCAAATGCAACACATTCTATAGAATATCCTACTGCAGGATGCCAAATTACATGCCTCTAGGATGTAGAGAAAGTACATAAAACTAACATTGACTCCATACTGGGCGATTTTACATCTCCGGCCATCTGGTCACCCTATAGAAATTAATTTTGTTTATAATCAAGTGAGTTTTTATGCTATTACGCTCATAATGCATCACATTAATCCGTATCATGTCTATAATGAGCTACAATTGAACAATAGATGAAAATGCATTCTAAACCATGTTTTTTTTACCTTAAAAATCCTCATTGAAATAGACTTGTTACACCTATGCAGCTTTTAGCTTATGTGTAATAAGAAAATGTGCCATAAAAAAGTGAAAATGACACATAGAGGTGTTTTTTCATCTGTTTATGCAGCCTAATGTGAAAACAAGTCAAACCAATGTTTTACTTTACAAAAAATAAATTCCCAAATTTCCGCATTTTACCACTTACATAAAACATCTCCTGAGAAAGTTGCATATAAATGAGTCAGGGTACATTTTTTTTTTAAACGTTTCCGGCTTGAGAATCAACATAACAAAAGGCTTAATTTGATATATCACATACCCTAAAAAAAAATCACAATATTGATTTTTTTGCATTTTTCCCAAGCTCGATGTAAAACATCCGTTGCACTGGTGCTACGAAAGGTTAAGTCGAAAAACGGAAACAGCTATAAAAAAAATCTGAAATATATATTTCAAAAATTCCTTTTGTTTCTTTGGCCTAAACCCAAAAGGCTTCCAAAAACACCTTTTTTTCAAAAATCGAACAAAGTAAAAACTGTCCTGCGAACTTTTTTTCTCCTCAAAATATTGTCAAAAGTAGTAATTTTTAGTATAAATAAGTGACCGTTTGAGATTTTTTCACCAGATAACGTTTTTTATGGTCACTGTACACTTAGGCTTCGGGTCCACATGTTTTCAATTTTTTGGTTGACCCAGAAAAAAAAAATCTTTTTTCAAAAAGCTGCACTGGTGTAGCTCTCTGAAAAAAGGCACGCCCGAATATTTTTTTCTGAAAAAAGGGGGGTGCATATGAAAGAGGGCGTCGAAATATTATGATTGAGCACGATTTTTTTTCCGACATGGGCGAATTGCAGTATGTAGCTAAGACATGTACACTTTATAGTGGCAACTCTGATGTTTGTGGCTTATAGGGACAAGGTACAAATCAAGTGAAACCTTCAGGTTGTTTTTTCTTTTTCACCTTCATGTATGTTGAAGAACTCATTTTGCTTTTGGCTATAATTCACAACCTATATATGATAGAGACATAATTTAAACAACACATTGTTCCTAGTCTCGTGCTACTTACCCATGTGAATTATCATGTATGTGGCATATTGGATAGTAGTCAAAATGTGAAGTTGAATGTATGATGTTTTTCAATTACGTCACAAGTTCGAAAAAGTATGCCTTACATTTTGGCCCATAATTCTGAAACCATACAATCTGGATCTCAATTCAAAGTGCCGCATAATGCTAACATCATGCCACTGTTCTGTGTCCATTTTCATGCTTATGCCATGCTTAGAAGTGGTGAGAATCTTTCAGTGATTAAATGCATGTTTTAACTACAAAAAATCTCAATTTATTTCAAACATTTCACGTATATTGTGTCATAATTCATGATCCATACTAGATAGAGCTTCATTTGCAAATGCAACACATTCTATAGAATATCCCACTGCAGGATGCCAAATTACATGCCTCTAGGATGTAGAGAAAGTACATAAAACTAACATTGACTCCATACTGGGCGATTTTACATCTCCGGCCATCTGGTCACCCTATAGAAATTAATTTTGTTTATAATCAAGTGAGTTTTTATGCTATTACGCTCATCATGCATCACATTAATCCTTATCATGTCTATAATGAGCTACAATTGAACAATAGATGAAAATGCATTCTAAACCATGTTTTTTTTACCTTAAAAATCCTCATTGAAATAGACTTGTTACACCTATGCAGCTTTTAGCTTATGTGTAATAAGAAAATGTGCCATAAAAAGTGAAAATGACACATAGAGGTGTTTTTTCATCTGTTTATGCAGCCTAATGTGAAAACAAGTCAAACCAATGTTTTACTTTACAAAAAATAAATTCCCAAATTTCCGCATTTTACCACTTACATAAAACATCTCCTGAGAAAGTTGCATATAAATGAGTCAGGGTACATTTTTTTTTTAAACGTTTCCGGCTTGAGAATCAACATAACAAAGGGCTTAATTTGATATATCACATACCCTAAAAAAAAAATCACAATATTGATTTTTTTGCTTTTTTCCCAAGCTCAATGTAAAACATCCGTTGCGCTGGTGCTACGAAAGGTTAAGTCGAAAAACGGAAACAGCTATAAAAAAAAATCTGAAATATATATTTCAAAAATTCCTTTTGTTTCTTTGGCCGAAACCCAAAAGGCTTCCAAAAACACCTTTTTTTCAAAAATCGAACAATGTAAAAACTGTCCTGCGAACTTTTTTTCTTCTCAAAATATTGTCAAAAGTAGTAATTTTTAGTATAAATAAGTGACAGTTTGAGATTTTTTCACCAGATAACGTGTTTTATGGTCACTGTACACTTAGGCTTCGGGTCCACATGTTTTCAATTTTTTGGTTGACCCAGAAAAAAAAATCTTTTTTCAAAAAGCTGCACTGGTGTAGCTCTCTGAAAAAAGGCACGCCCGAATATTTTTTTCTGAAAAAAGGGGGGTGCATATGAAAGAGGGCGTCGAAATATTATGATTGAGCACGATTTTTTTTTCCGACATGGGCGAATTGCAGTATGTAGCTAAGACATGTACACTTTATAGTGGCAACTCTGATGTTTGTGGCTTATAGGGACAAGGTACAAATCAAGTGAAACCTTCAGGTTGTTTTTTCTTTTTCACCTTCATGTATGTTGAAGAACTCATTTTGCTTTTGGCTATAATTCACAACCTATATATGATAGAGACATAATTTAAACAACACATTGTTCCTAGTCTCGTGCTACTTACCCATGTGAATTATCATGTATGTGGCATATTGGATAGTAGTCAAAATGTGAAGTTGAATGTATGATGTTTTTCAATTACGTCACAAGTTCGAAAAAGTATGCCTTACATTTTGGCCCATAATTCTGAAACCATACAATCTGGATCTCAATTCAAAGTGCCGCATAATGCTAACATCATGCCACTGTTCTGTGTCCATTTTCATGCTTATGCCATGCTTACAAGTGGTGAGAATCTTTCAGTGATTAAATGCATGTTTTAAATACAAAAAATCTCAATTTATTTCAAACATTTCACGTATATTGTGTCATAATTCATGATCCATACTAGATAGAGCTTCATTTGCAAATGCAACACATTCTATAGAATATCCCACTGCAGGATGCCAAATTACATGCCTCTAGGATGTAGAGAAAGTACATAAAACTAACATTGACTCCATACTGGGCGATTTTACATCTCCGGCCATCTGGTCACCCTATAGAATTTAATTTTGTTTATAATCAAGTGAGTTTTTATGCTATTACGCTCATAATGCATCACATTAATCCTTATCATGTCTATAATGAGCTACAATTGAACAATAGATGAAAATGCATTCTAAACCATGTTTTTTTTTACCTTAAAAATCCTCATTGAAATAGACTTGTTACACCTATGCAGCTTTTAGCTTATGTGTAATAAGAAAATGTGCCATAAAAAAGTGAAAATGCCACATAGAGGTGTTTTTTCATCTGTTTATGCAGCCTAATGTGAAAACAAGTCAAACCAATGTTTTACTTTACAAAAAATAAATTCCCAAATTTCCGCATTTTACCACTTACATAAAACATCTCCTGAGAAAGTTGCATATAAATGAGTCAGGGTACATTTTTTTTTTAAACATTTCCGGCTTGAGAATCAACATAACAAAGGGCTTAATTTGATATATCACATACCCTAAAAAAAAAATCACAATATTGATTTTTTTGCATTTTTCCCAAGCTCAATGTAAAACATCCGTTGCACTGGTGCTACGAAAGGTTAAGTCGAAAAACGGAAACAGCTATAAAAAAAAATCTGAAATATATATTTCAAAAATTCCTTTTGTTTCTTTGGCCAAAACCCAAAAGGCTTCCAAAAACACCTTTTTTTCAAAAATCGAACAATGTAAAAACTGTCCTGCGAACTTTATTTCTTCTCAAAATATTGTCAATAATAGTAATTTTTAGTATAAATAAGTGAGCGTTTGAGATTTTTTCACCAGATAAAGTTTTTTATGGTCACTGTACACTTAGGCTTCGGGTCCACATGCTTTCAATTTTTTGGTTGACACAGAAAAAAAAAATCTTTTTTCAAAAAGCTGCACTGGTGTAGCTCTCTGAAAAAAGGCACGCCCGAATATTTTTTTCTGAAAAAAGGGGGGTGCATATGAAAGAGGGCGTCGAAATATTATGATTGAGCACGATTTTTTTTTACGACATGGGCGAATTGCAGTATGTAGCTAAGACATGTACACTTTATAGTGGCAACTCTGATGTTTGTGGCTTATAGGGACAAGGTACAAATCAAGTGTAACCTTCAGGTTGGTTTTTCTTTTTCACCTTCATGTATGTTGAAGAACTCATTTTGCTTTTGGCTATAATTCACAATCTATATATGATAGAGACATAATTTAAACAACACATTGTTCCTAGTCGTATGCTACTTACCCATGTGAATTTTCATGTATGTGGCATATTGGATAGTAGTCAAAATGTGAAGTTGAATGTATGATGTTTTTCAATTACTTCACAAGTTCGAAAAAGTATGCCTTACATTTTGGCCCATAATTCTGAAACCATACAATCTGGGTCCTCAATTCAAAGTGCAGCATAACGCTATCATCATGCCACTGTTCTGTGTCCATTTTCATGTTTGTGCCATGCTTAGAAGTGGTGAGAATCTTTCAGTGATTAAATGCATGTTTTAAATACAAAAAATCTCAATTTATTTCAAACATTTCACGTATATTGTGTCATAATTCATGATCCATACTAGATAGAGCTTCATTTGCAAATGCAACACATTCTATAGAATATCCCACTGCAGGATGCCAAATTATATGCCTCTAGGGTGTAGAGAAAGTACATAAAACTAACATTGACTCCATACTGGGCGATTTTACATCTCCGGCCATCTGGTCACCCTATAGAAATTAATTTTGTTTATAATCAAGTGAGTTTTTATGCTATTACGCTCATAATGCATCACATTAATCCTTATCATGTCTATAATGAGCTACAATTGAACAATAGATGAAAATGCATTCTAAACCATGTTTTTTTTACCTTAAAAATCCTCATTGAAATAGACTTGTTACACCTATGCAGCTTTTAGCTTATGTGTAATAAGAAAATGTGCCATAAAAAAGTGAAAATGACACATAGAGGTGTTTTTTCATCTGTTTATGCAGCCTAATGTGAAACCAAGTCAAACCAATGTTTTACTTTACAAAAAATAAATTCCCAAATTTCCGCATTTTACCACTTACAAAAAACATCTCCTGAGAAAGTTGCATATAAATGAGTCAGGGTACATTTTTTTTTTAAACGTTTCCGGCTTGAGAATCAACATAACAAAAGGCTTAATTTGATATATCACATACCCTAAAAAAAAATCACAATATTGATTTTTTTGCATTTTTCCCAAGCTCAATGTAAAACATCCGTTGCACTGGTGCTACGAAAGGTTAAGTCGAAAAACGGAAACAGCTATAAAAAATAATCTGAAATATATATTTCAAAAATTCCTTTTGTTTCTTTGGCCTAAACCCAAAAGGCTTCCAAAAACACCTTTTTTTCAAAAATCGAACAATGTAAAAACTGTCCTGCCAACTTTATTTCTTCTTAAAATATTGTCAATAATAGTAATTTTTAGTATAAATAAGTGAGCGTTTGAGATTTTTTCACCAGATAAAGTTTTTTATGGTCACTGTACACTTAGGCTTCGGGTCCACATGTTTTCAATTTTTTGGTTGACACAGAAAAAAAAATCTTTTTTCAAAAAGCTGCACTGGTGTAGCTCTCTGAAAAAAGGCATGCCCGAATATTTTTTTCTGAAAAAAGGGGGGTGCATATGAAAGAGGGCGTCGAAATATTATGATTGAGCACGATTTTTTTTTCCGACATGGGCAAATTGCAGTATGTAGCTAAGACATGTACACTTTATAGTGGCAACTCTGATGTTTGTGGCTTATAAGGACAAGGTACAAATCAAGTGTAACCTTCAGGTTGGTTTTTCTTTTTCACCTTCATGTATGTTGAAGAACTCATTTTGCTTTTGGCTATAATTCACAATCTATATATGATAGAGACATAATTTAAACAACACATTGTTCCAAGTCTTGTGCTACTTACCCATGTGAATTATCATGTATGTGGCATATTGGATAGTAGTCAAAATGTGAAGTTGAATGTATGATGTTTTTCAATTACGTCACAAGTTCGAAAAAGTATGCCTTACATTTTGGCCCATAATTCTGAAACCATACAATCTGGATCCCCAATTCAAAGTGCAGCATAAGGCTAACATCATGCCACTGTTCTGTGTCCATTTTCATGCTTGTGCCATGCTTAGAAGTGGTGAGAATCTTTCAGTGATTAAATACATGTTTTAAATACAAAAAATCTCAATTTATTTCAAACATTTCACGTATATTGTGTCATAATTCATGATCCATACTAGATAGAGCTTCATTTGCAAATGCAACACATTCTATAGAATATCCCACTGCAGGATGCCAAATTACATGCCTCTAGGATGTAGAGAAAGTACATAAAACTAACATTGACTCCATACTGGGCGATTTTACATCTCCGGCCATCTGGTCGCCCTATAGAAACTAATTTTGTTTATAATCAAGTGAGTTTTTATGCTATTACGCTCATAATGCATCACATTAATCCTTATCATGTCTATAATGAGCTACAATTGAACAATAGATGAAAATGCATTCTAAACCATGTTTTTTTTTACCTTAAAAATCCTCATTGAAATAGACTTGTTACACCTATGCAGCTTTTAGCTTATGTGTAATAAGAAAATGTGCCATAAAAAAGTGAAAATGACACATAGAGGTGTTTTTTCATCTGTTTATGCAGCCTAATGTGAAACCAAGTCAAACCAATGTTTTACTTTACAAAAAATAAATTCCCAAATTTCCGCATTTTACCACTTACAAAAAACATCTCCTGAGAAAGTTGCATATAAATGAGTCAGGGTACATTTTTTTTTTTAAACGTTTCCGGCTTGAGAATCAACATAACAAAAGGCTTAATTTGATATATCACATACCCTAAAAAAAAATCACAATATTGATTTTTTTGCATTTTTCCCAAGCTCAATGTAAAACATCCGTTGCACTGGTGCTACGAAAGGTTAAGTCGAAAAACGGAAACAGCTATAAAAAATAATCTGAAATATATATTTCAAAAATTCCTTTTGTTTCTTTGGCCTAAACCCAAAAGGCTTCCAAAAACACCTTTTTTTCAAAAATCGAACAATGTAAAAACTGTCCTGCGAACTTTATTTCTTCTCAAAATATTGTCAATAATAGTAATTTTTAGTATAAATAAGTGAGCGTTTGAGATTTTTTCACCAGATAAAGTTTTTTATGGTCACTGTACACTTAGGCTTCGGGTCAACATGTTTTCAATTTTTTGGTTGACACAGAAAAAAAAAATCTTTTTTCAAAAAGCTGCACTGGTGTAGCTCTCTGAAAAAAGGCATGCCCGAATATTTTTTTCTGAAAAAAGGGGGGTGCATATGAAAGAGGGCGTCGAAATATTATGATTGAGCACGATTTTTTTTTCCGACATGGGCAAATTGCAGTATGTAGCTAAGACATGTACACTTTATAGTGGCAACTCTGATGTTTGTGGCTTATAAGGACAAGGTACAAATCAAGTGTAACCTTCAGGTTGGTTTTTCTTTTTCACCTTCATGTATGTTGAAGAACTCATTTTGCTTTTGGCTATAATTCACAATCTGTATATGATAGAGACATAATTTAAACAACACATTGTTCCAAGTCTTGTGCTACTTACCCATGTGAATTATCATGTATGTGGCATATTGGATAGTAGTCAAAATGTGAAGTTGAATGTATGATGTTTTTCAATTACGTCACAAGTTCGAAAAAGTATGCCCTACATTTTGGCCCATAATTCTGAAACCATACAATCTGGATCCCCAATTCAAAGTGCAGCATAAGGCTAACATCATGCCACTGTTCTGTGTCCATTTTCATGCTTGTGCCATGCTTAGAAGTGGTGAGAATCTTTCAGTGATTAAATACATGTTTTAAATACAAAAAATCTCAATTTATTTCAAACATTTCACATATATTGTGTCATAATTCATGATCCATACTAGATAGAGCTTCATTTGCAAATGCAACACATTCTATAGAATATCCCACTGCAGGATGCCAAATTACATGCCTCTAGGATGTAGAGAAAGTACATAAAACTAACATTGACTCCATACTGGGCGATTTTACATCTCCGGCCATCTGGTCGCCCTATAGAAACTAATTTTGTTTATAATCAAGTGAGTTTTTATGCTATTACGCTCATAATGCATCACATTAATCCTTATCATGTCTATAATGAGCTACAATTGAACAATAGATGAAAATGCATTCTAAACCATTTTTTATTACCTTAAAAATCCTCATTGAAATAGACTTGTTACACCTATGCAGCTTTTAGCTTATGTGTAATAAGAAAATGTGCCATAAAAAAGTGAAAATGACACATAGAGGTGTTTTTTCATCTGTTTATACAGCCTAATGTGAAAACAAGTCAAACCAATGTTTTACTTTACAAAAAATAAATTCCCAAATTTCCGCATTTTACCACTTACATAAAACATCTCCTGAGAAAGTTGCATATAAATGAGTCAGGGTACATTTTTTTTTTAAACGTTTCCGGCTTGAGAATCAACATAACAAAAGGCTTAATTTGATATATCACATACCCTAAAAAAAAATCACAATATTGGTTTTTTTGCATTTTTCCCAAGCTCAATGTAAGACATCCGTTGGATTGGTGCTACGAAAGGTTAAGTCGAAAAAAGGAAACAGCTATAAAAAAAAATCTGAAATATATATTTCAAAAATTCCTTTTGTTTCTTTGGCCTAAACCCAAAAGGCTTCCAAAAACACCTTTTTTTCAAAAATCGAACAATGTAAAAACTGTCCTGCGAACTTTTTTTCTTCTCAAAATATTGTCAAAAATAGTAATTTTTAGTATAAATAAGTGAGTGTTTGAGATTTTTTCACCAGATAAAGTTTTTTATGGTCACTGTACACTTAGGCTTCGGGTCCACATGTTTTCAATTTTTTGGTTGACCCAGAAAAAAAAATCTTTTTTCAAAAAGCTGCACTGGTGTAGCTCTCTGAAAAAAGGCACGCCCGAATATTTTTTTCTGAAAAAAGGGGGGTGCATATGAAAGAGGGCGTCGAAATATTATGATTGAGCACGATTTTTTTTTCCGACATGGGCAAATTGCAGTATGTAGCTAAGACATGTACACTTTATAGTGGCAACTCTGATGTTTGTGGCTTATAGGGACAAGGTACAAATCAAGTGAAACCTTCAGGTTGTTTTTTCTTTTTCACCTTCATGTATGTTGAAGAACTCATTTTGCTTTTGGCTATAATTCACAATCTATATATGATAGAGACATAATTTAAACAACACATTGTTCCTAGTCTTGTGCTACTTACCCATGTGAATTATCATGTATGTGGCATATTGGATAGTAGTCAAAATGTGAAGTTGAATGTATGATGTTTTTCAATTACGTCACAAGTTCGAAAAAGTATGCCTTACATTTTGGCCCATAATTCTGAAACCATACAATCTGGATCTCAATTCAAAGTGCCGCATAATGCTAACATCATGCCACTGTTCTGTGTCCATTTTCATGCTTATGCCATGCTTAGAAGTGGTGAGAATCTTTCAGTGATTAAATGCATGTTTTAAATACAAAAAATCTCAATTTATTTCAAACATTTCACGTATATTGTGTCATAATTCATGATCCATACTAGATAGAGCTTCATTTGCAAATGCAACACATTCTATAGAATATCCCACTGCAGGATGCCAAATTACATGCCTCTAGGATGTAGAGAAAGTACATAAAACTAACATTGACTCCATACTGGGCGATTTTACATCTCCGGCCATCTGGTCACCCTATAGAAATTAATTTTGTTTATAATCAAGTGAGTTTTTATGCTATTACGCTCATAATGCATCACATTAATCCTTATCATGTCTATAATGAGCTACAATTGAACAATAGATGAAAATGCATTCTAAACCATGTTTTTTTTACCTTAAAAATCCTCATTGAAATAGACTTGTTACACCTATGCAGCTTTTAGCTTATGTGTAATGAGAAAATGTGCCATAAAAAAGTGAAAATGACACATAGAGGTGTTTTTTCATCTGTTTATGCAGCCTAATGTGAAAACAAGTCAAACCAATGTTTTACTTTACAAAAAATAAATTCCCAAATTTCCGCATTTTACCACTTACATAAAACATCTCCTGAGAAAGTTGCATATAAATGAGTCAGGGTACATTTTTTTTTTTAAACGTTTCCGGCTTGAGAATCAACATAACAAAAGGCTTAATTTGATATATCACATACCCTAAAAAAAAATCACAATATTGATTTTTTTGCATTTTTCCCAAGCTCAATGTAAAACATCCGTTGCACTGGTGCTACGAAAGCTTACGTTGAAAAACGGAAACAGCTATAAAAAAAAATCTGAAATATATTTCAAAAATTCCTTTTGTTTCTTTGGCCTAAACCCAAAAGGCTTCCAAAAACACCTTTTTTTCAAAAATCGAACAATGTAAAAACTGTCCTGCAAACTTTTTTTCTTCTCAAAATATTGTCAAAAATAGTAATTTTTAGTATAAATAAGTGAGTGTTTGAGATTTTTTCACCAGATAAAGTTTGTTATGGTCACTGTACACTTAGGCTTCAGGTCCACATGTTTTCAATTTTTTGGTTGACCCAGAAAAAAAAAATCTTTTTTCAAAAAGCTGCACTGGTGTAGCTCTCTGAAAAAAGGCACGCCCGAATATTTTTTTCTGAAAAAAGGGGGGTGCATATGAAAGAGGGCGTCGAAATATTATGATTGAGCATGATTTTTTTTTTTACATGGGCGAATTGCAGTATGTAGCTAAGACATGTACACTTTATAGTGGCAACTCTGATGTTTGTGGCTTATAGGGACAAGGTACAAATCAAGTGTAACCTTCAGGTTGGTTTTTCTTTTTCACCTTCATGTATGTTGAAGAACTCATTATGCTTTTGGCTATAATTCACAATGTATATATGATAGAGACATAATTTAAACAACACATTGTTCCTAGTCGTGTGCTACTTACCCATGTGAATTATCATGTATGTGGCATATTGGATAGTAGTCAAAATGTGAAGTTGAATGTATGATGTTTTTCAATTACGTCAAAAGTTCGAAAAAGTATGCCTTACATTTTGGCCCATAATTCTGAAACCATACAATCTGGATCCCCAAGTCAAAGTGCAGCATAAAGCTAACATCATGCCACTGTTCTGTGTCCATTTTCATGCTTGCGCCATGCTTAGAAGTGGTGAGAATCTTTCAGTGATTAAATGCATGTTTTAAATACAAAAAATCTCAATTTATTTCAAACATTTCACATATATTGTGTCATAATTCATGATCCATACTAGATAGAGCTTCATTTGCAAATGCAACACATTCTATAGAACATCCCACTGCAGGATGCCAAATTACATGCCTCTAGGATGTAGAGAAAGTACATAAAACTAACATTGACTCCATACTGGGCGATTTTACATCTCCGGCCATCTGGTCACCCTATAGAAACTAATTTTGTTTATAATCAAGTGAGTTTTTATGCTATTACGCTCATAATGCATCACATTAATCCTTATCATGTCTATAATGAGCTACAATTGAACAATAGATGAAAATGCATTCTAAACCATTTTTTTTTACCTTAAAAATCCTCATTGAAATAGACTTGTTACACCTATGCAGCTTTTAGCTTATGTGTAATAAGAAAATGTGCCATAAAAAGTGAAAATGACACATAGAGGTGTTTTTTCATCTGTTTATGCAGCCTAATGTGAAAACAAGTCAAACCAATGTTTTACTTTACAAAAAATAAATTCCCAAATTTCCGCATTTTACCACTTACATAAAACATCTCCTGAGAAAGTTGCATATAAATGAGTCAGGGTACATTTTTTTTTAAACGTTTCCGGCTTGAAAATCAACATAACAAAAGGCTTAATTTGATATATCACATACCCTAAAAAAAAATCACAATATTGATTTTTTTGCATTTTTCCCAAGCTCAATGTAAGACATCCGTTGGACTGGTGCTACGAAAGGTTAAGTCGAAAAAAGGAAACAGCTATAAAAAAAAATCTGAAATATATATTTCAAAAATTCCTTTTGTTTCTTTGGCCTAAACCCAAAAGGCTTCCAAAAACACCTTTTTTTCAAAAATCGAACAATGTAAAAACTGTCCTGCGAACTTTTTTTCTTCTCAAAATATTGTCAAAAATAGTAATTTTTAGTATAAATAAGTGAGCGTTTGAGATTTTTTCACCAGATAAAGTTTTTTATGGTCACTGTACACTTAGGCTTCGGATCCACATGTTTTCAATTTTTTGTTTTTTTTGTTTTTTTTGGTTTTTTTCAAAAAGCTGCACTGGTGAAGCTCTCTGAAAAAAGGCACGCCCGAATATTTTTTTCTGAAAAAAGGGGGGTGCATATGAAAGAGGGCGTCGAAATATTATGATTGAGCACGATTTTTTTTTCCGACATGGGCGAATTGCAGTATGTAGCTAAGACATGTACACTTTATAGTGGCAACTCTGATGTTTGTGGCTTATAGGGACAAGGTACAAATCAAGTGTAACCTTCAGGTTGGTTTTTCTTTTTCACCTTCATGTATGTTGAAGAACTCATTTTGCTTTTGGCTATAATTCACAATCTATATATGATAGAGACATAATTTAAACAACACATTGTTCCTAATCTTGTGCTACTTACCCATGTGAATTATCATGAACGTGGCATATTGGATAGTAGTCAAAATGTGAAGTTGAATGTATGATGTTTTTCAATTACGTCACAAGTTCGAAAAAGTATGCCTTACATTTTGGCCCATAATTCTGAAACCATACAATCTGGATCTCAATTCAAAGTGCCGCATAATGCTAACATCATGCCACTGTTCTGTGTCCATTTTCATGCTTATGCCATGCTTAGAAGTGGTGAGAATTTTTCAGTGATTAAATGCATGTTTTAAATACAAAAAATCTAAATTTATTTCAAACCTTTCACGTATATTGTGTCATAATTCATGATCCATACTAGATAGAGCTTCATTTGCAAATGCAACACATTCTATAGAATATCCCACTGCAGGATGCCAAATTACATGCCTCTAGGATGTAGAGAAAGTACATAAAACTAACATTGACTCCATACTGGGCGATTTTACATCTCCGGCCATCTGGTCACCCTATAGAAATAATTTTGTTTATAATCAAGTGAGTTTTTATGCTATTACGCTCATAATGCATCACATTAATCCTTATCATGTCTATAATGAGCTACAATTGAACAATAGATGAAAATTCATTCTAAACCATGTTTTTTTTACCTTAAAAATCCTCATTGAAATAGACTTGTTACACCTATGCAGCTTTTAGCTTATGTGTAATAAGAAAATGTGCCATAAAAAAGTGAAAATGACACATAGAGGTGTTTATTCATCTGTTTATGCAGCCTAATGTGAAAACAAGTCAAACCAATGTTTTACTTTACAAAAAATAAATTCCCAAATTTCCGCATTTTACCACTTACATAAAACATCTCCTGAGAAAGTTGCATATAAATGAGTCAGGGTACATTTTTTTTTAAACGTTTCCGGCTTGAGAATCAACATAACAAAGGGCTTAATTTGATATATCACATACCCTAAAAAAAAATCACAATATTGATTTTTTTGCATTTTTCCCAAGCTCAATGTAAAACATCCGTTGCACTGGTGCTACGAAAGGTTAAGTCGAAAAACGGAAACAGCTATAAAAAAAATCTGAAATATATATTTCAAAAATTCCTTTTGTTTCTTTGGCCTAAACCCAAAAGGCTTCCAAAAACACCTTTTTTTCAAAAATCGAACAATGTAAAAACTGTCCTGCGAACTTTTTTTCTCCTCAAAATATTGTCAAAAGTAGTAATTTTTAGTATAAATAAGTGACCGTTTGAGATTTTTTCACCAGATAACGTTTTTTATGGTCACTGTACACTTAGGCTTCGGGTCCACATGTTTTCAATTTTTTGGTTTACCCAGAAAAAAAAAATCTTTTTTCAAAAAGCTGCACTGGTGTAGCTCTCTGAAAAAAGGCACGCCCGAATATTTTTTTCTGAAAAAAGGGGGGTGCATATGAAAGAGGGCGTCGAAATATTATGATTGAGCACGATTTTTTTTCCGACATGGGCGAATTGCAGTATGTAGCTAAGACATGTACACTTTATAGTGGCAACTCTGATGTTTGTGGCTTATAGGGACAAGGTACAAATCAAGTGAAACCTTCAGGTTGGTTTTTCTTTTTCACCTTCATGTATGTTGAAGAACTCATTTTGCTTTTGGCTATAATTCACAATCTATATATGATAGAGACATAATTTAAACAACACATTGTTCCTAGTCTTGTGCTACTTACCCATGTGAATTATCATGTATGTGGCATATTGGATAGTAGTCAAAATGTGAAGTTGAATGTATGATGTTTTTTAATTACGTCACAAGTTCGAAAAAGTATGCCTTACATTTTGGCCCATAATTCTGAAACCATACAATCTGGATCTCAATTCAAAGTGCCGCATAATGCTAACATCATGCCACTGTTCTGTGTCCATTTTCATGTTTATGCCATGCTTAGAAGTGGTGAGAATCTTTCAGTGATTAAATGCATGTTTTAAATACAAAAAATCTCAATTTATTTCAAACATTTCACGTATATTGTGTCATAATTCATGATCCATACTAGATAGAGCTTCATTTGCAAATGCAACACATTCTATAGAATATCCCACTGCAGGATGCCAAATTACATGCCTCTAGGATGTAGAGAAAGTACATAAAACTAACATTGACTCCATACTGGGCGATTTTACATCTCCGGCCATCTGGTCACCCTATAGAAATTAATTTTGTTTATAATCAAGTGAGTTTTTATGCTATTACGCTCATAATGCATCACATTAATCCTTATCATGTCTATAATGAGCTACAATTGAACAATAGATGAAAATGCATTCTAAACCATGTTTTTTTTACCTTAAAAATCCTCATTGAAATAGACTTGTTACACCTATGCAGCTTTTAGCTTATGTGTAATAAGAAAATGTGCCATAAAAAGTGAAAATGACACATAGATGTGTTTTTTCATCTGTTTATGCAGCCTAATGTGAAAACAAGTCAAACCAATGTTTTACTTTACAAAAAATAAATTCCCAAATTTCCGCATTTTACCACTTACATAAAACATCTCCTGAGAAAGTTGCATATAAATGAGTCAGGGTACATTTTTTTTTTTAACGTTTCCGGCTTGAGAATCAACATAACAAAGGGCTTAATTTGATATATCACATACCCTAAAAAAAAAATCACAATATTGATTTTTTTGCATTTTTCCCAAGCTCAATGTAAAACATCTGTTGCACTAGTGCAACAAAAGGTTAAGTCGAAAAACGGAAACAGCTATAAAAAAAAATCTGAAATACATATGTCAAAAATTCCTTTTGTTTCTTTGGCCTAAACCCAAGAGGCTTCCAAAAACACCTTTTTTTCAAAAATCGAACAATGTAAAAACTGTCCTGCGAACTTTTTTTCTTCTCAAAATATTGTCAAAAGTAGTAATTTTTAGTATAAATAAGTGACAGTTTGAGATTTTTTCACCAGATAACGTGTTTTATGGTCACTGTACACTTAGGCTTCGGGTCCACATGTTTTCAATTTTTTGGTTGACCCAGAAAAAAAAATCTTTTTTCAAAAAGCTGCACTGGTGTAGCTCTCTGAAAAAAGGCACGCCCGAATATTTTTTTCTGAAAAAAGGGGGTGCATATGAAAGAGGGCGTCGAAATATTATGATTGAGCACGTTTTTTTTTCCGACATGGGCGAATTGCAGTATGTAGCTAAGACATGTACACTTTATAGTGGCAACTCTGATGTTTGTGGCTTATAGGGACAAGGTACAAATCAAGTGAAACCTTCATGTTGTTTTTTCTTTTTCACCTTCATGTATGTTGAAGAACTCATTTTGCTTTTGGCTATAATTCACAACCTATATATGATAGAGACATAATTTAAACAACACATTGTTCCTAGTCTCGTGCTACTTACCCATGTGAATTATCATGTATGTGGCATATTGGATAGTAGTCAAAATGTGAAGTTGAATGTATGATGTTTTTCAATTACGTCACAAGTTCGAAAAAGTATGCCTTACATTTTGGCCCATAATTCTGAAACCATACAATCTGGATCTCAATTCAAAGTGCCGCATAATGCTAACATCATGCCACTGTTCTGTGTCCATTTTCATGCTTATGCCATGCTTACAAGTGGTGAGAATCTTTCAGTGATTAAATGCATGTTTTAAATACAAAAAATCTCAATTTATTTCAAACATTTCACGTATATTGTGTCATAATTCATGATCCATACTAGATAGAGCTTCATTTGCAAATGCAACACATTCTATAGAATATCCCACTGCAGGATGCCAAATTACATGCCTCTAGGATGTAGATAAAGTACATAAAACTAACATTGACTCCATACTGGGCGATTTTACATCTCCGGCCATCTGGTCGCCCTATAGAAATTAATTTTGTTTATAATCAAGTGAGTTTTTATGCTATTACGCTCATAATGCATCACATTAATCCTTATCATGTCTATAATGAGCTACAATTGAACAATAGATGAAAATGCATTCTAAACCATGTTTTTTTTTACCTTAAAAATCCTCATTGAAATAGACTTGTTACACCTATGCAGCTTTTAGCTTATGTGTAATAAGAAAATGTGCCATAAAAAAGTGAAAATGCCACATAGAGGTGTTTTTTCATCTGTTTATGCAGCCTAATGTGAAAACAAGTCAAACCAATGTTTTACTTTACAAAAAATAAATTCCCAAATTTCCGCATTTTACCACTTACAAAAAACATCTCCTGAGAAAGTTGCATATAAATGAGTCAGGGTACATTTTTTTTTTTAAACGTTTCCGGCTTGAGAATCAACATAACAAAAGGCTTAATTTGATATATCACATACCCTAAAAAAAAATCACAATATTGATTTTTTTGCATTTTTCCCAAGCTCAATGTAAAACATCCGTTGCACTGGTGCTACGAAAGGTTAAGTCGAAAAACGGAAACAGCTATAAAAAATAATCTGAAATATATATTTCAAAAATTCCTTTTGTTTCTTTGGCCTAAACCCAAAAGGCTTCCAAAAACACCTTTTTTTCAAAAATCGAACAATGTAAAAACTGTCCTGCGAACTTTATTTCTTCTCAAAATATTGTCAATAATAGTAATTTTTAGTATAAATAAGTGAGCGTTTGAGATTTTTTCACCAGATAAAGTTTTTTATGGTCACTGTACACTTAGGCTTCGAGTCCACATGTTTTCAATCTTTTGGTTGACACAGAAAAAAAAAATCTTTTTTCAAAAAGCTGCACTGGTGTAGCTCTCTGAAAAAAGGCATGCCCGAATATTTTTTTCTGAAAAAAGGGGGGTGCATATGAAAGAGGGCGTCGAAATATTATGATTGAGCACGATTTTTTTTTACGACATGGGCGAATTGCAGTATGTAGCTAAGACATGTACACTTTATAGTGGCAACTCTGATGTTTGTGGCTTATAGGGACAAGGTACAAATCAAGTGTAACCTTCAGGTTGGTTTTTCTTTTTCACCTTCATGTATGTTGAAGAACTCATTTTGCTTTTGGCTATAATTCACAATCTATATATGATAGAGACATAATTTAAACATCACATTGTTTCTAGTCTTGTGCTACTTACCCATGTGAATTTTCATGTATGTGGCATATTGGATAGTAGTCAAAATGTGAAGTTGAATGTATGATGTTTTTCAATTACGTCACAAGTTCGAAAAAGTATGCCTTACATTTTGGCCCATAATTCTGAAACCATACAATCTGGGTCCTCAATTCAAAGTGCAGCATAAAGCCAACATCATGCCACTGTTCTGTGTCCATGTTCATGTTTGTGCCATGCTTAGAAGTGGTGAGAATCTTTCAGTGATTAAATGCATGTTTTAAATACAAAAAATCTCAATTTATTTCAAACATTTCACGTATATTGTGTCATAATTCATGATCCATACTAGATAGAGCTTCATTTGCAAATGCAACACATTCTATAGAATATCCCACTGCAGGATGCCAAATTATATGCCTCTAGGGTGTAGAGAAAGTACATAAAACTAACATTGACTCCATACTGGGCGATTTTACATCTCCGGCCATCTGGTCACCCTATAGAAATTAATTTTGTTTATAATCAAGTGAGTTTTTATGCTATTACGCTCATAATGCATCACATTAATCCTTATCATGTCTATAATGAGCTACAATTGAACAATAGATGAAAATGCATTCTAAACCATGTTTTTTTTTACCTTAAAAATCCTCATTGAAATAGACTTGTTACAACTATGCAGCTTTTAGCTTATGTGTAATAAGAAAATGTGCCATAAAAAAGTGAAAATGACACATAGAGGTGTTTTTTCATCTGTTTATGCAGCCTAATGTGAAAACAAGTCAAACCAATGTTTTACTTTACAAATAATAAATTCCCAAATTTCCGCATTTTACCACTTACATAAAACATCTCCTGAGAAAGTTGCATATAAATGAGTCAGGGTACATTTTTTTTTTTAAACGTTTCCGGCTTGAGAATCAACATAACAAAAGGCTTAATTTGATATATCACATACCCTAAAAAAAAACTCACAATGTTGATTTTTTTGCATTTTTCCCAAGCTCAATGTAAAACATCCGTTGCACTGGTGCTACGAAAGGTTAAGTCGAAAAACGGAAACAGCTATAAAAAAAAATCTGAAATATATATTTCAAAAATTCCTTTTGTTTCTTTGGCCTAAACCCAAAAGGCTTCCAAAAACACCTTTTTTTCAAAAATCGAACAATGTAAAAACTGTCCTGCGAACTTTTTTTCTTCTCAAAATATTGTCAAAAGTAGTAATTTTTAGTATAAATAAGTGACCGTTTGAGATTTTTTCACCAGATAACGTTTTTTATGGTCACTGTACACTTAGGCTTCGGGTCCACATGTTTTCAATTTTTTGGTTGACCCAGAAAAAAAAAATCTTTTTACAAAAAGCTGCACTGGTGTAGCTCTCTGAAAAAAGGCACGCCCGAATATTTTTTTCTGAAAAAAGGGGGGTGCATATGAAAGAGGGCGTCGAAATATTATGATTGAGCACGATTTTTTTTCCGACATGGGCAAATTGCAGTATGTAGCTAAGACATGTACACTTTATAGTGGCAACTCTGATGTTTGTGGCTTATAGGGACAAGGTACAAATCAAGTGAAACCTTCAGGTTGGTTTTTCTTTTTCACCTTCATGTATGTTGAATAGGCCTGGGCGAAGCACTACGCTACGCTCGCGTAGTTTGCGAAGTTCGCGCTACTTCGCGCTACGCGAACTGCACGTAGCACAGTGCGAACACGCGTAGCGTAGTGTTGCGTAGTGCTGCGGTCATTTTTTGCTTGCTCGCGGTCCTCAACGTCAAGTTGGCGACCGCGAGCAAGCAAAATGACATCCTGGCGAGACTTTTTCCTTGTTCGTGATCGCGAGCATGGAAAATAAACCTCCCGGCGAGATTCCCAACGCGAGAAGGTCAGGTTTCTCATTGCGAGGGGTCGCGTATGCTCGCGACCGCTCGCGATGAGAAACTACCAGTTCGCGTTGAGAAAGCTGCAGCTCGAGTAAAAATCTACTCGAGCAGCAGAAAACTACAGCTCGCACTGTGCAAGATGCCATTTTCAATGATTGCACAGTGCCGGTTGCTTGTCCGCACTGTGCAATCATTGAAAACAACATCTTGCACAGTGCGAACATGTTACTTCGCAGTTCGCGAAGTGCTACGCGCAGCTCGCGTAGTGCGAACTTCACTTTGCGTAGCTTCGCGAAGTGCTACTTCGCGAACTACGCCCACCCTTAATGTTGAAGAACTCATTTTGCTTTTGGCTATAATTCACAATCTATATATGATAGAGACATAATTTAAACAACACATTGTTCCTAGTCTTGTGCTACTTACCCATGTGAATTATCATGTATGTGGCATATTGGATAGTAGTCAAAATGTGAAGTTGAATGTATGATGTTTTTCAATTACGTCACAAGTTCGAATAAGTATGCCTTACATTTTGGCCCATAATTCTGAAACCATACAATCTGGATCTCAATTCAAAGTGCCGCATAATGCTAACATCATGCCACTGTTCTGTGTCCATTTTCATGCTTATGCCATGCTTAGAAGTGGTGAGAATCTTTCAGTGATTAAATGCATGTTTTAAATACAAAAAATCTCAATTTATTTCAAACATTTCACGTATATCGTGTCATAATTCATGATCCATACTAGATAGAGCTTCATTTGCAAATGCAACACATTCTATAGAATATCCCACTGCAGGATGCCAAATTACATGCCTCTAGGATGTAGAGAAAGTACATAAAACTAACATTGACTCCATACTGGGCGATTTTACATCTCCGGCCATCTGGTCACCCTATAGAAATTAATTTTGTTTATAATCAAGTGAGTTTTTATGCTATTACGCTCATAATGCATCACATTAATCCTTATCATGTCTATAATGAGCTACAATTGAACAATAGATGAAAATGCATTCTAAACCATGTTTTTTTTTACCTTAAAAATCCTCATTGAAATAGACTTGTTACACCTATGCAGCTTTTAGCTTATGTGTAATAAGAAAATGTGCCATAAAAAAGTGAAAATGACACATAGAGGTGTTTTTTCATCTGTTTATGCAGCCTAATGTGAAACCAAGTCAAACCAATGTTTTACTTTACAAAAAATAAATTCCCAAATTTCCGCATTTTACCACTTACAAAAAACATCTCCTGAGAAAGTTGCATATAAATGAGTCAGGGTACATTTTTTTTTTTAAACGTTTCCGGCTTGAGAATCAACATAACAAAAGGCTTAATTTGATATATCACATACCCTAAAAAAAAATCACAATATTGATTTTTTTGCATTTTTCCCAAGCTCAATGTAAAACATCCGTTGCACTGGTGCTACGAAAGGTTAAGTCGAAAAACGGAAACAGCTATAAAAAATAATCTGAAATATATATTTCAAAAATTCCTTTTGTTTCTTTGGCCTAAACCCAAAAGGCTTCCAAAAACACCTTTTTTTCAAAAATCGAACAATGTAAAAACTGTCCTGCGAACTTTATTTCTTCTCAAAATATTGTCAATAATAGTAATTTTTAGTATAAATAAGTGAGCGTTTGAGATTTTTTCACCAGATAAAGTTTTTTATGGTCACTGTACACTTAGGCTTCGGGTCCACATGTTTTCAATTTTTTGGTTGACACAGAAAAAAAAATCTTTTTTCAAAAAGCTGCACTGGTGTAGCTCTCTGAAAAAAGGCATGCCCGAATATTTTTTTCTGAAAAAAGGGGGGTGCATATGAAAGAGGGCGTCGAAATATTATGATTGAGCACGATTTTTTTTTCCGACATGGGCAAATTGCAGTATGTAGCTAAGACATGTACACTTTATAGTGGCAACTCTGATGTTTGTGGCTTATAAGGACAAGGTACAAATCAAGTGTAACCTTCAGGTTGGTTTTTCTTTTTCACCTTCATGTATGTTGAAGAACTCATTTTGCTTTTGGCTATAATTCACAATCTATATATGATAGAGACATAATTTAAACAACACATTGTTCCAAGTCTTGTGCTACTTACCCATGTGAATTAGCATGTATGTGGCATATTGGATAGTAGTCAAAATGTGAAGTTGAATGTATGATGTTTTTCAATTACGTCACAAGTTCGAAAAAGTATGCCTTACATTTTGGCCCATAATTCTGAAACCATACAATCTGGATCCCCAATTCAAAGTGCAGCATAAGGCTAACATCATGCCACTGTTCTGTGTCCATTTTCATGCTTGTGCCATGCTTAGAAGTGGTGAGAATCTTTCAGTGATTAAATACATGTTTTAAATACAAAAAATCTCAATTTATTTCAAACATTTCACATATATTGTGTCATAATTCATGATCCATACTAGATAGAGCTTCATTTGCAAATGCAACACATTCTATAGAATATCCCACTGCAGGATGCCAAATTACATGCCTCTAGGATGTAGAGAAAGTACATAAAACTAACATTGACTCCATACTGGGCGATTTTACATCTCCGGCCATCTGGTCGCCCTATAGAAACTAATTTTGTTTATAATCAAGTGAGTTTTTATGCTATTACGCTCATAATGCATCACATTAATCCTTATCATGTCTATAATGAGCTACAATTGAACAATAGATGAAAATGCATTCTAAACCATTTTTTATTACCTTAAAAATCCTCATTGAAATAGACTTGTTACACCTATGCAGCTTTTAGCTTATGTGTAATAAGAAAATGTGCCATAAAAAAGTGAAAATGACACATAGAGGTGTTTTTTCATCTGTTTATACAGCCTAATGTGAAAACAAGTCAAACCAATGTTTTACTTTACAAAAAATAAATTCCCAAATTTCCGCATTTTACCACTTACATAAAACATCTCCTGAGAAAGTTGCATATAAATGAGTCAGGGTACATTTTTTTTTTAAACGTTTCCGGCTTGAGAATCAACATAACAAAAGGCTTAATTTGATATATCACATACCCTAAAAAAAAATCACAATATTGGTTTTTTTGCATTTTTCCCAAGCTCAATGTAAGACATCCGTTGGATTGGTGCTACGAAAGGTTAAGTCGAAAAAAGGAAACAGCTATAAAAAAAAATCTGAAATATATATTTCAAAAATTCCTTTTGTTTCTTTGGCCTAAACCCAAAAGGCTTCCAAAAACACCTTTTTTTCAAAAATCGAACAATGTAAAAACTGTCCTGCGAACTTTTTTTCTTCTCAAAATATTGTCAAAAATAGTAATTTTTAGTATAAATAAGTGAGTGTTTGAGATTTTTTCACCAGATAAAGTTTTTTATGGTCACTGTACACTTAGGCTTCGGGTCCACATGTTTTCAATTTTTTGGTTGACCTAGAAAAAAAAATCTTTTTTCAAAAAGCTGCACTGGTGTAGCTCTCTGAAAAAAGGCACGCCCGAATATTTTTTTCTGAAAAAAGGGGGGTGCATATGAAAGAGGGCGTCGAAATATTATGATTGAGCACGATTTTTTTTTCCGACATGGGCAAATTGCAGTATGTAGCTAAGACATGTACACTTTATAGTGGCAACTCTGATGTTTGTGGCTTATAGGGACAAGGTACAAATCAAGTGAAACCTTCAGGTTGTTTTTTCTTTTTCACCTTCATGTATGTTGAAGAACTCATTTTGCTTTTGGCTATAATTCACAATCTATATATGATAGAGACATAATTTAAACAACACATTGTTCCTAGTCTTGTGCTACTTACCCATGTGAATTATCATGTATGTGGCATATTGGATAGTAGTCAAAATGTGAAGTTGAATGTATGATGTTTTTCAATTACGTCACAAGTTCGAAAAAGTATGCCTTACATTTTGGCCCATAATTCTGAAACCATACAATCTGGATCTCAATTCAAAGTGCCGCATAATGCTAACATCATGCCACTGTTCTGTGTCCATTTTCATGCTTATGCCATGCTTAGAAGTGGTGAGAATCTTTCAGTGATTAAATGCATGTTTTAAATACAAAAAATCTCAATTTATTTCAAACATTTCACGTATATTGTGTCATAATTCATGATCCATACTAGATAGAGCTTCATTTGCAAATGCAACACATTCTATAGAATATCCCACTGCAGGATGCCAAATTACATGCCTCTAGGATGTAGAGAAAGTACATAAAACTAACATTGACTCCATACTGGGCGATTTTACATCTCCGGCCATCTGGTCACCCTATAGAAATTAATTTTGTTTATAATCAAGTGAGTTTTTATGCTATTACGCTCATAATGCATCACATTAATCCTTATCATGTCTATAATGAGCTACAATTGAACAATAGATGAAAATGCATTCTAAACCATGTTTTTTTTACCTTAAAAATCCTCATTGAAATAGACTTGTTACACCTATGCAGCTTTTAGCTTATGTGTAATGAGAAAATGTGCCATAAAAAAGTGAAAATGACACATAGAGGTGTTTTTTCATCTGTTTATGCAGCCTAATGTGAAAACAAGTCAAACCAATGTTTTACTTTACAAAAAATAAATTCCCAAATTTCCGCATTTTACCACTTACATAAAACATCTCCTGAGAAAGTTGCATATAAATGAGTCAGGGTACATTTTTTTTTTTAAACGTTTCCGGCTTGAGAATCAACATAACAAAAGGCTTAATTTGATATATCACATACCCTAAAAAAAAATCACAATATTGATTTTTTTGCATTTTTCCCAAGCTCAATGTAAAACATCCGTTGCACTGGTGCTACGAAAGCTTACGTTGAAAAACGGAAACAGCTATAAAAAAAAATCTGAAATATATATTTCAAAAATTCCTTTTGTTTCTTTGGCCTAAACCCAAAAGGCTTCCAAAAACACCTTTTTTTCAAAAATCGAACAATGTAAAAACTGTCCTGCAAACTTTTTTTCTTCTCAAAATATTGTCAAAAATAGTAATTTTTAGTATAAATAAGTGAGTGTTTGAGATTTTTTCACCAGATAAAGTTTGTTATGGTCACTGTACACTTAGGCTTCAGGTCCACATGTTTTCAATTTTTTGGTTGACCCAGAAAAAAAAAATCTTTTTTCAAAAAGCTGCACTGGTGTAGCTCTCTGAAAAAAGGCACGCCCGAATATTTTTTTCTGAAAAAAGGGGGGTGCATATGAAAGAGGGCGTCGAAATATTATGATTGAGCATGATTTTTTTTTTTACATGGGCGAATTGCAGTATGTAGCTAAGACATGTACACTTTATAGTGGCAACTCTGATGTTTGTGGCTTATAGGGACAAGGTACAAATCAAGTGTAACCTTCAGGTTGGTTTTTCTTTTTCACCTTCATGTATGTTGAAGAACTCATTATGCTTTTGGCTATAATTCACAATGTATATATGATAGAGACATAATTTAAACAACACATTGTTCCTAGTCGTGTGCTACTTACCCATGTGAATTATCATGTATGTGGCATATTGGATAGTAGTCAAAATGTGAAGTTGAATGTATGATGTTTTTCAATTACGTCAAAAGTTCGAAAAAGTATGCCTTACATTTTGGCCCATAATTCTGAAACCATACAATCTGGATCCCCAAGTCAAAGTGCAGCATAAAGCTAACATCATGCCACTGTTCTGTGTCCATTTTCATGCTTGCGCCATGCTTAGAAGTGGTGAGAATCTTTCAGTGATTAAATGCATGTTTTAAATACAAAAAATCTCAATTTATTTCAAACATTTCACATATATTGTGTCATAATTCATGATCCATACTAGATAGAGCTTCATTTGCAAATGCAACACATTCTATAGAACATCCCACTGCAGGATGCCAAATTACATGCCTCTAGGATGTAGAGAAAGTACATAAAACTAACATTGACTCCATACTGGGCGATTTTACATCTCCGGCCATCTGGTCACCCTATAGAAACTAATTTTGTTTATAATCAAGTGAGTTTTTATGCTATTACGCTCATAATGCATCACATTAATCCTTATCATGTCTATAATGAGCTACAATTGAACAATAGATGAAAATGCATTCTAAACCATTTTTTTTTACCTTAAAAATCCTCATTGAAATAGACTTGTTACACCTATGCAGCTTTTAGCTTATGTGTAATAAGAAAATGTGCCATAAAAAGTGAAAATGACACATAGAGGTGTTTTTTCATCTGTTTATGCAGCCTAATGTGAAAACAAGTCAAACCAATGTTTTACTTTACAAAAAATAAATTCCCAAATTTCCGCATTTTACCACTTACATAAAACATCTCCTGAGAAAGTTGCATATAAATGAGTCAGGGTACATTTTTTTTTAAACGTTTCCGGCTTGAAAATCAACATAACAAAAGGCTTAATTTGATATATCACATACCCTAAAAAAAAATCACAATATTGATTTTTTTGCATTTTTCCCAAGCTCAATGTAAGACATCCGTTGGACTGGTGCTACGAAAGGTTAAGTCGAAAAAAGGAAACAGCTATAAAAAAAAATCTGAAATATATATTTCAAAAATTCCTTTTGTTTCTTTGGCCTAAACCCAAAAGGCTTCCAAAAACACCTTTTTTTCAAAAATCGAACAATGTAAAAACTGTCCTGCGAACTTTTTTTCTTCTCAAAATATTGTCAAAAATAGTAATTTTTAGTATAAATAAGTGAGCGTTTGAGATTTTTTCACCAGATAAAGTTTTTTATGGTCACTGTACACTTAGGCTTCGGATCCACATGTTTTCAATTTTTTGTTTTTTTTGTTTTTTTTGGTTTTTTTCAAAAAGCTGCACTGGTGAAGCTCTCTGAAAAAAGGCACGCCCGAATATTTTTTTCTGAAAAAAGGGGGGTGCATATGAAAGAGGGCGTCGAAATATTATGATTGAGCACGATTTTTTTTTCCGACATGGGCGAATTGCAGTATGTAGCTAAGACATGTACACTTTATAGTGGCAACTCTGATGTTTGTGGCTTATAGGGACAAGGTACAAATCAAGTGTAACCTTCAGGTTGGTTTTTCTTTTTCACCTTCATGTATGTTGAAGAACTCATTTTGCTTTTGGCTATAATTTACAATCTATATATGATAGAGACATAATTTAAACAACACATTGTTCCTAATCATGTGCTACTTACCCATGTGAATTATCATGAACGTGGCATATTGGATAGTAGTCAAAATGTGAAGTTGAATGTATGATGTTTTTCAATTACGTCACAAGTTCGAAAAAGTATGCCTTACATTTTGGCCCATAATTCTGAAACCATACAATCTGGAACTCAATTCAAAGTGCCGCATAATGCTAACATCATGCCACTGTTCTGTGTCCATTTTCATGCTTATGCCATGCTTAGAAGTGGTGAGAATTTTTCAGTGATTAAATGCATGTTTTAAATACAAAAAATCTAAATTTATTTCAAACCTTTCACGTATATTGTGTCATAATTCATGATCCATACTAGATAGAGCTTCATTTGCAAATGCAACACATTCTATAGAATATCCCACTGCAGGATGCCAAATTACATGCCTCTAGGATGTAGAGAAAGTACATAAAACTAACATTGACTCCATACTGGGCGATTTTACAACTCCGGCCATCTGGTCACCCTATAGAAATAATTTTGTTTATAATCAAGTGAGTTTTTATGCTATTACGCTCATAATGCATCACATTAATCCTTATCATGTCTATAATGAGCTACAATTGAACAATAGATGAAAATTCATTCTAAACCATGTTTTTTTTACCTTAAAAATCCTCATTGAAATAGACTTGTTACACCTATGCAGCTTTTAGCTTATGTGTAATAAGAAAATGTGCCATAAAAAAGTGAAAATGACACATAGAGGTGTTTATTCATCTGTTTATGCAGCCTAATGTGAAAACAAGTCAAACCAATGTTTTACTTTACAAAAAATAAATTCCCAAATTTCCGCATTTTACCACTTACATAAAACATCTCCTGAGAAAGTTGCATATAAATGAGTCAGGGTACATTTTTTTTTAAACGTTTCCGGCTTGAGAATCAACATAACAAAGGGCTTAATTTGATATATCACATACCCTAAAAAAAAATCACAATATTGATTTTTTTGCATTTTTCCCAAGCTCAATGTAAAACATCCGTTGCAGTGGTGCTACGAAAGGTTAAGTCGAAAAACGGAAACAGCTATAAAAAAAATCTGAAATATATATTTCAAAAATTCCTTTTGTTTCTTTGGCCTAAACCCAAAAGGCTTCCAAAAACACCTTTTTTTCAAAAATCGAACAATGTAAAAACTGTCCTGCGAACTTTTTTTCTCCTCAAAATATTGTCAAAAGTAGTAATTTTTAGTATAAATAAGTGACCGTTTGAGATTTTTTCACCAGATAACGTTTTTTATGGTCACTGTACACTTAGGCTTCGGGTCCACATGTTTTCAATTTTTTGGTTGACCCAGAAAAAAAAAATCTTTTTTCAAAAAGCTGCACTGGTGTAGCTCTCTGAAAAAAGGCACGCCCGAATATTTTTTTCTGAAAAAAGGGGGGTGCATATGAAAGAGGGCGTCGAAATATTATGATTGAGCACGATTTTTTTTCCGACATGGGCGAATTGCAGTATGTAGCTAAGACATGTACACTTTATAGTGGCAACTCTGATGTTTGTGGCTTATAGGGACAAGGTACAAATCAAGTGAAACCTTCAGGTTGGTTTTTCTTTTTCACCTTCATGTATGTTGAAGAACTCATTTTGCTTTTGGCTATAATTCACAATCTATATATGATAGAGACATAATTTAAACAACACATTGTTCCTAGTCTTGTGCTACTTACCCATGTGAATTATCATGTATGTGGCATATTGGATAGTAGTCAAAATGTGAAGTTGAATGTATGATGTTTTTTAATTACGTCACAAGTTCGAAAAAGTATGCCTTACATTTTGGCCCATAATTCTGAAACCATACAATCTGGATCTCAATTCAAAGTGCCGCATAATGCTAACATCATGCCACTGTTCTGTGTCCATTTTCATGTTTATGCCATGCTTAGAAGTGGTGAGAATCTTTCAGTGATTAAATGCATGTTTTAAATACAAAAAATCTCAATTTATTTCAAACATTTCACGTATATTGTGTCATAATTCATGATCCATACTAGATAGAGCTTCATTTGCAAATGCAACACATTCTATAGAATATCCCACTGCAGGATGCCAAATTACATGCCTCTAGGATGTAGAGAAAGTACATAAAACTAACATTGACTCCATACTGGGCGATTTTACATCTCCGGCCATCTGGTCACCCTATAGAAATTAATTTTGTTTATAATCAAGTGAGTTTTTATGCTATTACGCTCATAATGCATCACATTAATCCTTATCATGTCTATAATGAGCTACAATTGAACAATAGATGAAAATGCATTCTAAACCATGTTTTTTTTACCTTAAAAATCCTCATTGAAATAGACTTGTTACACCTATGCAGCTTTTAGCTTATGTGTAATAAGAAAATGTGCCATAAAAAGTGAAAATGACACATAGAGGTGTTTTTTCATCTGTTTATGCAGCCTAATGTGAAAACAAGTCAAACCAATGTTTTACTTTACAAAAAATAAATTCCCAAATTTCCGCATTTTACCACTTACATAAAACATCTCCTGAGAAAGTTGCATATAAATGAGTCAGGGTACATTTTTTTTTTTAACGTTTCCGGCTTGAGAATCAACATAACAAAGGGCTTAATTTGATATATCACATACCCTAAAAAAAAAATCACAATATTGATTTTTTTGCATTTTTCCCAAGCTCAATGTAAAACATCTGTTGCACTAGTGCAACGAAAGGTTAAGTCGAAAAACGGAAACAGCTATAAAAAAAAATCTGAAATACATATGTCAAAAATTCCTTTTGTTTCTTTGGCCTAAACCCAAGAGGCTTCCAAAAACACCTTTTTTTCAAAAATCGAACAATGTAAAAACTGTCCTGCAAACTTTTTTTCTTCTCAAAATATTGTCAAAAGTAGTAATTTTTAGTATAAATAAGTGACAGTTTGAGATTTTTTCACCAGATAACGTGTTTTATGGTCACTGTACACTTAGGCTTCGGGTCCACATGTTTTCAATTTTTTGGTTGACCCAGAAAAAAAAATCTTTTTTCAAAAAGCTGCACTGGTGTAGCTCTCTGAAAAAAGGCACGCCCGAATATTTTTTTCTGAAAAAAGGGGGTGCATATGAAAGAGGGCGTCGAAATATTATGATTGAGCACGATTTTTTTTTCCGACATGGGCGAATTGCAGTATGTAGCTAAGACATGTACACTTTATAGTGGCAACTCTGATGTT
This sequence comes from Triturus cristatus, assembly GCF_964204655.1. NCBI lineage: Eukaryota > Metazoa > Chordata > Amphibia > Caudata > Salamandridae > Triturus > Triturus cristatus. Next base: position 207,701,670 of record NC_140594.1, on the reverse strand, counting down.
TGTGGCTTATAGGGACAAGGTACAAATCAAGTGAAACCTTCAGGTTGTTTTTTCTTTTTCACCTTCATGTATGTTGAAGAACTCATTTTGCTTTTGGCTATAATTCACAACCTATATATGATAGAGACATAATTTAAACAACACATTGTTCCTAGTCTCGTGCTACTTACCCATGTGAATTATCATGTATGTGGCATATTGGATAGTAGTCAAAATGTGAAGTTGAATGTATGATGTTTTTCAATTACGTCACAAGTTCGAAAAAGTATGCCTTACATTTTGGCCCATAATTCTGAAACCATTCAATCTGGATCTCAATTCAAAGTGCCGCATAATGCTAACATCATGCCACTGTTCTGTGTCCATTTTCATGCTTATGCCATGCTTACAAGTGGTGAGAATCTTTCAGTGATTAAATGCATGTTTTAAATACAAAAAATCTCAATTTATTTCAAACATTTCACGTATATTGTGTCATAATTCATGATCCATACTAGATAGAGCTTCATTTGCAAATGCAACACATTCTATAGAATATCCCACTGCAGGATGCCAAATTACATGCCTCTAGGATGTAGATAAAGTACATAAAACTAACATTGACTCCATACTGGGCGATTTTACATCTCCGGCCATCTGGTCGCCCTATAGAAATTAATTTTGTTTATAATCAAGTGAGTTTTTATGCTATTACGCTCATAATGCATCACATTAATCCTTATCATGTCTATAATGAGCTACAATTGAACAATAGATGAAAATGCATTCTAAACCATGTTTTTTTTTACCTTAAAAATCCTCATTGAAATAGACTTGTTACACCTATGCAGCTTTTAGCTTATGTGTAATAAGAAAATGTGCCATAAAAAAGTGAAAATGCCACATAGAGGTGTTTTTTCATCTGTTTATGCAGCCTAATGTGAAAACAAGTCAAACCAATGTTTTACTTTACAAAAAATAAATTCCCAAATTTCCGCATTTTACCACTTACAAAAAACATCTCCTGAGAAAGTTGCATATAAATGAGTCAGGGTACATTTTTTTTTTTAAACGTTTCCGGCTTGAGAATCAACATAACAAAAGGCTTAATTTGATATATCACATACCCTAAAAAAAAATCACAATATTGATTTTTTTGCATTTTTCCCAAGCTCAATGTAAAACATCCGTTGCACTGGTGCTACGAAAGGTTAAGTCGAAAAACGGAAACAGCTATAAAAAATAATCTGAAATATATATTTCAAAAATTCCTTTTGTTTCTTTGGCCTAAACCCAAAAGGCTTCCAAAAACACCTTTTTTTCAAAAATCGAACAATGTAAAAACTGTCCTGCGAACTTTATTTCTTCTCAAAATATTGTCAATAATAGTAATTTTTAGTATAAATAAGTGAGCGTTTGAGATTTTTTCACCAGATAAAGTTTTTTATGGTCACTGTACACTTAGGCTTCGAGTCCACATGTTTTCAATCTTTTGGTTGACACAGAAAAAAAAAATCTTTTTTCAAAAAGCTGCACTGGTGTAGCTCTCTGAAAAAAGGCATGCCCGAATATTTTTTTCTGAAAAAAGGGGGGTGCATATGAAAGAGGGCATCGAAATATTATGATTGAGCACGATTTTTTTTTACGACATGGGCGAATTGCAGTATGTAGCTAAGACATGTACACTTTATAGTGGCAACTCTGATGTTTGTGGCTTATAGGGACAAGGTACAAATCAAGTGTAACCTTCAGGTTGGTTTTTCTTTTTCACCTTCATGTATGTTGAAGAACTCATTTTGCTTTTGGCTATAATTCACAATCTATATATGATAGAGACATAATTTAAACATCACATTGTTCCTAGTCTTGTGCTACTTACCCATGTGAATTTTCATGTATGTGGCATATTGGATAGTAGTCAAAATGTGAAGTTGAATGTATGATGTTTTTCAATTACGTCACAAGTTCGAAAAAGTATGCCTTACATTTTGGCCCATAATTCTGAAACCATACAATCTGGGTCCTCAATTCAAAGTGCAGCATAAAGCTAACATCATGCCACTGTTCTGTGTCCATGTTCATGTTTGTGCCATGCTTAGAAGTGGTGAGAATCTTTCAGTGATTAAATGCATGTTTTAAATACAAAAAATCTCAATTTATTTCAAACATTTCACGTATATTGTGTCATAATTCATGATCCATACTAGATAGAGCTTCATTTGCAAATGCAACACATTCTATAGAATATCCCACTGCAGGATGCCAAATTATATGCCTCTAGGGTGTAGAGAAAGTACATAAAACTAACATTGACTCCATACTGGGCGATTTTACATCTCCGGCCATCTGGTCACCCTATAGAAATTAATTTTGTTTATAATCAAGTGAGTTTTTATGCTATTACGCTCATAATGCATCACATTAATCCTTATCATGTCTATAATGAGCTACAATTGAACAATAGATGAAAATGCATTCTAAACCATGTTTTTTTTTACCTTAAAAATCCTCATTGAAATAGACTTGTTACAACTATGCAGCTTTTAGCTTATGTGTAATAAGAAAATGTGCCATAAAAAAGTGAAAATGACACATAGAGGTGTTTTTTCATCTGTTTATGCAGCCTAATGTGAAAACAAGTCAAACCAATGTTTTACTTTACAAATAATAAATTCCCAAATTTCCGCATTTTACCACTTACATAAAACATCTCCTGAGAAAGTTGCATATAAATGAGTCAGGGTACATTTTTTTTTTTAAACGTTTCCGGCTTGAGAATCAACATAACAAAAGGCTTAATTTGATATATCACATACCCTAAAAAAAAACTCACAATGTTGATTTTTTTGCATTTTTCCCAAGCTCAATGTAAAACATCCGTTGCACTGGTGCTACGAAAGGTTAAGTCGAAAAACGGAAACAGCTATAAAAAAAAATCTGAAATATATATTTCAAAAATTCCTTTTGTTTCTTTGGCCTAAACCCAAAAGGCTTCCAAAAACACCTTTTTTTCAAAAATCGAACAATGTAAAAACTGTCCTGCGAACTTTTTTTCTTCTCAAAATATTGTCAAAAGTAGTAATTTTTAGTATAAATAAGTGACCGTTTGAGATTTTTTCACCAGATAACGTTTTTTATGGTCACTGTACACTTAGGCTTCGGGTCCACATGTTTTCAATTTTTTGGTTGACCCAGAAAAAAAAAATCTTTTTACAAAAAGCTGCACTGGTGTAGCTCTCTGAAAAAAGGCACGCCCGAATATTTTTTTCTGAAGAAAGGGGGGTGCATATGAAAGAGGGCGTCGAAATATTATGATTGAGCACGATTTTTTTTCCGACATGGGCAAATTGCAGTATGTAGCTAAGACATGTACACTTTATAGTGGCAACTCTGATGTTTGTGGCTTATAGGGACAAGGTACAAATCAAGTGAAACCTTCAGGTTGGTTTTTCTTTTTCACCTTCATGTATGTTGAATAGGCCTGGGCGAAGCACTACGCTACGCTCGCGTAGTTTGCGAAGTTCGCGCTACTTCGCGCTACGCGAACTGCACGTAGCACAGTGCGAACACGCGTAGCGTAGTGTTGCGTAGTGCTGCGGTCATTTTTTGCTTGCTCGCGGTCCTCAACGTCAAGTTGGCGACCGCGAGCAAGCAAAATGACATCCTGGCGAGACTTTTTCCTTGTTCGTGATCGCGAGCATGGAAAATAAACCTCCCGGCGAGATTCCCAACGCGAGAAGGTCAGGTTTCTCATTGCGAGGGGTCGCGTATGCTCGCGACCGCTCGCGATGAGAAACTACCAGTTCGCGTTGAGAAAGCTGCAGCTCGAGTAAAAATCTACTCGAGCAGCAGAAAACTACAGCTCGCACTGTGCAAGATGCCATTTTCAATGATTGCACAGTGCCGGTTGCTTGTCCGCACTGTGCAATCATTGAAAACAACATCTTGCACAGTGCGAACATGTTACTTCGCAGTTCGCGAAGTGCTACGCGTAGCTCGCGTAGTGCGAACTTCACTTTGCGTAGCTTCGCGAAGTGCTACTTCGCGAACTACGCCCACCCTTAATGTTGAAGAACTCATTTTGCTTTTGGCTATAATTCACAATCTATATATGATAGAGACATAATTTAAACAACACATTGTTCCTAGTCTTGTGCTACTTACCCATGTGAATTATCATGTATGTGGCATATTGGATAGTAGTCAAAATGTGAAGTTGAATGTATGATGTTTTTCAATTACGTCACAAGTTCGAATAAGTATGCCTTACATTTTGGCCCATAATTCTGAAACCATACAATCTGGATCTCAATTCAAAGTGCCGCATAATGCTAACATCATGCCACTGTTCTGTGTCCATTTTCATGCTTATGCCATGCTTAGAAGTGGTGAGAATCTTTCAGTGATTAAATGCATGTTTTAAATACAAAAAATCTCAATTTATTTCAAACATTTCACGTATATCGTGTCATAATTCATGATCCATACTAGATAGAGCTTCATTTGCAAATGCAACACATTCTATAGAATATCCCACTGCAGGATGCCAAATTACATGCCTCTAGGATGTAGAGAAAGTACATAAAACTAACATTGACTCCATACTGGGCGATTTTACATCTCCGGCCATCTGGTCACCCTATAGAAATTAATTTTGTTTATAATCAAGTGAGTTTTTATGCTATTACGCTCATAATGCATCACATTAATCCTTATCATGTCTATAATGAGCTACAATTGAACAATAGATGAAAATGCATTCTAAACCATGTTTTTTTTACCTTAAAAATCCTCATTGAAATAGACTTGTTACACCTATGCAGCTTTTAGCTTATGTGTAATAAGAAAATGTGCCATAAAAAGTGAAAATGACACATAGAGGTGTTTTTTCATCTGTTTATGCAGCCTAATGTGAAAACAAGTCAAACCAATGTTTTACTTTACAAAAAATAAATTCCCAAATTTCCGCATTTTACCACTTACATAAAACATCTCCTGAGAAAGTTGCATATAAATGAGTCAGGGTACATTTTTTTTTTTAAAACGTTTCCGGCTTGAAAATCAACATAACAAAAGGCTTAATTTGATATATCACATACCCTAAAAAAAATCACAATATTGATTTTTTTGCATTTTTCCCAAGCTCAATGTAAGACATCCGTTGGACTGGTGCTACGAAAGGTTAAGTCGAAAAAAGGAAACAGCTATAAAAAAAAATCTGAAATATATATTTCAAAAATTCCTTTTGTTTCTTTGGCCTAAACCCAAAAGGCTTCCAAAAACACCCTTTTTTCAAAAATCGAACAATGTAAAAACTGTCCTGCGAACTTTTTTTCTTCTCAAAATATTGTCAAAAATAGTAATTTTTAGTATAAATAAGTGAGCGTTTGAGATTTTTTCACCAGATAAAGTTTTTTATGGTCACTGTACACTTAGGCTTCGGATCCACATGTTTTCAATTTTTTGTTTTTTTTGTTTTTTTTGTTTTTTTTTCAAAAAGCTGCACTGGTGAAGCTCTCTGAAAAAAGGCACGCCCGAATATTTTTTTCTGAAAAAAGGGGGGTGCATATGAAAGAGGGCGTCGAAATATTATGATTGAGCACGATTTTTTTTTCCGACATGGGCGAATTGCAGTATGTAGCTAAGACATGTTCACTTTATAGTGGCAACTCTGATGTTTGTGGCTTATAGGGACAAGGTACCAATCAAGTGTAACCTTCAGGTTGGTTTTTCTTTTTCACCTTCATGTATGTTGAAGAACTCATTTTGCTTTTGGCTATAATTCACAATCTATATACGATAGAGACATAATTTAAACTACACATTGTTCCTAGTCTTGTGCTACTTACCCATGTGAATTATCATGTATGTGGCATATTGGATAGTAGTCAAAATGTGAAGTTGAATGTATGATGTTTTTCAATTACGTCACAAGTTCGAAAAAGTATGCCTTACATTTTGGCCCATAATTCTGAAACCATACAATCTGGATCTCAATTCAAAGTGCCGCATAATGCTAACATCATGCCACTGTTCTGTGTCCATTTTCATGCTTATGCCATGCTTAGAAGTGGTGAGAATTTTTCAGTGATTAAATGCATGTTTTAAATACAAAAATCTAAATTTATTTCAAACCTTTCACGTATATTGTGTCATAATTCATGATCCATACTAGATAGAGCTTCATTTGCAAATGCAACACATTCTATAGAATATCCCACTGCAGGATGCCAAATTACATGCCTCTAGGATGTAGAGAAAGTACATAAAACTAACATTGACTCCATACTGGGCGATTTTACATCTCCGGCCATCTGGTCACCCTATAGAAATTAATTTTGTTTATAATCAAGTGAGTTTTTATGCTATTACGCTCATAATGCATCACATTAATCCTTATCATGTCTATAATGAGCTACAATTGAACAATAGATGAAAATGCATTCTAAACCATGTTTTTTTTACCTTAAAAATCCTCATTGAAATAGACTTGTTACACCTATGCAGCTTTTAGCTTATGTGTAATAAGAAAATGTGCCATAAAAAAGTGAAAATGACACATAGAGGTGTTTATTCATCTGTTTATGCAGCCTAATGTGAAAACAAGTCAAACCAATGTTTTACTTTACAAAAAATAAATTCCCAAATTTCCGCATTTTACCACTTACATAAAACATCTCCTGAGAAAGTTGCATATAAATGAGTCAGGGTACATTTTTTTTTTAAACGTTTCCGGCTTGAGAATCAATATAACAAAGGGCTTAATTTGATATATCACATACCCTAAAATAAAATCACAATATTGATTTTTTTGCATTTTTCCCAAGCTCAATGTAAAACATCCGTTGCACTGGTGCTACGAAAGGTTAAGTCGAAAAACGGAAACAGCTATAAAAAAAAAATCTGAAATATATATTTCAAAAATTCCTTTTGTTTCTTTGGCCTAAACCCAAAAGGCTTCCAAAAACACCTTTTTTTCAAAAATCGAACAATGTAAAAACTGTCCTGCAAACTTTTTTTCTTCTCAAAATATTGTCATAAATAGTAATTTTTAGTATAAATAAGTGAGCGTTTGAGATTTGTTCACCAGATAAAGTTTTTTATGGTCACTGTACACTTAGGCTTCGGATCCACATGTTTTCAATTTTTTGGTTGACACAGAAAAAAAAAATCTTTTTTCAAAAAGCTGCACTGGTGTAGCTCTCTGAAAAAAGGCACGCCTGAATATTTTTTTCTGAAAAAAGGGGGGTGCATATGAAAGAGGGCGTCGAAATATTATGATTGAGCACGATTTTTTTTTCCGACATGGGTGAATTGCAGTATGTAGCTAAGACATGTACACTTTATAGTGGCAACTCTGATGTTTGTGGCTTATAGGGACAAGGTACAAATCAAGTGAAACCTTCAGGTTGTTTTTTCTTTTTCACCTTCATGTATGTTGAAGAACTCATTTTGCTTTTGGCTATAATTCACAACCTATATATGATAGAGACATAATTTAAACAACACATTGTTCCTAGTCTCGTGCTACTTACCCATGTGAATTATCATGTATGTGGCATATTGGATAGTAGTCAAAATGTGAAGTTGAATGTATGATGTTTTTCAATTACGTCACAAGTTCGAAAAAGTATGCCTTACATTTTGGCCCATAATTCTGAAACCATACAATCTGTATCTCAATTCAAAGTGCCGCATAATGCTAACATCATGCCACTGTTCTGTGTCCATTTTCATGCTTATGCCATGCTTAGAAGTGGTGAGAATTTTTCAGTGATTAAATGCATGTTTTAAATACAAAAATCTAAATTTATTTCAAACCTTTCACGTATATTGTGTCATAATTCATGATCCATACTAGATAGAGCTTCATTTGCAAATGCAACACATTCTATAGAATATCCCACTGCAGGATGCCAAATTACATGCCTCTAGGATGTAGAGAAAGTACATAAAACTAACATTGACTCCATACTGGGCGATTTTACATCTCCGGCCATCTGGTCACCCTATAGAAATTAATTTTGTTTATAATCAAGTGAGTTTTTATGCTATTACGCTCATAATGCATCACATTAATCCTTATCATGTCTATAATGAGCTACAATTGAACAATAGATGAAAATGCATTCTAAACCATGTTTTTTTTACCTTAAAAATCCTCATTGAAATAGACTTGTTACACCTATGCAGCTTTTAGCTTATGTGTAATAAGAAAATGTGCCATAAAAAAGTGAAAATGACACATAGAGGTGTTTATTCATCTGTTTATGCAGCCTAATGTGAAAACAAGTCAAACCAATGTTTTACTTTACAAAAAATAAATTCCCAAATTTCCGCATTTTACCACTTACATAAAACATCTCCTGAGAAAGTTGCATATAAATGAGTCAGGGTACATTTTTTTTTTAAACGTTTCCGGCTTGAGAATCAATATAACAAAGGGCTTAATTTGATATATCACATACCCTAAAATAAAATCACAATATTGATTTTTTTGCATTTTTCCCAAGCTCAATGTAAAACATCCGTTGCACTGGTGCTACGAAAGGTTAAGTCGAAAAACGGAAACAGCTATAAAAAAAAATCTGAAATATATATTTCAAAAATTCCTTTTGTTTCTTTGGCCTAAACCCAAAAGGCTTCCAAAAACACCTTTTTTTCAAAAATCGAACAATGTAAAAACTGTCCTGCAAACTTTTTTTCTTCTCAAAATATTGTCATAAATAGTAATTTTTAGTATAAATAAGTGAGCGTTTGAGATTTTTTCACCAGATAAAGTTTTTTATGGTCACTGTACACTTAGGCTTCGGATCCACATGTTTTCAATTTTTTGGTTGACACAGAAAAAAAAAATCTTTTTTCAAAAAGCTGCACTGGTGTAGCTCTCTGAAAAAAGGCACGCCTGAATATTTTTTTCTGAAAAAAGGGGGGTGCATATGAAAGAGGGCGTCGAAATATTATGATTGAGCACGATTTTTTTTTCCGACATGGGTGAATTGCAGTATGTAGCTAAGACATGTACACTTTATAGTGGCAACTCTGATGTTTGTGGCTTATAGGGACAAGGTACAAATCAAGTGAAACCTTCAGGTTGTTTTTTCTTTTTCACCTTCATGTATGTTGAAGAACTCATTTTGCTTTTGGCTATAATTCACAACCTATATATGATAGAGACATAATTTAAACACATTGTTCCTAGTCTCGTGCTACTTACCCATGTGAATTATCATGTATGTGGCATATTGGATAGTAGTCAAAATGTGAAGTTGAATGTATGATGTTTTTCAATTACGTCACAAGTTCGAAAAAGTATGCCTTACATTTTGGCCCATAATTCTGAAACCATACAATCTGGATCTCAATTCAAAGTGCCGCATAATGCTAACATCATGCCACTGTTCTGTGTCCATTTTCATGCTTATGCCATGCTTACAAGTGGTGAGAATCTTTCAGTGATTAAATGCATGTTTTAAATACAAAAAATCTCAATTTATTTCAAACATTTCACGTATATTGTGTCATAATTCATGATCCATACTAGATAGAGCTTCATTTGCAAATGCAACACATTCTATAGAATATCCCACTGCAGGATGCCAAATTACATGCCTCTAGGATGTAGAGAAAGTACATAAAACTAACATTGACTCCATACTGGGCGATTTTACATCTCTGGCCATCTGGTCGCCCTATAGAAATTAATTTTGTTTATAATCAAGTGAGTTTTTATGCTATTACGCTCATAATGCATCACATTAATCCTTATCATGTCTATAATGAGCTACAATTGAACAATAGATGAAAATGCATTCTAAACCATGTTTGTTTTTACCTTAAAAATCCTCATTGAAATAGACTTGTTACACCTATGCAGCTTTTAGCTTATGTGTAATAAGAAAATGTGCCATAAAAAAGTGAAAATGCCACATAGAGGTGTTTTTTCATCTGTTTATGCAGCCTAATGTGAAAACAAGTCAAACCAATGTTTTTCTTTACAAAAAATAAATTCCCAAATTTACGCATTTTACCACTTACATAAAACATCTCCTGAGAAAGTTGCATATAAATGAGTCAAGGTACATTTTTTTTTTAAACGTTTCCGGCTTGAGAATCAACATAACAAAGGGCTTAATTTGATATATCACATACCCTAAAAAAAAAATCACAATATTGATTTTTTTGCATTTTTCCCAAGCTCAATGTAAAACATCCGTTGCACTGGTGCTACGAAAGGTTAAGTCGAAAAACGGAAACAGCTATAAAAAAAAATCTGAAATATATATTTCAAAAATTCCTTTTGTTTCTTTGGCCAAAACCCAAAAGGCTTCCAAAAACACCTTTTTTTCAAAAATCGAACAATGTAAAAACTGTCCTGCAAACTTTTTTTCTTCTCAAAATATTGTCAAAAATAGTAATTTTTAGTATACATAAGTGAGCGTTTGAGATTTTTTCACCAGATAAAGTTTTTTATGGTCACTGTACACTTAGGCTTCGGGTCCACATGTTTTCAATTTTTTGGTTGACCCAGAAAAAAAAAATCTTTTTTCAAAAAGCTGCACTGGTGTAGCTCTCTGAAAAAAGGCACGCCCGAATATTTTTTTCTGAAAAAAGGGGGGTGCATATGAAAGAGGGCGTCGAAATATTATGATTGAGCACGATTTTTTTTTTTACATGGGCGAATTGCAGTATGTAGCTAAGACATGTACACTTTATAGTGGCAACTCTGATGTTTGTGGCTTATAGGGACAAGGTACAAATCAAGTGTAACCTTCAGGTTGGTTTTTCTTTTTCACCTTCATGTATGTTGAAGAACTCTTTTTGCTTTTGGCTATAATTCACAATCTATATATGATAGAGACATAATTTAAACAACACATTCTTCCTAGTCTTGTGCTACTTACCCATGTGAATTATCATGTATGTGGCATATTGGATAGTAGTCAAAATGTGAAGTTGAATGTATGATGTTTTTCAATTACGTCATAATTTCGAAAAAGTATGCCTTACAGTTTGGCGCATAATTCTGAAACCATACAATCTGGATCCCCAATTCAAAGTGCAGCATAAAGCTAACATCATGCCACTGTTCTGTGTCCATTTTCATGCTTGTGCCAAGCTTAGAAGTGGTGAGAATCTTTCAGTGATTAAATGTATGTTTTAAATACAAAAAATCTCAATTTATTTCAAACATTTCACGTATATTGTGTCATAATTCATGATCCATACTAGATAGAGCTTCATTTGCAAATGCAACACATTCTATAGAATATCCCACTGCAGGATGCCAAATTACATGCCTCTAGGATGTAGAGATAGTACATAAAACTAACATTGACTCCATACTGGGCGATTTTACATCTCCGGCCATCTGGTCACCCAATAGAAATTAATTTTGTTTATAATCAAGTGAGTTTTTATGCTATTACGCTCATAATGCATCACATTAATCCTTATCATGTCTATAATGAGCTACAATTGAACAATAGATGAAAATGCATTCTAAACCATGTTTTTTTTACCTTAAAAATCCTCATTGAAATAGACTTGTTACACCTATGCAGCTTTTAGCTTATGTGTAATAAGAAAATGTGCCAAAAAAAAAAGTGAAAATGACACATAGAGGTGTTTTTTCATCTGTTTATGCAGCCTAATGTGAAAACAAGTCAAACCAATGTTTTACTTTACAAAAAATAAATTCCCAAATTTCCGCATTTTACCACTTACATAAAACATCTCCTGAGAAAGTTGCATATAAATGAGTCAGGGTACATTTTTTTAAAAAAACGTTTCCGGCTTGAGAATCAACATAACAAAAGGCTTAATTTGATATATCACATACCCTAAAAAAAAATCACAATATTGATTTTTTTGCATTTTTCCCAAGCTCAATGTAAAACATCCGTTGCACTGGTGCAACGAAAGGTTAAGTCGAAAAACGGAAACAGCTATAAAAAAAAATCTGAAATATATATTTCAAAAATTCCTTTTGTTTCTTTGGCCTCAACCCAAAAGGCTTCTAACAACACCTTTTTTTCAAAAATCGAACAATGTAAAAATGTCCTGCGAACTTTTTTTCTTCTCAAAATATTGTCAAAAATAGTCATTTTTAGTAGAAATAAGTGAGCGTTTGCGATTTTTTCACCAGATAAAGTTTTTTATGGTCACTGTACACTTAGGCTTCGGGTCCACATGTTTTCAATTTTTTGGTTGACCCAGAAAAAAAAAATCTTTTTTCAAAAAGCTGCACTGGTGTAGCTCTCTGAAAAAAGGCACGCCAGAATATTTTTTTCTGAAAAAAGGGGGGTGCATATGAAAGAGGGCGTCGAAATATTATGATTGAGCACGATTTTTTTTTTTACATGGGCGAATTGCAGTATGTAGCTAAGACATGTACACTTTATAGTGGCAACTCTGATGTTTGTGGCTTATAGGGACAAGGTACAAATCAAGTGTAACCTTCAGGTTGGTTTTTCTTTTTCACCTTCATGTATGTTGAAGAACTCTTTTTGCTTTTGGCTATAATTCACAATCTATATATGATAGAGACATAATTTAAACAACACATTGTTCCTAGTCTTGTGCTACTTACCCATGTGAATTATCATGTATGTGGCATATTGGATAGTAGTCAAAATGTGAAGTTGAATGCATGATGTTTTTCAATTACGTCATAATTTCGAAAAAGAATGCCTTACATTTTGGTGCATAATTCTGAAACCATACAATCTGGATCCCCAATTCAAAGTGCAGCATAAAGCTAACATCATGCCACTGTTCTGTGTCCATTTTCGTGCTTGTGCCATGCTTAGAAGTGGTGAGAATCTTTCAGTGATTAAATGCATGTTTTAAATACAAAAAATCTCAATTTATTTCAAACATTTCACGTATATTGTGTCATAATTCATGATCCATACTAGATAGAGCTTCATTTGCAAATGCAACACATTCTATAGAATATCCCACTGCAGGATGCCAAATTACATGCCTCTAGGATGTAGAGATAGTACATAAAACTAACATTGACTCCATACTGGGCGATTTTACATCTCCGGCCATCTGGTCACCCTATAGAAATTAATTTTGTTTATAATCAAGTGAGTTTTTATGCTATTACGCTCATAATGCATCACAGTAATCCTTATCATGTCTATAATGAGCTACAATTGAACAATAGATGAAAATGCATTCTAAACCATGTTTTTTTTTACCTTAAAAATCCTCATTGAAATAGACTTGTTACACATATGCAGCTTTTAGCTTATGTGTAATAAGAAAATGTGCCATAAAAAAGTGAAAATGACACATAGAGGTGTTTTTTCATCTGTTTATGCAGCCTAATGTGAAAACAAGTCAAACCAATGTTTTACTTTACAAAAAATAAATTCCCAAATTTCCGCATTTTACCACTTACATAAAACATCTCCTGAGAAAGTTGCATATAAATGAGTCAGGGTACATTTTTTAAAAAAAACGTTTCCGGCTTGAGAATCAACATAACAAAAGGCTTAATTTGATATATCACATACCCTAAAAAAAAATCACAATATTGATTTTTTTGCATTTTTCCCAAGCTCAATGTAAAACATCCGTTGCACTGGTGCAACGAAAGGTTAAGTCGAAAAATGGAAACAGCTATAAAAAAAAATCTGAAATATATATTTCAAAAATTCCTTTTGTTTCTTTGGCCTAAACCCAAAAGGCTTCTAACAACACCTTTTTTTCAAAAATCGAACAATGTAAAAATGTCCTGCGAACTTTTTTTCTTCTCAAAATATTGTCAAAAATAGTCATTTTTAGTAGAAATAAGTGAGCGTTTGCGATTTTTTCACCAGATAAAGTTTTTTATGGTCACTGTACACTTAGGCTTCGGGTCCACATGTTTTCAATTTTTTGGTTGACCCAGAAAAAAAAAATCTTTTTTCAAAAAGCTGCACTGGTGTAGCTCTCTGAAAAAAGGCACGCCAGAATATTTTTTTCTGAAAAAAGGGGGGTGCATATGAAAGAGGGCGTCGAAATATTATGATTGAGCACGATTTTTTTTTTTACATGGGCGAATTGCAGTATGTAGCTAAGACATGTACACTTTATAGTGGCAACTCTGATGTTTGTGGCTTATAGGGACAAGGTACAAATCAAGTGTAACCTTCAGGTTGGTTTTTCTTTTTCACCTTCATGTATGTTGAAGAACTCTTTTTGCTTTTGGCTATAATTCACAATCTATATATGATAGAGACATAATTTAAACAACACATTGTTCCTAGTCTTGTGCTACTTACCCATGTGAATTATCATGTATGTGGCATATTGGATAGTAGTCAAAATGTGAAGTTGAATGCATGATGTTTTTCAATTACGTCATAATTTCGAAAAAGAATGCCTTACATTTTGGTGCATAATTCTGAAACCATACAATCTGGATCCCCAATTCAAAGTGCAGCATAAAGCTAACATCATGCCACTGTTCTGTGTCCATTTTCGTGCTTGTGCCATGCTTAGAAGTGGTGAGAATCTTTCAGTGATTAAATGCATGTTTTAAATACAAAAAATCTCAATTTATTTCAAACATTTCACGTATATTGTGTCATAATTCATGATCCATACTAGATAGAGCTTCATTTGCAAATGCAACACATTCTATAGAATATCCCACTGCAGGATGCCAAATTACATGCCTCTAGGATGTAGAGATAGTACATAAAACTAACATTGACTCCATACTGGGCGATTTTACATCTCCGGCCATCTGGTCACCCTATAGAAATTAATTTTGTTTATAATCAAGTGAGTTTTTATGCTATTACGCTCATAATGCATCACAGTAATCCTTATCATGTCTATAATGAGCTACAATTGAACAATAGATGAAAATGCATTCTAAACCATGTTTTTTTTTACCTTAAAAATCCTCATTGAAATAGACTTGTTACACATATGCAGCTTTTAGCTTATGTGTAATAAGAAAATGTGCCATAAAAAAGTGAAAATGACACATAGAGGTGTTTTTTCATCTGTTTATGCAGCCTAATGTGAAAACAAGTCAAACCAATGTTTTACTTTACAAAAAATAAATTCCCAAATTTCCGCATTTTACCACTTACATAAAACATCTCCTGAGAAAGTTGCATATAAATGAGTCAGGGTACATTTTTTAAAAAAAACGTTTCCGGCTTGAGAATCAACATAACAAAAGGCTTAATTTGATATATCACATACCCTAAAAAAAAATCACAATATTGATTTTTTTGCATTTTTCCCAAGCTCAATGTAAAACATCCGTTGCACTGGTGCAACGAAAGGTTAAGTCGAAAAATGGAAACAGCTATAAAAAAAAATCTGAAATATATATTTCAAAAATTCCTTTTGTTTCTTTGGCCTAAACCCAAAAGGCTTCTAACAACACCTTTTTTTCAAAAATCGAACAATGTAAAAATGTCCTGCGAACTTTTTTTCTTCTCAAAATATTGTCAAAAATAGTCATTTTTAGTAGAAATAAGTGAGCGTTTGCGATTTTTTCACCAGATAAAGTTTTTTATGGTCACTGTACACTTAGGCTTCGGGTCCACATGTTTTCAATTTTTTGGTTGACCCAGAAAAAAAAAATCTTTTTTCAAAAAGCTGCACTGGTGTAGCTCTCTGAAAAAAGGCACGCCAGAATATTTTTTTCTGAAAAAAGGGGGGTGCATATGAAAGAGGGCGTCGAAATATTATGATTGAGCACGATTTTTTTTTTTACATGGGCGAATTGCAGTATGTAGCTAAGACATGTACACTTTATAGTGGCAACTCTGATGTTTGTGGCTTATAGGGACAAGGTACAAATCAAGTGTAACCTTCAGGTTGGTTTTTCTTTTTCACCTTCATGTATGTTGAAGAACTCTTTTTGCTTTTGGCTATAATTCACAATCTATATATGATAGAGACATAATTTAAACAACACATTGTTCCTAGTCTTGTGCTACTTACCCATGTGAATTATCATGTATGTGGCATATTGGATAGTAGTCAAAATGTGAAGTTGAATGCATGATGTTTTTCAATTACGTCATAATTTCGAAAAAGAATGCCTTACATTTTGGTGCATAATTCTGAAACCATACAATCTGGATCCCCAATTCAAAGTGCAGCATAAAGCTAACATCATGCCACTGTTCTGTGTCCATTTTCGTGCTTGTGCCATGCTTAGAAGTGGTGAGAATCTTTCAGTGATTAAATGCATGTTTTAAATACAAAAAATCTCAATTTATTTCAAACATTTCACGTATATTGTGTCATAATTCATGATCCATACTAGATAGAGCTTCATTTGCAAATGCAACACATTCTATAGAATATCCCACTGCAGGATGCCAAATTACATGCCTCTAGGATGTAGAGATAGTACATAAAACTAACATTGACTCCATACTGGGCGATTTTACATCTCCGGCCATCTGGTCACCCTATAGAAATTAATTTTGTTTATAATCAAGTGAGTTTTTATGCTATTACGCTCATAATGCATCACAGTAATCCTTATCATGTCTATAATGAGCTACAATTGAACAATAGATGAAAATGCATTCTAAACCATGTTTTTTTTTACCTTAAAAATCCTCATTGAAATAGACTTGTTACACATATGCAGCTTTTAGCTTATGTGTAATAAGAAAATGTGCCATAAAAAAGTGAAAATGACACATAGAGGTGTTTTTTCATCTGTTTATGCAGCCTAATGTGAAAACAAGTCAAACCAATGTTTTACTTTACAAAAAATAAATTCCCAAATTTCCGCATTTTACCACTTACATAAAACATCTCCTGAGAAAGTTGCATATAAATGAGTCAGGGTACATTTTTTAAAAAAAACGTTTCCGGCTTGAGAATCAACATAACAAAAGGCTTAATTTGATATATCACATACCCTAAAAAAAAATCACAATATTGATTTTTTTGCATTTTTCCCAAGCTCAATGTAAAACATCCGTTGCACTGGTGCAACGAAAGGTTAAGTCGAAAAATGGAAACAGCTATAAAAAAAAATCTGAAATATATATTTCAAAAATTCCTTTTGTTTCTTTGGCCTAAACCCAAAAGGCTTCTAACAACACCTTTTTTTCAAAAATCGAACAATGTAAAAATGTCCTGCGAACTTTTTTTCTTCTCAAAATATTGTCAAAAATAGTCATTTTTAGTAGAAATAAGTGAGCGTTTGCGATTTTTTCACCAGATAAAGTTTTTTATGGTCACTGTACACTTAGGCTTCGGGTCCACATGTTTTCAATTTTTTGGTTGACCCAGAAAAAAAAAATCTTTTTTCAAAAAGCTGCACTGGTGTAGCTCTCTGAAAAAAGGCACGCCCGAATATTTTTTTCTGAAAAAAGGGGGGTGCATATGAAAGAGGGCGTCGCAATATTATGATTGAGCACGATTTTTTTTTTTACATGGGCGAATTGCAGTATGTAGCTAAGACATGTACACTTTATAGTGGCAACTCTGATGTTTGTGGCTTATAGGGACAAGGTACAAATCAAGTGTAACCTTCAGGTTGGTTTTTCTTTTTCACCTTCATGTATGTTGAAGAACTCTTTTTACTTTTGGCTATAATTCACAATCTATATATGATAGAGACATAATTTAAACATCACATTGTTCCTAGTCTTGTGGTACTTACCCTTGTGAATTATCATGTATGTGGCATATTGGATAGTAGTCAAAATGTGAAGTTGAATGTATGATGTTTTTCAATTACGTCATAATTTCGAAAAAGTATGCCTTACATTTTGGCGCATAATTCTGAAACCATACAATCTGGATCCCCAATTCAAAGTGCAGCATAAAGCTAACATCATGCCACTGTTCTGTGTCCATTTTCATGCTTGTGCCATGCTTAGAAGTGGTGAGAATCTTTCAGTGATTAAATGCATGTTTTAAATACAAAAAATCTCAATTTATTTCAAACATTTCATGTATATTGTGTCATAATTCATGATCCATACTAGATAGAGCTTCATTTGCAAATGCAACACATTCTATAGAATATCCCACTGCAGGATGCCAAATTACATGCCTCTAGGATGTAGAGATAGTACATAAAACTAACATTGACTCCATACTGGGCGATTTTACATCTCCGGCCATCTGGTCACCCTATAGAAACTAATTTTGTTTATAATCAAGTGAGTTTTTATGCTATTACGCTCATAATGCATCACATTAATCCTTATCATGTCTATAATGAGCTACAATTGAACAATAGATGAAAATGCATTCTAAACCATGTTTTTTTTTACCTTAAAAATCCTCATTGAAATAGACTTGTTACACCTATGCAGCTTTTAGCTTATGTGTAATAAGAAAATGTGCCATAAAAAAGTGAAAATGACACATAGAGGTGTTTTTTCATCTGTTTATGCAGCCTAATGTGAAAACAAGTCAAACCAATGTTTTACTTTACAAAAAATAAATTCCCAAATTTCCGCATTTTACCACTTACATAAAACATCTCCTGAGAAAGTTGCATATAAATGAGTCAGGGTACATTTTTTTTTTAAATGTTTCCGGCTTGAGAATCAACATAACAAAAGGCTTAATTTGATATATCACATACCCTAAAAAAAAATCACAATATTGATTTTTTTGCATTTTTCCCAAGCTCAATGTAAAACATCCGTTGCACTTGTGCTACGAAAGGTTAAGTCGAAAAACGGAAACAGCTATAAAAAAAAATCTGAAACATATATTAAAAAAATTCCTTTTGTTTCTTTGGCCTAAACCCAAAAGGCTTCCAAAAACACCTTTTTTTCAAAAATCGAACAATGTAAAAACTGTCCTGCGAACTTTTTTTCTTCTCAAAATATTGTCAAAAATAGTAATTTTTAGCATAAATAAGTGAGCGTTTGAGATTTTTTCACCAGATAAAGTTTTTTATGGTCACTGTACACTTAGGCTTCGGGTCCACATGTTTTCAATTTTTTGGTTGACCCAGAAAAAAAAAATCTTTTTTCAAAAAGCTGCACTGGTGTAGCTCTCTGAAAAAAGGCACGCCCGAATATTTTTTTCTGAAAAAAGGGGGGTGCATATGAAAGAGGGCGTCGAAATATTATGATTGAGCACGATTTTTTTTTCCGACATGGGCGAATTGCAGTATGTAGCTAAGACATGTACACTTTATAGTGGCAACTCTGATGTTTGTGGCTTATAGGGACAAGGTACAAATCAAGTGTAACCTTCAGGTTGGTTTTTCTTTTTCACCTTCATGTATGTTGAAGAACTCTTTTTGCTTTTGGCTATAATTCACAATCTATATATGATAGAGACATAATTTAAACAACACATTGTTCCTAGGCTTGTGCTACTTACCCATGTGAATTATCATGTATGTGGCATATTGGATAGTAGTCAAAATGTGAAGTTGAATGTATGATGTTTTTCAATTACGTCACAAGTTCGAAAAAGTATGCCTTACATTTTGGCCCATAATTCTGAAACCATACAATCTGGATCTCAATTCAAAGTGCCGCATAATGCTAACATCATGCCACTGTTCTGTGTCCATTTTCATGCTTGTGCCATGCTCTTAGAAGTGGTGAGAATCTTTCAGTGATTAAATGCATGTTTTAAATACAAAAAATCTCAATTTATTTCAAACATTTCACGTATATTGTGTCATAATTCATGATCCATACTAGATAGAGCTTCATTTGCAAATGCAACACATTCTATAGAATATCCCAATGCAGGATGCCAAATTACATGCCTCTAGGATGTAGAGAAAGTACATAAAACTAACATTGACTCCATACTGGGCGATTTTACATCTCCGGCCATCTGGTCACCCTATAGAAATTAATTTTGTTTATAATCAAGTGAGTTTTTATGCTATTATGCTCATAATGCATCACATTAATCCTTATCATGTCTATAATGAGCTACAATTGAACAATAGATGAAAATGCATTCTAAACCATGTTTTTTTTTACCTTAAAAATCCTCATTGAAATAGACTTGTTACACCTATGCAGCTTTTAGCTTATGTGTAATAAGAAAATGTGCCATAAAAAAGTGAAAATGACACATAGAGGTGTTTTTTCATCTGTTTATGCAGCCTAATGTGAAAACAAGTCAAACCAATGTTTTTCTTTACAAAAAATAAATTCCCAAATTTCCGCATTTTACCACTTACATAAAACATCTCCTGAGAAAGTTGCATATAAATGAGTCAGGGTACATTTTTTTAAAAAAACGTTTCCGGCTTGAGAATCAACATAACAAAAGGCTTAATTTGATATATCACATACCCTAAAAAAAAATCACAATATTGATTTTTTTGCATTTTTCCCAAGCTCAATGTAAAACATCCGTTGCACTGGTGCAACGAAAGGTTAAGTCGAAAAACGGAAACAGCTATAAAAAAAAATCTGAAATATATATTTCAAAAATTCCTTTTGTTTCTTTGGCCTAAACCCAAAAGGCTTCTAACAACACCTTTTTTTCAAAAATCGAACAATGTAAAAATGTCCTGCGAACTTTTTTTCTTCTCAAAATATTGTCAAAAATAGTCATTTTTAGTAGAAATAAGTGAGCGTTTGCGATTTTTTCACCAGATAAAGTTTTTTATGGTCACTGTACACTTAGGCTTCGGGTCCACATGTTTTCAATTTTTTGGTTGACGCAGAAAAAAAAAATCTTTTTTCAAAAAGCTGCACTGGTGTAGCTCTCTGAAAAAAGGCACGCCAGAATATTTTTTTCTGAAAAAAGGGGGGTGCATATGAAAGAGGGCGTCGAAATATTATGATTGAGCACGATTTTTTTTTTTACATGGGCGAATTGCAGTATGTAGCTAAGACATGTACACTTTATAGTGGCAACTCTGATGTTTGTGGCTTATAGGGACAAGGTACAAATCAAGTGTAACCTTCAGGTTGGTTTTTCTTTTTCACCTTCATGTATGTTGAAGAACTCTTTTTGCTTTTGGCTATAATTCACAATCTATATATGATAGAGACATAATTTAAACAACACATTGTTCCTAGTCTTGTGCTACTTACCCATGTGAATTATCATGTATGTGGCATATTGGATAGTAGTCAAAATGTGAAGTTGAATGCATGATGTTTTTCAATTACGTCATAATTTCGAAAAAGTATGCCTTACATTTTGGCGCATAATTCTGAAACCATACAATCTGGATCCCCAATTCAAAGTGCAGCATAAAGCTAACATCATGCCACTGTTCTGTGTCCATTTTCATGCTTGTGCCATGCTTAGAAGTGGTGAGAATCTTTCAGTGATTAAATGCATGTTTTAAATACAAAAAATCTCAATTTATTTCAAACATTTCATGTATATTGTGTCATAATTCATGATCCATACTAGATAGAGCTTCATTTGCAAATGCAACACATTCTATAGAATATCCCACTGCAGGATGCCAAATTACATGCCTCTAGGATGTAGAGATAGTACATAAAACTAACATTGACTCCATACTGGGCGATTTTACATCTCCGGCCATCTGGTCACCCTATAGAAACTAATTTTGTTTATAATCAAGTGAGTTTTTATGCTATTACGCTCATAATGCATCACATTAATCCTTATCATGTCTATAATGAGCTACAATTGAACAATAGATGAAAATGCATTCTAAACCATGTTTTTTTTTACCTTAAAAATCCTCATTGAAATAGACTTGTTACACCTATGCAGCTTTTAGCTTATGTGTAATAAGAAAATGTGCCATAAAAAAGTGAAAATGACACATAGAGGTGTTTTTTCATCTGTTTATGCAGCCTAATGTGAAAACAAGTCAAACCAATGTTTTACTTTACAAAAAATAAATTCCCAAATTTCCGCATTTTACCACTTACATAAAACATCTCCTGAGAAAGTTGCATATAAATGAGTCAGGGTACATTTTTTTTTTAAATGTTTCCGGCTTGAGAATCAACATAACAAAAGGCTTAATTTGATATATCACATACCCTAAAAAAAAATCACAATATTGATTTTTTTGCATTTTTCCCAAGCTCAATGTAAAACATCCGTTGCACTTGTGCTACGAAAGGTTAAGTCGAAAAACGGAAACAGCTATAAAAAAAAATCTGAAACATATATTTAAAAAATTCCTTTTGTTTCTTTGGCCTAAACCCAAAAGGCTTCCAAAAACACCTTTTTTTTCAAAAATCGAACAATGTAAAAACTGTCCTGCGAACTTTTTTTCTTCTCAAAATATTGTCAAAAATAGTAATTTTTAGTATAAATAAGTGAGCGTTTGAGATTTTTTCACCAGATAAAGTTTTTTATGGTCACTGTACACTTAGGCTTCGGGTCCACATGTTTTCAATTTTTTGGTTGACCCAGAAAAAAAAAATCTTTTTTCAAAAAGCTGCACTGGTGTAGCTCTCTGAAAAAAGGCACGCCCGAATATTTTTTTCTGAAAAAAGGGGGGTGCATATGAAAGAGGGCGTCGAAATATTATGATTGAGCACGATTTTTTTTTCCGACATGGGCGAATTGCAGTATGTAGCTAAGACATGTACACTTTATAGTGGCAACTCTGATGTTTGTGGCTTATAGGGACAAGGTACAAATCAAGTGTAACCTTCAGGTTGGTTTTTCTTTTTCACCTTCATGTATGTTGAAGAACTCTTTTTGCTTTTGGCTATAATTCACAATCTATATATGATAGAGACATAATTTAAACAACACATTGTTCCTAGGCTTGTGCTACTTACCCATGTGAATTATCATGTATGTGGCATATTGGATAGTAGTCAAAATGTGAAGTTGAATGTATGATGTTTTTCAATTACGTCACAAGTTCGAAAAAGTATGCCTTACATTTTGGCCCATAATTCTGAAACCATACAATCTGGATCTCAATTCAAAGTGCCGCATAATGCTAACATCATGCCACTGTTCTGTGTCCATTTTCATGCTTGTGCCATGCTCTTAGAAGTGGTGAGAATCTTTCAGTGATTAAATGCATGTTTTAAATACAAAAAATCTCAATTTATTTCAAACATTTCACGTATATTGTGTCATAATTCATGATCCATACTAGATAGAGCTTCATTTGCAAATGCAACACATTCTATAGAATATCCCAATGCAGGATGCCAAATTACATGCCTCTAGGATGTAGAGAAAGTACATAAAACTAACATTGACTCCATACTGGGCGATTTTACATCTCCGGCCATCTGGTCACCCTATAGAAATTAATTTTGTTTATAATCAAGTGAGTTTTTATGCTATTATGCTCATAATGCATCACATTAATCCTTATCATGTCTATAATGAGCTACAATTGAACAATAGATGAAAATGCATTCTAAACCATGTTTTTTTTTACCTTAAAAATCCTCATTGAAATAGACTTGTTACACCTATGCAGCTTTTAGCTTATGTGTAATAAGAAAATGTGCCATAAAAAAGTGAAAATGACACATAGAGGTGTTTTTTCATCTGTTTATGCAGCCTAATGTGAAAACAAGTCAAACCAATGTTTTACTTTACAAAAAATAAATTCCCAAATTTCCGCATTTTACCACTTACATAAAACATCTCCTGAGAAAGTTGCATATAAATGAGTCAGGGTACATTTTTTTAAAAAAACGTTTCCGGCTTGAGAATCAACATAACAAAAGGCTTAATTTGATATATCACATACCCTAAAAAAAAATCACAATATTGATTTTTTTGCATTTTTCCCAAGCTCAATGTAAAACATCCGTTGCACTGGTGCAACGAAAGGTTAAGTCGAAAAACGGAAACAGCTATAAAAAAAAATCTGAAATATATATTTCAAAAATTCCTTTTGTTTCTTTGGCCTAAACCCAAAAGGCTTCTAACAACACCTTTTTTTCAAAAATCGAACAATGTAAAAATGTCCTGCGAACTTTTTTTCTTCTCAAAATATTGTCAAAAATAGTCATTTTTAGTAGAAATAAGTGAGCGTTTGCGATTTTTTCACCAGATAAAGTTTTTTATGGTCACTGTACACTTAGGCTTCGGGTCCACATGTTTTCAATTTTTTGGTTGACGCAGAAAAAAAAAATCTTTTTTCAAAAAGCTGCACTGGTGTAGCTCTCTGAAAAAAGGCACGCCAGAATATTTTTTTCTGAAAAAAGGGGGGTGCATATGAAAGAGGGCGTCGAAATATTATGATTGAGCACGATTTTTTTTTTTACATGGGCGAATTGCAGTATGTAGCTAAGACATGTACACTTTATAGTGGCAACTCTGATGTTTGTGGCTTATAGGGACAAGGTACAAATCAAGTGTAACCTTCAGGTTGGTTTTTCTTTTTCACCTTCATGTATGTTGAAGAACTCTTTTTGCTTTTGGCTATAATTCACAATCTATATATGATAGAGACATAATTTAAACAACACATTGTTCCTAGTCTTGTGCTACTTACCCATGTGAATTATCATGTATGTGGCATATTGGATAGTAGTCAAAATGTGAAGTTGAATGCATGATGTTTTTCAATTACGTCATAATTTCGAAAAAGTATGCCTTACATTTTGGCGCATAATTCTGAAACCATACAATCTGGATCCCCAATTCAAAGTGCAGCATAAAGCTAACATCATGCCACTGTTCTGTGTCCATTTTCATGCTTGTGCCATGCTTAGAAGTGGTGAGAATCTTTCAGTGATTAAATGCATGTTTTAAATACAAAAAATCTCAATTTATTTCAAACATTTCATGTATATTGTGTCATAATTCATGATCCATACTAGATAGAGCTTCATTTGCAAATGCAACACATTCTATAGAATATCCCACTGCAGGATGCCAAATTACATGCCTCTAGGATGTAGAGATAGTACATAAAACTAACATTGACTCCATACTGGGCGATTTTACATCTCCGGCCATCTGGTCACCCTATAGAAACTAATTTTGTTTATAATCAAGTGAGTTTTTATGCTATTACGCTCATAATGCATCACATTAATCCTTATCATGTCTATAATGAGCTACAATTGAACAATAGATGAAAATGCATTCTAAACCATGTTTTTTTTTACCTTAAAAATCCTCATTGAAATAGACTTGTTACACCTATGCAGCTTTTAGCTTATGTGTAATAAGAAAATGTGCCATAAAAAAGTGAAAATGACACATAGAGGTGTTTTTTCATCTGTTTATGCAGCCTAATGTGAAAACAAGTCAAACCAATGTTTTACTTTACAAAAAATAAATTCCCAAATTTCCGCATTTTACCACTTACATAAAACATCTCCTGAGAAAGTTGCATATAAATGAGTCAGGGTACATTTTTTTTTTAAATGTTTCCGGCTTGAGAATCAACATAACAAAAGGCTTAATTTGATATATCACATACCCTAAAAAAAAATCACAATATTGATTTTTTTGCATTTTTCCCAAGCTCAATGTAAAACATCCGTTGCACTTGTGCTACGAAAGGTTAAGTCGAAAAACGGAAACAGCTATAAAAAAAAATCTGAAACATATATTTAAAAAATTCCTTTTGTTTCTTTGGCCTAAACCCAAAAGGCTTCCAAAAACACCTTTTTTTTCAAAAATCGAACAATGTAAAAACTGTCCTGCGAACTTTTTTTCTTCTCAAAATATTGTCAAAAATAGTAATTTTTAGTATAAATAAGTGAGCGTTTGAGATTTTTTCACCAGATAAAGTTTTTTATGGTCACTGTACACTTAGGCTTCGGGTCCACATGTTTTCAATTTTTTGGTTGACCCAGAAAAAAAAAATCTTTTTTCAAAAAGCTGCACTGGTGTAGCTCTCTGAAAAAAGGCACGCCCGAATATTTTTTTCTGAAAAAAGGGGGGTGCATATGAAAGAGGGCGTCGAAATATTATGATTGAGCACGATTTTTTTTTCCGACATGGGCGAATTGCAGTATGTAGCTAAGACATGTACACTTTATAGTGGCAACTCTGATGTTTGTGGCTTATAGGGACAAGGTACAAATCAAGTG
Organism: Triturus cristatus; assembly: GCF_964204655.1. Taxonomy (NCBI): domain Eukaryota; kingdom Metazoa; phylum Chordata; class Amphibia; order Caudata; family Salamandridae; genus Triturus; species Triturus cristatus. The sequence continues at coordinate 207,675,733 of NC_140594.1, read as the reverse complement.
TAACCTTCAGGTTGGTTTTTCTTTTTCACCTTCATGTATGTTGAAGAACTCTTTTTGCTTTTGGCTATAATTCACAATCTATATATGATAGAGACATAATTTAAACAACACATTGTTCCTAGGCTTGTGCTACTTACCCATGTGAATTATCATGTATGTGGCATATTGGATAGTAGTCAAAATGTGAAGTTGAATGTATGATGTTTTTCAATTACGTCACAAGTTCGAAAAAGTATGCCTTACATTTTGGCCCATAATTCTGAAACCATACAATCTGGATCTCAATTCAAAGTGCCGCATAATGCTAACATCATGCCACTGTTCTGTGTCCATTTTCATGCTTGTGCCATGCTCTTAGAAGTGGTGAGAATCTTTCAGTGATTAAATGCATGTTTTAAATACAAAAAATCTCAATTTATTTCAAACATTTCACGTATATTGTGTCATAATTCATGATCCATACTAGATAGAGCTTCATTTGCAAATGCAACACATTCTATAGAATATCCCAATGCAGGATGCCAAATTACATGCCTCTAGGATGTAGAGAAAGTACATAAAACTAACATTGACTCCATACTGGGCGATTTTACATCTCCGGCCATCTGGTCACCCTATAGAAATTAATTTTGTTTATAATCAAGTGAGTTTTTATGCTATTATGCTCATAATGCATCACATTAATCCTTATCATGTCTATAATGAGCTACAATTGAACAATAGATGAAAATGCATTCTAAACCATGTTTTTTTTTACCTTAAAAATCCTCATTGAAATAGACTTGTTACACCTATGCAGCTTTTAGCTTATGTGTAATAAGAAAATGTGCCATAAAAAAGTGAAAATGACACATAGAGGTGTTTTTTCATCTGTTTATGCAGCCTAATGTGAAAACAAGTCAAACCAATGTTTTACTTTACAAAAAATAAATTCCCAAATTTCCGCATTTTACCACTTACATAAAACATCTCCTGAGAAAGTTGCATATAAATGAGTCAGGGTACATTTTTTTAAAAAAACGTTTCCGGCTTGAGAATCAACATAACAAAAGGCTTAATTTGATATATCACATACCCTAAAAAAAAATCACAATATTGATTTTTTTGCATTTTTCCCAAGCTCAATGTAAAACATCCGTTGCACTGGTGCAACGAAAGGTTAAGTCGAAAAACGGAAACAGCTATAAAAAAAAATCTGAAATATATATTTCAAAAATTCCTTTTGTTTCTTTGGCCTAAACCCAAAAGGCTTCTAACAACACCTTTTTTTCAAAAATCGAACAATGTAAAAATGTCCTGCGAACTTTTTTTCTTCTCAAAATATTGTCAAAAATAGTCATTTTTAGTAGAAATAAGTGAGCGTTTGCGATTTTTTCACCAGATAAAGTTTTTTATGGTCACTGTACACTTAGGCTTCGGGTCCACATGTTTTCAATTTTTTGGTTGACGCAGAAAAAAAAAATCTTTTTTCAAAAAGCTGCACTGGTGTAGCTCTCTGAAAAAAGGCACGCCAGAATATTTTTTTCTGAAAAAAGGGGGGTGCATATGAAAGAGGGCGTCGAAATATTATGATTGAGCACGATTTTTTTTTTTACATGGGCGAATTGCAGTATGTAGCTAAGACATGTACACTTTATAGTGGCAACTCTGATGTTTGTGGCTTATAGGGACAAGGTACAAATCAAGTGTAACCTTCAGGTTGGTTTTTCTTTTTCACCTTCATGTATGTTGAAGAACTCTTTTTGCTTTTGGCTATAATTCACAATCTATATATGATAGAGACATAATTTAAACAACACATTGTTCCTAGTCTTGTGCTACTTACCCATGTGAATTATCATGTATGTGGCATATTGGATAGTAGTCAAAATGTGAAGTTGAATGCATGATGTTTTTCAATTACGTCATAATTTCGAAAAAGTATGCCTTACATTTTGGCGCATAATTCTGAAACCATACAATCTGGATCCCCAATTCAAAGTGCAGCATAAAGCTAACATCATGCCACTGTTCTGTGTCCATTTTCATGCTTGTGCCATGCTTAGAAGTGGTGAGAATCTTTCAGTGATTAAATGCATGTTTTAAATACAAAAAATCTCAATTTATTTCAAACATTTCATGTATATTGTGTCATAATTCATGATCCATACTAGATAGAGCTTCATTTGCAAATGCAACACATTCTATAGAATATCCCACTGCAGGATGCCAAATTACATGCCTCTAGGATGTAGAGATAGTACATAAAACTAACATTGACTCCATACTGGGCGATTTTACATCTCCGGCCATCTGGTCACCCTATAGAAACTAATTTTGTTTATAATCAAGTGAGTTTTTATGCTATTACGCTCATAATGCATCACATTAATCCTTATCATGTCTATAATGAGCTACAATTGAACAATAGATGAAAATGCATTCTAAACCATGTTTTTTTTTACCTTAAAAATCCTCATTGAAATAGACTTGTTACACCTATGCAGCTTTTAGCTTATGTGTAATAAGAAAATGTGCCATAAAAAAGTGAAAATGACACATAGAGGTGTTTTTTCATCTGTTTATGCAGCCTAATGTGAAAACAAGTCAAACCAATGTTTTACTTTACAAAAAATAAATTCCCAAATTTCCGCATTTTACCACTTACATAAAACATCTCCTGAGAAAGTTGCATATAAATGAGTCAGGGTACATTTTTTTTTTAAATGTTTCCGGCTTGAGAATCAACATAACAAAAGGCTTAATTTGATATATCACATACCCTAAAAAAAAATCACAATATTGATTTTTTTGCATTTTTCCCAAGCTCAATGTAAAACATCCGTTGCACTTGTGCTACGAAAGGTTAAGTCGAAAAACGGAAACAGCTATAAAAAAAAATCTGAAACATATATTTAAAAAATTCCTTTTGTTTCTTTGGCCTAAACCCAAAAGGCTTCCAAAAACACCTTTTTTTTCAAAAATCGAACAATGTAAAAACTGTCCTGCGAACTTTTTTTCTTCTCAAAATATTGTCAAAAATAGTAATTTTTAGTATAAATAAGTGAGCGTTTGAGATTTTTTCACCAGATAAAGTTTTTTATGGTCACTGTACACTTAGGCTTCGGGTCCACATGTTTTCAATTTTTTGGTTGACCCAGAAAAAAAAAATCTTTTTTCAAAAAGCTGCACTGGTGTAGCTCTCTGAAAAAAGGCACGCCCGAATATTTTTTTCTGAAAAAAGGGGGGTGCATATGAAAGAGGGCGTCGAAATATTATGATTGAGCACGATTTTTTTTTCCGACATGGGCGAATTGCAGTATGTAGCTAAGACATGTACACTTTATAGTGGCAACTCTGATGTTTGTGGCTTATAGGGACAAGGTACAAATCAAGTGTAACCTTCAGGTTGGTTTTTCTTTTTCACCTTCATGTATGTTGAAGAACTCTTTTTGCTTTTGGCTATAATTCACAATCTATATATGATAGAGACATAATTTAAACAACACATTGTTCCTAGGCTTGTGCTACTTACCCATGTGAATTATCATGTATGTGGCATATTGGATAGTAGTCAAAATGTGAAGTTGAATGTATGATGTTTTTCAATTACGTCACAAGTTCGAAAAAGTATGCCTTACATTTTGGCCCATAATTCTGAAACCATACAATCTGGATCTCAATTCAAAGTGCCGCATAATGCTAACATCATGCCACTGTTCTGTGTCCATTTTCATGCTTGTGCCATGCTCTTAGAAGTGGTGAGAATCTTTCAGTGATTAAATGCATGTTTTAAATACAAAAAATCTCAATTTATTTCAAACATTTCACGTATATTGTGTCATAATTCATGATCCATACTAGATAGAGCTTCATTTGCAAATGCAACACATTCTATAGAATATCCCAATGCAGGATGCCAAATTACATGCCTCTAGGATGTAGAGAAAGTACATAAAACTAACATTGACTCCATACTGGGCGATTTTACATCTCCGGCCATCTGGTCACCCTATAGAAATTAATTTTGTTTATAATCAAGTGAGTTTTTATGCTATTATGCTCATAATGCATCACATTAATCCTTATCATGTCTATAATGAGCTACAATTGAACAATAGATGAAAATGCATTCTAAACCATGTTTTTTTTTACCTTAAAAATCCTCATTGAAATAGACTTGTTACACCTATGCAGCTTTTAGCTTATGTGTAATAAGAAAATGTGCCATAAAAAAGTGAAAATGACACATAGAGGTGTTTTTTCATCTGTTTATGCAGCCTAATGTGAAAACAAGTCAAACCAATGTTTTACTTTACAAAAAATAAATTCCCAAATTTCCGCATTTTACCACTTACATAAAACATCTCCTGAGAAAGTTGCATATAAATGAGTCAGGGTACATTTTTTTAAAAAAACGTTTCCGGCTTGAGAATCAACATAACAAAAGGCTTAATTTGATATATCACATACCCTAAAAAAAAATCACAATATTGATTTTTTTGCATTTTTCCCAAGCTCAATGTAAAACATCCGTTGCACTGGTGCAACGAAAGGTTAAGTCGAAAAACGGAAACAGCTATAAAAAAAAATCTGAAATATATATTTCAAAAATTCCTTTTGTTTCTTTGGCCTAAACCCAAAAGGCTTCTAACAACACCTTTTTTTCAAAAATCGAACAATGTAAAAATGTCCTGCGAACTTTTTTTCTTCTCAAAATATTGTCAAAAATAGTCATTTTTAGTAGAAATAAGTGAGCGTTTGCGATTTTTTCACCAGATAAAGTTTTTTATGGTCACTGTACACTTAGGCTTCGGGTCCACATGTTTTCAATTTTTTGGTTGACGCAGAAAAAAAAAATCTTTTTTCAAAAAGCTGCACTGGTGTAGCTCTCTGAAAAAAGGCACGCCAGAATATTTTTTTCTGAAAAAAGGGGGGTGCATATGAAAGAGGGCGTCGAAATATTATGATTGAGCACGATTTTTTTTTTTACATGGGCGAATTGCAGTATGTAGCTAAGACATGTACACTTTATAGTGGCAACTCTGATGTTTGTGGCTTATAGGGACAAGGTACAAATCAAGTGTAACCTTCAGGTTGGTTTTTCTTTTTCACCTTCATGTATGTTGAAGAACTCTTTTTGCTTTTGGCTATAATTCACAATCTATATATGATAGAGACATAATTTAAACAACACATTGTTCCTAGTCTTGTGCTACTTACCCATGTGAATTATCATGTATGTGGCATATTGGATAGTAGTCAAAATGTGAAGTTGAATGCATGATGTTTTTCAATTACGTCATAATTTCGAAAAAGTATGCCTTACATTTTGGCGCATAATTCTGAAACCATACAATCTGGATCCCCAATTCAAAGTGCAGCATAAAGCTAACATCATGCCACTGTTCTGTGTCCATTTTCATGCTTGTGCCATGCTTAGAAGTGGTGAGAATCTTTCAGTGATTAAATGCATGTTTTAAATACAAAAAATCTCAATTTATTTCAAACATTTCATGTATATTGTGTCATAATTCATGATCCATACTAGATAGAGCTTCATTTGCAAATGCAACACATTCTATAGAATATCCCACTGCAGGATGCCAAATTACATGCCTCTAGGATGTAGAGATAGTACATAAAACTAACATTGACTCCATACTGGGCGATTTTACATCTCCGGCCATCTGGTCACCCTATAGAAACTAATTTTGTTTATAATCAAGTGAGTTTTTATGCTATTACGCTCATAATGCATCACATTAATCCTTATCATGTCTATAATGAGCTACAATTGAACAATAGATGAAAATGCATTCTAAACCATGTTTTTTTTTACCTTAAAAATCCTCATTGAAATAGACTTGTTACACCTATGCAGCTTTTAGCTTATGTGTAATAAGAAAATGTGCCATAAAAAAGTGAAAATGACACATAGAGGTGTTTTTTCATCTGTTTATGCAGCCTAATGTGAAAACAAGTCAAACCAATGTTTTACTTTACAAAAAATAAATTCCCAAATTTCCGCATTTTACCACTTACATAAAACATCTCCTGAGAAAGTTGCATATAAATGAGTCAGGGTACATTTTTTTTTTAAATGTTTCCGGCTTGAGAATCAACATAACAAAAGGCTTAATTTGATATATCACATACCCTAAAAAAAAATCACAATATTGATTTTTTTGCATTTTTCCCAAGCTCAATGTAAAACATCCGTTGCACTTGTGCTACGAAAGGTTAAGTCGAAAAACGGAAACAGCTATAAAAAAAAATCTGAAACATATATTTAAAAAATTCCTTTTGTTTCTTTGGCCTAAACCCAAAAGGCTTCCAAAAACACCTTTTTTTTCAAAAATCGAACAATGTAAAAACTGTCCTGCGAACTTTTTTTCTTCTCAAAATATTGTCAAAAATAGTAATTTTTAGTATAAATAAGTGAGCGTTTGAGATTTTTTCACCAGATAAAGTTTTTTATGGTCACTGTACACTTAGGCTTCGGGTCCACATGTTTTCAATTTTTTGGTTGACCCAGAAAAAAAAAATCTTTTTTCAAAAAGCTGCACTGGTGTAGCTCTCTGAAAAAAGGCACGCCCGAATATTTTTTTCTGAAAAAAGGGGGGTGCATATGAAAGAGGGCGTCGAAATATTATGATTGAGCACGATTTTTTTTTCCGACATGGGCGAATTGCAGTATGTAGCTAAGACATGTACACTTTATAGTGGCAACTCTGATGTTTGTGGCTTATAGGGACAAGGTACAAATCAAGTGTAACCTTCAGGTTGGTTTTTCTTTTTCACCTTCATGTATGTTGAAGAACTCTTTTTGCTTTTGGCTATAATTCACAATCTATATATGATAGAGACATAATTTAAACAACACATTGTTCCTAGGCTTGTGCTACTTACCCATGTGAATTATCATGTATGTGGCATATTGGATAGTAGTCAAAATGTGAAGTTGAATGTTTGATGTTTTTCAATTACGTCACAAGTTCGAAAAAGTATGCCTTACATTTTGGCCCATAATTCTGAAACCATACAATCTGGATCTCAATTCAAAGTGCCGCATAATGCTAACATCATGCCACTGTTCTGTGTCCATTTTCATGCTTGTGCCATGCTCTTAGAAGTGGTGAGAATCTTTCAGTGATTAAATGCATGTTTTAAATACAAAAAATCTCAATTTATTTCAAACATTTCACGTATATTGTGTCATAATTCATGATCCATACTAGATAGAGCTTCATTTGCAAATGCAACACATTCTATAGAATATCCCAATGCAGGATGCCAAATTACATGCCTCTAGGATGTAGAGAAAGTACATAAAACTAACATTGACTCCATACTGGGCGATTTTACATCTCCGGCCATCTGGTCACCCTATAGAAATTAATTTTGTTTATAATCAAGTGAGTTTTTATGCTATTATGCTCATAATGCATCACATTAATCCTTATCATGTCTATAATGAGCTACAATTGAACAATAGATGAAAATGCATTCTAAACCATGTTTTTTTTTACCTTAAAAATCCTCATTGAAATAGACTTGTTACACCTATGCAGCTTTTAGCTTATGTGTAATAAGAAAATGTGCCATAAAAAAGTGAAAATGACACATAGAGGTGTTTTTTCATCTGTTTATGCAGCCTAATGTGAAAACAAGTCAAACCAATGTTTTACTTTACAAAAAATAAATTCCCAAATTTCCGCATTTTACCACTTACATAAAACATCTCCTGAGAAAGTTGCATATAAATGAGTCAGGGTACATTTTTTTAAAAAAAAGTTTCCGGCTTGAGAATCAACATAACAAAAGGCTTAATTTGATATATCACATACCCTAAAAAAAAATCACAATATTGATTTTTTTGCATTTTTCCCAAGCTCAATGTAAAACATCCGTTGCACTGGTGCAACGAAAGGTTAAGTCGAAAAACGGAAACAGCTATAAAAAAAAATCTGAAATATATATTTCAAAAATTCCTTTTGTTTCTTTGGCCTAAACCCAAAAGGCTGCCAAAAACACCTTTTTTTTTAAAAATCGAACAATGTAAAAACTGTCCTGCGAACTTTTTTTCTTCTCAAAATATTGTCAAAAATAGTAATTTTTAGTATAAATAAGTGAGCGTTTGAGATTTTTTCACCAGATAAAGTTTTTTATGGTCACTGTACACTTAGGCTTCGGGTCCACATGTTTTCAATTTTTTGGATGACCCAGAAAAAAAAAATCTTTTTTCAAAAAGCTGCACTGGTGTAGCTCTCTGAAAAAAGGCACGCCAGAATATTTTTTTCTGAAAAAAGGGGGGTGCATATGAAAGAGGGCGTCGAAATATTATGATTGAGCACGATTTTTTTTTTTACATGGGCGAATTGCAGTATGTAGCTAAGACATGTACACTTTATAGTGGCAACTCTGATGTTTGTGGCTTATAGGGACAAGGTACAAATCAAGTGTAACCTTCAGGTTGGTTTTTCTTTTTCACCTTCATGTATGTTGAAGAACTCTTTTTGCTTTTGGCTATAATTCACAATCTATATATGATAGAGACATAATTTAAACAACACATTCTTCCTAGTCTTGTGCTACTTACCCATGTGAATTATCATGTATGTGGCATATTGGATAGTAGTCAAAATGTGAAGTTGAATGTATGATGTTTTTCAATTACGTCATAATTTCGAAAAAGTATGCCTTACATTTTGGCGCATAATTCTGAAACCATACAATCTGGATCCCCAATTCAAAGTGCAGCATAAAGCTAACATCATGCCACTGTTCTGTGTCCATTTTCATGCTTGTGCCATGCTTAGAAGTGGTGAGAATCTTTCAGTGATTAAATGCATGTTTTAAATACAAAAAATCTCAATTTATTTCAAACATTTCACGTATATTGTGTCATAATTCATGATCCATACTAGATGGAGCTTCATTTTCAAATGCAACACATTCTATAGAATATCCCACTGCAGGATGCCAAATTACATGCCTCTAGGATGTAGAGAAAGTACATAAAACTAACATTGACTCCATACTGGGCGATTTTACATCTCCGCCCATCTGGTCACCCTATAGAAACTAATTTTGTTTATAATCAAGTGAGTTTTTCTGCTATTACGCTCATAATGCATCACATTAATCCTTATCATGTCTATAATGAGCTACAATTGAACAATAGATGAAAATGCATTCTAAACCATGTTTTTTTTTACCTTAAAAATCCTCATTGAAATAGACTTGTTACACCTATGCAGCTTTTAGCTTATGTGTAATAAGAAAATGTGCCATAAAAAAGTGAAAATGACACATAGAGGTGTTTTTTCATCTGTTTATGCAGCCTAATGTGAAAACAAGTCAAACCAATGTTTTACTTTACAAAAAATAAATTCCCAAATTTCCGCATTTTACCACTTACATAAAACATCTCCTGAGAAAGTTGCATATAAATGAATCAGGGTACATTTTTTAAAAAAAACGTTTCCGGCTTGAGAATCAACATAACAAAAGGCTTAATTTGATATATCACATACCCTAAAAAAAAATCACAATATTGATTTTTTTGCATTTTTCCCAAGCTCAATGTAAAACATCCGTTGCACTGGTGCAACGAAAGGTTAAGTCGAAAAACGGAAACAGCTATAAAAAAAAATCTGAAATATATATTTCAAAAATTCCTTTTGTTTCTTTGGCCTAAACCGAAAAGGCTTCTAACAACACCTTTTTTTTCAAAAATCGAACAATGTAAAAATGTCCTGCGAACTTTTTTTCTTCTCAAAATATTGTCAAAAATAGTCATTTTTAGTAGAAATAAGTGAGCGTTTGCGATTTTTTCACCAGATAAAGTTTTTTATGGTCACTGTTCACTTAGGCTTCGGGTCCACATGTTTTCAATTTTTTGGTTGACCCAGAAAAAAAAAATCTTTTTTCAAAAAGCTGCACTGTTGTAGCTCTCTGAAAAAAGGCACGCCCGAATACTTTTTTCTGAAAAAAGGGGGGTGGATATGAAAGAGGGCGTCGCAATATTATGATTGAGCACGATTTTTTTTTTTACATGGGCGAATTGCAGTATGTAGCTAAGACATGTACACTTTATAGTGGCAACTCTGATGTTTGTGGCTTATAGGGACAAGGTACAAATCAAGTGTAACCTTCAGGTTGGTTTTTCTTTTTCACCTTCATGTATGTTGAAGAACTCTTTTTGCTTTTGGCTATAATTCACAATCTATATATGATAGAGACATAATTTAAACAACACATTGTTCCTAGGCTTGTGCTACTTACCCATGTGAAATATCATGTATGTGGCATATTGGATAGTAGTCAAAATGTGAAGTTGAATGTATGATGTTTTTCAATTACGTCACAAGTTCGAAAAAGTATGCCTTACATTTTGGCCCATAATTCTGAAACCATACAATCTGGATCTCAATTCAAAGTGCCGCATACTGCTAACATCATGCCACTGTTCTGTGTCCATTTTCATGCTTGTGCCATGCTCTTAGAAGTGGTGAGAATCTTTCAGTGATTAAATGCATGTTTTAAATACAAAAAATCTCAATTTATTTCAAACATTTCACATATATTGTGTCATAATTCATGATCCATACTAGATAGAGCTTCATTTGCAAATGCAACACATTCTATAGAATATCCCAATGCAGGATGCCAAATTACATGTCTCTAGGATGTAGAGAAAGTACATAAAACTAACATTGACTCCATACTGGGCGATTTTACATCTCCGGCCATCTGGTCACCCTATAGAAATTAATTTTGTTTATAATCAAGTGAGTTTTTATGCTATTATGCTCATAATGCATCACATTAATCCTTATCATGTCTATAATGAGCTACAATTGAACAATAGATGAAAATGCATTCTAAACCATGTTTTTTTTTACCTTAAAAATCCTCATTGAAATAGACTTGTTACACCTATGCAGCTTTTAGCTTATGTGTAATAAGAAAATGTGCCATAAAAAAGTGAAAATGACACATAGAGGTGTTTTTTCATCTGTTTATGCAGCCTAATGTGAAAACAAGTCAAACCAATGTTTTACTTTACAAAAAATAAATTCCCAAATTTCCGCATTTTACCACTTACATAAAACATCTCCTGAGAAAGTTGCATATAAATGAGTCAGGGTACATTTTTTTAAAAAAACGTTTCCGGCTTGAGAATCAACATAACAAAAGGCTTAATTTGATATATCACATACCCTAAAAAAAAATCACAATATTGATTTTTTTGCATTTTTCCCAAGCTCAATGTAAAACATCCGTTGCACTGGTGCAACGAAAGGTTAAGTCGAAAAACGGAAACAGCTATAAAAAAAATCTGAAATATATATTTCAAAAATTCCTTTTGTTTCTTTGGCCTAAACCCAAAAGGCTTCTAACAACACCTTTTTTTCAAAAATCGAACAATGTAAAAATGTCCTGCGAACTTTTTTTCTTCTCAAAATATTGTCAAAAATAGTCATTTTTAGTAGAAATAAGTGAGCGTTTGCGATTTTTTCACCAGATAAAGTTTTTTATGGTCACTGTACACTTAGGCTTCGGGTCCACATGTTTTCAATTTTTTGGATGACCCAGAAAAAAAAAATCTTTTTTCAAAAAGCTGCACTGGTGTAGCTCTCTGAAAAAAGGCACGCCAGAATATTTATTTCTGAAAAAAGGGGGGTGCATATGAAAGAGGGCGTCGAAATATTATGATTGAGCACGATTTTTTTTTTTACATGGGCGAATTGCAGTATGTAGCTAAGACATGTACACTTTATAGTGGCAACTCTGATGTTTGTGGCTTATAGGGACAAGGTACAAATCAAGTGTAACCTTCAGGTTGGTTTTTCTTTTTCACCTTCATGTATGTTGAAGAACTCTTTTTGCTTTTGGCTATAATTCACAATCTATATATGATAGAGACATAATTTAAACAACACATTGTTCCTAGTCTTGTGCTACTTACCCATGTGAATTATCATGTATGTGGCATATTGGATAGTAGTCAAAATGTGAAGTTGAATGCATGATGTTTTTCAATTACGTCATAATTTCGAAAAAGTATGCCTTACATTTTGGCGCATAATTCTGAAACCATACAATCTGGATCCCCAATTCAAAGTGCAGCATAAAGCTAACATCATGCCACTGTTCTGTGTCCATTTTCATGCTTGTGCCATGCTTAGAAGTGGTGAGAATCTTTCAGTGATTAAATGCATGTTTTAAATACAAAAAATCTCAATTTATTTCAAACATTTCATGTATATTGTGTCATAATTCATGATCCATACTAGATAGAGCTTCATTTGCAAATGCAACACATTCTATAGAATATCCCACTGCAGGATGCCAAATTACATGCCTCTAGGATGTAGAGATAGTACATAAAACTAACATTGACTCCATACTGGGCGATTTTACATCTCCGGCCATCTGGTCACCCTATAGAAACTAATTTTGTTTATAATCAAGTGAGTTTTTATGCTATTACGCTCATAATGCATCACATTAATCCTTATCATGTCTATAATGAGCTACAATTGAACAATAGATGAAAATGCATTCTAAACCATGTTTTTTTTTACCTTAAAAATCCTCATTGAAATAGACTTGTTACACCTATGCAGCTTTTAGCTTATGTGTAATAAGAAAATGTGCCATAAAAAAGTGAAAATGACACATAGAGGTGTTTTTTCATCTGTTTATGCAGCCTAATGTGAAAACAAGTCAAACCAATGTTTTACTTTACAAAAAATAAATTCCCAAATTTCCGCATTTTACCACTTACATAAAACATCTCCTGAGAAAGTTGCATATAAATGAGTCAGGGTACATTTTTTTTTTAAATGTTTCCGGCTTGAGAATCAACATAACAAAAGGCTTAATTTGATATATCACATACCCTAAAAAAAAATCACAATATTGATTTTTTTGCATTTTTCCCAAGCTCAATGTAAAACATCCGTTGCACTTGTGCTACGAAAGGTTAAGTCGAAAAACGGAAACAGCTATAAAAAAAAATCTGAAACATATATTTAAAAAATTCCTTTTGTTTCTTTGGCCTAAACCCAAAAGGCTTCCAAAAACACCTTTTTTTTCAAAAATCGAACAATGTAAAAACTGTCCTGCGAACTTTTTTTCTTCTCAAAATATTGTCAAAAATAGTAATTTTTAGTATAAATAAGTGAGCGTTTGAGATTTTTTCACCACATAAAGTTTTTTATGGTCACTGTACACTTAGGCTTCGGGTCCACATGTTTTCAATTTTTTGGTTGACCCAGAAAAAAAAAATCTTTTTTCAAAAAGCTGCACTGGTGTAGCTCTCTGAAAAAAGGCACGCCCGAATATTTTTTTCTGAAAAAAGGGGGGTGCATATGAAAGAGGGCGTCGAAATATTATGATTGAGCACGATTTTTTTTTCCGACATGGGCGAATTGCAGTATGTAGCTAAGACATGTACACTTTATAGTGGCAACTCTGATGTTTGTGGCTTATAGGGACAAGGTACAAATCAAGTGTAACCTTCAGGTTGGTTTTTCTTTTTCACCTTCATGTATGTTGAAGAACTCTTTTTGCTTTTGGCTATAATTCACAATCTATATATGATAGAGACATAATTTAAACAACACATTGTTCCTAGGCTTGTGCTACTTACCCATGTGAATTATCATGTATGTGGCATATTGGATAGTAGTCAAAATGTGAAGTTGAATGTATGATGTTTTTCAATTACGTCACAAGTTCGAAAAAGTATGCCTTACATTTTGGCCCATAATTCTGAAACCATACAATCTGGATCTCAATTCAAAGTGCCGCATAATGCTAACATCATGCCACTGTTCTGTGTCCATTTTCATGCTTGTGCCATGCTCTTAGAAGTGGTGAGAATCTTTCAGTGATTAAATGCATGTTTTAAATACAAAAAATCTCAATTTATTTCAAACATTTCACGTATATTGTGTCATAATTCATGATCCATACTAGATAGAGCTTCATTTGCAAATGCAACACATTCTATAGAATATCCCAATGCAGGATGCCAAATTACATGCCTCTAGGATGTAGAGAAAGTACATAAAACTAACATTGACTCCATACTGGGCGATTTTACATCTCCGGCCATCTGGTCACCCTATAGAAATTAATTTTGTTTATAATCAAGTGAGTTTTTATGCTATTATGCTCATAATGCATCACATTAATCCTTATCATGTCTATAATGAGCTACAATTGAACAATAGATGAAAATGCATTCTAAACCATGTTTTTTTTTACCTTAAAAATCCTCATTGAAATAGACTTGTTACACCTATGCAGCTTTTAGCTTATGTGTAATAAGAAAATGTGCCATAAAAAAGTGAAAATGACACATAGAGGTGTTTTTTCATCTGTTTATGCAGCCTAATGTGAAAACAAGTCAAACCAATGTTTTACTTTACAAAAAATAAATTCCCAAATTTCCGCATTTTACCACTTACATAAAACATCTCCTGAGAAAGTTGCATATAAATGAGTCAGGGTACATTTTTTTAAAAAAAAGTTTCCGGCTTGAGAATCAACATAACAAAAGGCTTAATTTGATATATCACATACCCTAAAAAAAAATCACAATATTGATTTTTTTGCATTTTTCCCAAGCTCAATGTAAAACATCCGTTGCACTGGTGCAACGAAAGGTTAAGTCGAAAAACGGAAACAGCTATAAAAAAAAATCTGAAATATATATTTCAAAAATTCCTTTTGTTTCTTTGGCCTAAACCCAAAAGGCTGCCAAAAACACCTTTTTTTTAAAAATCGAACAATGTAAAAATGTCCTGCGAACTTTTTTTCTTCTCAAAATATTGTCAAAAATAGTCATTTTTAGTAGAAATAAGTGAGTGTTTGCGATTTTTTCACCAGATAAAGTTTTTTATGGTCACTGTACACTTAGGCTTCGGGTCCACATGTTTTCAATTTTTTGGTTGACCCAGAAAAAAAAAATCTTTTTTCAAAAAGCTGCACTGGTGTAGCTCTCTGAAAAAAGGCACGCCCGAATATTTTTTTCTGAAAAAAGGGTGGTGCATATGAAAGAGGGCGTCGCAATATTATGATTGAGCACGATTTTTTTTTTTACATGGGCGAATTGCAGTATGTAGCTAAGCATGTACACTTTATAGTGGCAACTCTGATGTTTGTGGCTTATAGGGACAAGGTACAAATCAAGTGTAACCTTCAGGTTGTTTTTTCTTTTTCACCTTCATGTATGTTGAAGAACTCTTTTTGCTTTTGGCTATAATTCACAATCTATATAAGATAGAGACATAATTTAAACAACACATTGTTCCTAGTCTTGTGCTACTTACCCATGTGAATTATCATGTATGTGGCATATTGGATAGTAGTCAAAATGTGAAGTTGAATGTATGATGTTTTTCAATTACGTCATAATTTCGAAAAAGTATGCCTTACATTTTGGTGCATAATTCTGAAACCATACAATCTGGATCCCCAATTCAAAGTGCAGCATAAAGCTAACATCATGCCACTGTTCTGTGTCCATTTTCATGCTTGTGCCATGCTTAGAAGTGGTGAGAATCTTTCAGTGATTAAATGCATGTTTTAAATACAAAAAATCTCAATTTATTTCAAACATTTCACGTATATTGTGTCATAATTCATGATCCATACTAGATAGAGCTTCATTTGCAAATGCAACACATTCTATAGAATATCCCACTGCAGGATGCCAAATTACATGCCTCTAGGATGTAGAGATAGTACATAAAACTAACATTGACTCCATACTGGGCGATTTTACATCTCCGGCCATCTGGTCACCCTATAGAAATAATTTGGTTTATAATCAAGTGAGTTTTTATGCTATTACGCTCATAATGCATCACATTAATCCTTATCGTGTCTATAATGAGCTACAATTGAACAATAGATGAAAATGCATTCTAAACCATGTTTTTTTTTACCTTAAAAATCCTCATTGAAATAGACTTGTTACACCTATGCAGCTTTTAGCTTATGTGTAATAAGAAAATGTGCCATAAAAAAGTGAAAATGACACATAGAGGTGTTTTTTCATCTGTTTATGCAGCCTAATGTGAAAACAAGTCAAACCAATGTTTTACTTTACAAAAAATAAATTCCCAAATTTCCGCATTTTACCACTTACATAAAACATCTCCTGAGAAAGTTGCATATAAATGAATCAGGGTACATTTTTTAAAAAAAACGTTTCCGGCTTGAGAATCAACATAACAAAAGGCTTAATTTGATATATCACATACCCTAAAAAAAAATCACAATATTGATTTTTTTGCATTTTTCCCAAGCTCAATGTAAAACATCCGTTGCACTGGTGCAACGAAAGGTTAAGTCGAAAAACGGAAACAGCTATAAAAAAAAATCTGAAATATATATTTCAAAAATTCCTTTTGTTTCTTTGGCCTAAACCGAAAAGGCTTCTAACAACACCTTTTTTTCAAAAATCGAACAATGTAAAAATGTCCTGCGAACTTTTTTTCTTCTCAAAATATTGTCAAAAATAGTCATTTTTAGTAGAAATAAGTGAGCGTTTGCGATTTTTTCACCAGATAAAGTTTTTTATGGTCACTGTACACTTAGGCTTCGGGTCCACATGTTTTCAATTTTTTGGTTGACCCAGAAAAAAAAAATCTTTTTTCAAAAAGCTGCACTGGTGTAGCTCTCTGAAAAAAGGCACGCCCGAATACTTTTTTCTGAAAAAAGGGGGGTGGATATGAAAGAGGGCGTCGCAATATTATGATTGAGCACGATTTTTTTTTTTACATGGGCGAATTGCAGTATGTAGCTAAGACATGTACACTTTATAGTGGCATCTCTGATGTTTGTGGCTTATAGCGACAAGGTACAAATCAAGTGTAACCTTCAGGTTGGTTTTTCTTTTTCACCTTTATGTATGTTGAAGAACTCTTTTTGCTTTTGGCTATAATTCACAATCTATATATGATAGAGACATAATTTAAACAACACATTGTTCCTAGTCTTGTGCTACTTACCCATGTGAATTATCATGTATGTGGCATATTGGATAGTAGTCAAAATGTGAAGTTGAATGCATGATGTTTTTCAATTACGTCATAATTTCGAAAAAGTATGCCTTACATTTTGGCGCATAATTCTGAAACCATACAATCTGGATCCCCAATTCAAAGTGCAGCATAAAGCTAACATCATGCCACTGGTCTGTGTCCATTTTCATGCTTGTGCCATGCTTAGAAGTGGTGAGAATCTTTCAGTGATTAAATGCATGTTTTAAATACAAAAAATCTCAATTTATTTCAAACATTTCAAGTATATTGTGTCATAATTCATGATCCATACTAGATAGAGCTTCATTTGCAAATGCAACACATTCTATAGAATATCCCACTGCAGGATGCCAAATTACATGCCTCTAGGATGTAGAGATAGTACATAAAACTAACATTGACTCCATACTGGGCGATTTTACATATCCGGCCATCTGGTCACCCTATAGAAATTAATTTTGTTTATAATCAAGTGAGTTTTTATGCTATTACGCTCATAATGCATCACATTAATCCTTATCATGTCTATAATGAGCTACAATTGAACAATAGATGAAAATGCATTCTAAACCATGTTTTTCTTTACCTTAAAAATCCTCATTGAAATAGACTTGTTACACCTATGCAGCTTTTAGCTTATGTGTAATAAGAAAATGTGCCAAAAAAAAAAGTGAAAATGACACATAGAGGTGTTTTTTCATCTGTTTATGCAGCCTAATGTGAAAACAAGTCAAACCAATGTTTTACTTTACAAAAAATAAATTCCCAAATTTCCGCATTTTACCACTTACATAAAACATCTCCTGAGAAAGTTGCATATAAATGAATCAGGGTACATTTTTTTTAAAAAACGTTTCCGGCTTGAGAATCAACATAACAAAAGGCTTAATTTGATATATCACATACCCTAAAAAAAAATCACAATATTGATTTTTTTGCATTTTTCCCAAGCTCAATGTAAAACATCCGTTGCACTGGTGCAACGAAAGGTTAAGTCGAAAAACGGAAACAGCTATAAAAAAAAATCTGAAATATATATTTCAAAAATTCCTTTTGTTTCTTTGGCCTAAACCCAAAAGGCTTCTAACAACACCTTTTTTTCAAAAATCGAACAATGTAAAAATGTCCTGCGAACTTTTTTTCTTCTCAAAATATTGTCAAAAATAGTCATTTTTAGTAGAAATAAGTGAGCGTTTGCGATTTTTTCACCAGATAAAGTTTTTTATGGTCACTGTACACTTAGGCTTCGGGTCCACATGTTTTCAATTTTTTGGTTGACCCAGAAAAAAAAAATCTTTTTTCAAAAAGCTGCACTGGTGTAGCTCTCTGAAAAAAGGCACGCCAGAATATTTTTTTCTGAAAAAAGGGGGGTGCATATGAAAGAGGGCGTCGAAATATTATGATTGAGCACGATTTTTTTTTTTACATGGGCGAATTGCAGTATGTAGCTAAGACATGTACACTTTATAGTGGCAACTCTGATGTTTGTGGCTTATAGGGACAAGGTACAAATCAAGTGTAACCTTCAGGTTGGTTTTTCTTTTTCACCTTCATGTATGTTGAAGAACTCTTTTTGCTTTTGGCTATAATTCACAATCTATATATGATAGAGACATAATTTAAACAACACATTGTTCCTAGTCTTGTGCTACTTACCCATGTGAATTATCATGTATGTGGCATATTGGATAGTAGTCAAAATGTGAAGTTGAATGCATGATGTTTTTCAATTACGTCATAATTTCGAAAAAGTATGCCTTACATTTTGGCGCATAATTCTGAAACCATACAATCTGGATCCCCAATTCAAAGTGCAGCATAAAGCTAACATCATGCCACTGTTCTGTGTCCATTTTCATGCTTGTGCCATGCTTAGAAGTGGTGAGAATCTTTCAGTGATTAAATGCATGTTTTAAATACAAAAAATCTCAATTTATTTCAAACATTTCACGTATATTGTGTCATAATTCATGATCCATACTAGATAGAGCTTCATTTGCAAATGCAACACATTCTATAGAATATCCCACTGCAGGATGCCAAATTACATGCCTCTAGGATGTAGAGATAGTACATAAAACTAACATTGACTCCATACTGGGCGATTTTACATCTCCGGCCATCTGGTCACCCTATAGAAATTAATTTTGTTTATAATCAAGTGAGTTTTTATGCTATTACGCTCATAATGCATCACATTAATCCTTATCATGTCTATAATGAGCTACAATTGAACAATAGATGAAAATGCATTCTAAACCATGTTTTTTTTTACCTTAAAAATCCTCATTGAAATAGACTTGTTACACCTATGCAGCTTTTAGCTTATGTGTAATAAGAAAATGTGCCATAAAAAAGTGAAAATGACACATAGAGGTGTTTTTCATCTGTTTATGCAGCCTAATGTGAAAACAAGTCAAACCAATGTTTTACCTTACAAAAAATAAATTCCCAAATTTCCGCATTTTACCACTTACATAAAACATCTCCTGAGAAAGTTGCATATAAATGAGTCAGGGTACATTTTTTTAAAAAAACGTTTCCGGCTTGAGAATCAACATAACAAAAGGCTTAATTTGATATATCACATACCCTAAAAAAAAATCACAATATTGATTTTTTTGCATTTTTCCCAAGCTCAATGTAAAACATCCGTTGCACTGGTGCAACGAAAGGTTAAGTCGAAAAACGGAAACAGCTATAAAAAAAAATCTGAAATATATATTTCAAAAATTCCTTTTGTTTCTTTGGCCTAAACCCAAAAGGCTTCTAACAACACCTTTTTTTCAAAAATCGAACAATGTAAAAATGTCCTGCGAACTTTTTTTCTTCTCAAAATATTGTCAAAAATAGTCATTTTTAGTAGAAATAAGTGAGCGTTTGCGATTTTTTCACCAGATAAAGTTTTTTATGGTCACTGTACACTTAGGCTTCGGGTCCACATGTTTTCAATTTTTTGGTTGACCCAGAAAAAAAAAATCTTTTTTCAAAAAGCTGCACTGGTGTAGCTCTCTGAAAAAAGGCACGCCCGAATATTTTTTTCTGAAAAAAGGGGGGTGCATATGAAAGAGGGCGTCGCAATATTATGATTGAGCACGATTTTTTTTTTTACATGGGCGAATTGCAGTATGTAGCTAAGACATGTACACTTTATAGTGGCAACTCTGATGTTTGTGGCTTATAGGGACAAGGTACAAATCAAGTGTAACCTTCAGGTTGGTTTTTCTTTTTCACCTTCATGTATGTTGAAGAACTCTTTTTGCTTTTGGCTATAATTCACAATCTATATATGATAGAGACATAATTTAAACAACACATTGTTCCTAGTCTTGTGCTACTTACCCATGTGAATTATCATGTATGTGGCATATTGGATAGTAGTCAAAATGTGAAGTTGAATGTATGATGTTTTTCAATTACGTCATAATTTCGAAAAAGTATGCCTTACATTTTGGCGCATAATTCTGAAACCATACAATCTGGATCCCCAATTCAAAGTGCAGCATAAAGCTAACATCATGCCACTGTTCTGTGTCCATGTTCATGTTTGTGCCATGCTTAGAAGTGGTGAGAATCTTTCAGTGATTAAATGCATGTTTTAAATACAAAAAATCTCAATTTATTTCAAACATTTCATGTATATTGTGTCATAATTCATGATCCATACTAGATAGAGCTTCATTTGCAAATGCAACACATTCTATAGAATATCCCACTGCAGGATGCCAAATTACATGCCTCTAGGATGTAGAGATAGTACATAAAACTAACATTGACTCCATACTGGGCGATTTTACATCTCCGGCCATCTGGTCACCCTATAGAAACTAATTTTGTTTATAATCAAGTGAGTTTTTATGCTATTACGCTCATAATGCATCACATTAATCCTTATCATGTCTATAATGAGCTACAATTGAACAATAGATGAAAATGCATTCTAAACCATGTTTTTTTTTACCTTAAAAATCCTCATTGAAATAGACTTGTTACACCTATGCAGCTTTTAGCTTATGTGTAATAAGAAAATGTGCCATAAAAAAGTGAAAATGACACATAGAGGTGTTTTTTCATCTGTTTATGCAGCCTAATGTGAAAACAAGTCAAACCAATGTTTTACTTTACAAAAAATAAATTCCCAAATTTCCGCATTTTACCACTTACATAAAACATCTCCTGAGAAAGTTGCATATAAATGAGTCAGGGTACATTTTTTTTTTAAATGTTTCCGGCTTGAGAATCAACATAACAAAAGGCTTAATTTGATATATCACATACCCTAAAAAAAAATCACAATATTGATTTTTTTGCATTTTTCCCAAGCTCAATGTAAAACATCCGTTGCACTTGTGCTACGAAAGGTTAAGTCGAAAAACGGAAACAGCTATAAAAAAAAATCTGAAACATATATTTAAAAAATTCCTTTTGTTTCTTTGGCCTAAACCCAAAAGGCTTCCAAAAACACCTTTTTTTCAAAAATCGAACAATGTAAAAACTGTCCTGCGAACTTTTTTTCTTCTCAAAATATTGTCAAAAATAGTAATTTTTAGTATAAATTAGTGACCGTTTGAGATTTTTTCACCAGATAAAGTGTTTTATGGTCACTGTACACTTAGGCTTCGGGTCCACATGTTTTCAATTTTTTGGTTGACCCAGAAAAAAAAAATCTTTTTTCAAAAAGCTGCACTGGTGTAGCTCTCTGAAAAAAGGCACGCCCGAATATTTTTTTCTGAAAAAAGGGGGTGCATATGAAAGAGGGCGTCGAAATATTATGATTGAGCACGATTTTTTTTTCCGACATGGGCGAATTGCAGTATGTAGCTAAGACATGTACACTTTATAGTGGCAACTCTGATGTTTGTGGCTTATAGGGACAAGGTACAAATCAAGTGTAACCTTCAGGTTGGTTTTTCTTTTTCACCTTCATGTATGTTGAAGAACTCTTTTTGCTTTTGGCTATAATTCACAATCTATATATGATAGAGACATAATTTAAACAACACATTGTTCCTAGGCTTGTGCTACTTACCCATGTGAATTATCATGTATGTGGCATATTGGATAGTAGTCAAAATGTGAAGTTGAATGTATGATGTTTTTCAATTACGTCACAAGTTCGAAAAAGTATGCCTTACATTTTGGCCCATAATTCTGAACCCATACAATCTGGATCTCAATTCAAAGTGCCGCATAATGCTAACATCATGCCACTGTTCTGTGTCCATTTTCATGCTTATGCCATGCTTAGAAGTGGTGAGAATTTTTCAGTGATTAAATGCATGTTTTAAATACAAAAAATCTCAATTTATTTCAAACATTTCACGTATATTGTGTCATACTTCATGATCCATACTAGATAGAGCTTCATTTGCAAATGCAACACATTCTATAGAATATCCCACTGCAGGATGCCAAATTATATGACTCTAGGGTGTAGAGAGAGTACATAAAACTAACATTGACTCCATACTGGGCGATTTTACATCTCCGGCCATCTGGTCACCCTATAGAAATTAATTTTGTTTATAATCAAGTGAGTTTTTATGCTATTACGCTCATAATGCATCACATTAATCCTTATCATGTCTATAATGAGCTACAATTGAACAATAGATGAAAATGCATTCTAAACCATGTTTTTTTTTACCTTAAAAATCCTCATTGAAATAGACTTGTTACACCTATGCAGCTTTTAGCTTATGTGTAATAAGAAAATGTGCCATAAAAAAGTGAAAATGACACATAGAGGTGTTTTTTCATCTGTTTATGCAGCCTAATGTGAAACCAAGTCAAACCAATGTTTTACTTTACAAAAAATAAATTCCCAAATTTCCGCATTTTACCACTTACAAAAAACATCTCCTGAGAAAGTTGCATATAAATGAGTCAGGGTACATTTTGTTTTTTTAAACGTTTCCGGCTTGAGAATCAACATAACAAAAGGCTTAATTTGATATATCACATACCCTAAAAAAAAATCACAATATTGATTTTTTTGCATTTTTCCCAAGCTCAATGTAAAACATCCGTTGCACTGGTGCTACGAAAGGTTAAGTCGAAAAACGGAAACAGCTATAAAAAAAAATCTGAAATATATATTTCAAAAATTCCTTTTGTTTCTTTGGCCTAAACCCAAAAGGCTTCCAAAAACACCTTTTTTTCAAAAATCGAACAATGTAAAAACTGTCCTGCGAACTTTAATTCTTCTCAAAATATTGTCAATAATAGTAATTTTTAGTATAAATAAGTGAGCGTTTGAGATTTTTTCACCAGATAAAGTTTTTTATGGTCACTGTACACTTAGGCTTCGGGTCCACATGTTTTCAATTTTTTGGTTGACACAGAAAAAAAAAATCTTTTTTCAAAAAGCTGCACTGGTGTAGCTCTCTGAAAAAAGGCACGCCCGAATATTTTTTTCTGAAAAAAGGGGGGTGCATATGAAAGAGGGCGTCGAAATATTATGATTGAGCACGATTTTTTTTTCCGACATGGGCGAATTGCAGTATGTAGCTAAGACATGTACACTTTATAGTGGCAACTCTGATGTTTGTGGCTTATAGGGACAAGGTACAAATCAAGTGTAACCTTCAGGTTGGTTTTTCTTTTTCACCTTCATGTATGTTGAAGAACTCATTTTGCTTTTGGCTATAATTCACAATCTATATATGATAGAGACATAATTTAAACAACACATTGTTCCTAGTCTTGTGCTACTTACCCATGTGAATTATCATGTATGTGGCATATTGGATAGTAGTCAAAATGTGAAGTTGAATGTATGATGTTTTTCAATTACGTCACAAGTTCGAAAAAGTATGCCTTATATTTTGGCCCATAATTCTGAAACCATACAATCTGGATCTCAATTCAAAGTGCCGCATAATGCTAACATCATGCCAATGTTCTGTGTCCATTTTCATGCTTATGCCATGCTTAGAAGTGGTGAGAATTTTTCAGTGATTAAATGCATGTTTTAAATACAAAAAATCTCAATTTATTTCAAACATTTCACGTATATTGTGTCATAATTCATGATCCATACTAGATAGAGCTTCATTTGCAAATGCAACACATTCTATAGAATATCCCACTGCAGGATGCCAAATTACATGCCTCTAGGATGTAGAGAAAGTACATAAAACTAACATTGACTCCATACTGGGCGATTTTACATCTCCGGCCATCTGGTCACCCTATAGAAATTAATTTTGTTTATAATCAAGTGAGTTTTTATGCTATTACGCTCATAATGCATCACATTAATCCTTATCATGTCTATAATGAGCTACAATTGAACAATAGATGAAAATGCATTCTAAATCATGTTTTTTTTTACCTTAAAAATCCTCATTGAAATAGACTTGTTACTCCTATGCAGCTTTTAGCTTATGTGTAATAAGAAAATGTGCCATAAAAAAGTGAAAATGACACATAGAGGTGTTTTTTCATCTGTTTATGCAGCCTAATGTGAAAACAAGTCAAACCAATGTTTTACTTTACAAAAAATAAATTCCCAAATTTCCGCATTTTACCACTTGCAAAAAACATCTCCTGAGAAAGTTGCATATAAATGAGTCAGGGTACATTTTTTTTTTAAACGTTTCCGGCTTGAGAATCAACATAACAAAAGGCTTAATTTGATATATCACATACCCTAAAAAAAAATCACAATATTGATTTTTTTGCATTTTTCCCAAGCTCAATGTAAAACATCCGTTGCACTGGTGCTACGAAAGGTGAAGTCGAAAAACGGAAACAGCTATAAAAAAAAATCTGAAATATATATTTCAAAAATTCATTTTGTTTCTTTGGCCTAAACCCAAAAGGCTTCCAAAAACACCTTTTTTTCAAAAATCGAACAATGTAAAAACTGTCCTGCAAACTTTTTTTCTTCTCAAAATATTGTCAAAAGTAGTAATTTTTAGTATAAATAAGTGACCGTTTGAGATTTTTTCACCAGATAACGTTTTTTATGGTCACTGTACACTTAGGCTTCGGGTCCACATGTTTTCAATTTTTTGGTTGACCCAGAAAAAAAAAATCTTTTTTCAAAAAGCTGCACTGGTGTAGCTCTCTGAAAAAAGGCACGCCCGAATATTTTTTTCTGAAAAAAGGGGGGTGCATATGAAAGAGGGTGTCGAAATATTATGATTGAGCACGATTTTTTTTCCGACATGGGCGAATTGCAGTATGTAGCTAAGACATGTACACTTTATAGTGGCAACTCTGATGTTTGTGGCTTATAGGGACAAGGTACAAATCAAGTGAAACCTTCAGGTTGGTTTTTCTTTTTCACCTTCATGTATGTTGAAGAACTCATTTTGCTTTTGGCTATAATTCACAATCTATATATGATAGAGACATAATTTAAACAACACATTGTTTCTAGTCTTGTGCTACTTACCCATGTGAATTATCATGTATGTGGCATATTGGATAGTAGTCAAAATGTGAAGTTGAATGTATGATGTTTTTCAATTACGTCACAAGTTCGAAAAAGTATGCCTTACATTTTGGCCCATAATTCTGAAACCATACAATCTGGATCTCAATTCAAAGTGCCGCATAATGCTAACATCATGCCACTGTTCTGTGTCCATTGTCATGCTTATGCCATGCTTAGAAGTGGTGAGAATCTTTCAGTGATTAAATGCATGTTTTAAATACAAAAAATCTCAATTTATTTCAAACATTTCACGTATATTGTGTCATAATTCATGATCCATACTAGATAGAGCTTCATTTGCAAATGCAGCACATTCTATAGAATATCCCACTGCAGGATGACAAATTACATGCCTCTAGGATGTAGAGAAAGTACATAAAACTAACATTGACTCCATACTGGGCGATTTTACATCTCCGGCCATCTGGTCACCCTATAGAAATTAATTTTGTTTATAATCAAGTGAGTTTTTATGCTATTACGCTCATAATGCATCACATTAATCCTTATCATGTCTATAATGAGCTACAATTGAACAATAGATGAAAATGCATTCTAAACCATGTTTTTTTTACCTTACAAATCCTCATTGAAATAGACTTGTTACACCTATGCAGCTTTTAGCTTATGTGTAATAAGAAAATGTGCCATAAAAAGTGAAAATGACACATAGAGGTGTTTTTTCATCTGTTTATGCAGCCTAATGTGAAAACAAGTCAAACCAATGTTTTACTTTACAAAAAATAAATTCCCAAATTTCCGCATTTTACCACTTACATAAAACATCTCCTGAGAAAGTTGCATATAAATGAGTCAGGGTACATTTTTTTTAAACGTTTCCGGCGTGAAAATCAACATAACAAAAGGCTTAATTTGATATATCACATACCCTAAAAAAAAATCACAATATTGATTTTTTTGCATTTTTCCCAAGCTCAATGTAAGACATCCGTTGGACTGGTGCTACGAAAGGTTAAGTCGAAAAAAGGAAACAGCTATAAAAAAAAATCTGAAATATATATTTCAAAAATTCCTTTTGTTTCTTTGGCCTAAACCCAAAAGGCTTCCAAAAACACCTTTTTTTCAAAAATCGAACAATGTAAAAACTGTCCTGCGAACTTTTTTTCTTCTCAAAATATTGTCAAAAATAGTAATTTTTAGTATAAATAAGTGAGCGTTTGAGATTTTTTCACCAGATAACGTTTTTTATGGTCACTGTACACTTAGGCTTCGGATCCACATGTTTTCAATTTTTTGTTTTTTTTGTTTTTTTTCAAAAAGCTGCACTGGTGAAGCTCTCTGAAAAAAGGCACGCCCGAATATTTTTTTCTGAAAAAAGGGGGGTGCATATGAAAGAGGGCGTCGAAATATTATGATTGAGCACGATTTTTTTTCCGACATGGGCGAATTGCAGTATGTAGCTAAGACATGTACACTTTATAGTGGCAACTCTGATGTTTGTGGCTTATAGGGACAAGGTACAAATCAAGTGAAACCTTCAGGTTGGTTTTTCTTTTTCACCTTCATGTATGTTGAAGAACTCATTTTGCTTTTGGCTATAATTCACAATCTATATATGATAGAGACATAATTTAAACAACACATTGTTCCTAGTCTTGTGCTACTTACCCATGTGAATTATCATGTATGTGGCATATTGGATAGTAGTCAAAATGTGAAGTTGAATGTATGATGTTTTTCAATTACGTCACAAGTTCGAAAAAGTATGCCTTACATTTTGGCCCATAATTCTGAAACCATACAATCTGGATCTCAATTCAAAGTGCCGCATAATGCTAACATCATGCCACTGTTCTGTGTCCATTTTCATGCTTATGCCATGCTTAGAAGTGGTGAGAATCTTTCAGTGATTAAATGCATGTTTTAAATACAAAAAATCTCAATTTATTTCAAACATTTCACGTATATTGTGTCATAATTCATGATCCATACTAGATAGAGCTTCATTTGCAAATGCAACACATTCTATAGAATATCCCACTGCAGGATGCCAAATTACATGCCTCTAGGATGTGGAGAAAGTACATAAAACTAACATTGACTCCATACTGGGCGATTTTACATCTCCGGCCATCTGGTCACCCTATAGAAATTAATTTTGTTTATAATCAAGTGAGTTTTTATGCTATTACGCTCATAATGCATCACATTAATCCTTATCATGTCTATAATGAGCTACAATTGAACAATAGATGAAAATGCATTCTAAACCATGTTTTTTTTACCTTAAAAATCCTCATTGAAATAGACTTGTTACACCTATGCAGCTTTTAGCTTATGTGTAATAAGAAAATGTGCCATAAAAAGTGAAAATGACACATAGAGGTGTTTTTTCATCTGTTTATGCAGCCTAATGTGAAAACAAGTCAAACCAATGTTTTACTTTACAAAAAATAAATTCCCAAATTTCCGCATTTTACCACTTACATAAAACATCTCCTGAGAAAGTTGCATATAAATGAGTCAGGGTACATTTTTTTTTTTAAACGTTTCCGGCTTGAGAATCAACATAACAAAAGGCTTAATTTGATATATCACATACCCTAAAAAAAAATCACAATATTGATTTTTTTGCATTTTTCCCAAGCTCAATGTAAGACATCCGTTGGACTGGTGCTACGAAAGGTTAAGTCGAAAAAAGGAAACAGCTATAAAAAAAAGATCTGAAATATATATTTCAAAAATTCCTTTTGTTTCTTTGGCCTAAACCCAAAAGGCTTCCAAAAACACCTTTTTTTCAAAAATCGAACAATGTAAAAACTGTCCTGCGAACTTTTTTTCTTCTCAAAATATTGTCATAAATAGTAATTTTTAGTATAAATAAGTGAGCGTTTGAGATTTTTTCACCAGATAAAGTTTTTTATGGTCACTGTACACTTAGGCTTCGGATCCACATGTTTTCAATTTTTTGGTTGACACAGAAAAAAAAAATCTTTTTTCAAAAAGCTGCACTGGTGTAGCTCTCTGAAAAAAGGCACGCCCGAATATTTTTTTCTGAAAAAAGGGGGGTGCATATGAAAGAGGGCGTCGAAAATATTATGATTGAGCACAATTTTATTTTCCGACATGGGCGAATTGCAGTATGTAGCTAAGACATGTACACTTTATAGTGG
Source organism: Triturus cristatus (assembly GCF_964204655.1). Taxonomy (NCBI): domain Eukaryota; kingdom Metazoa; phylum Chordata; class Amphibia; order Caudata; family Salamandridae; genus Triturus; species Triturus cristatus. Next base: position 207,647,102 of record NC_140594.1, on the reverse strand, counting down.
CAACTCTGATGTTTGTGGCTTATAGGGACAAGGTACAAATCAAGTGTAACCTTCAGGTTGGTTTTTCTTTTTCACCTTCATGTATGTTGAAGAACTCATTTTGCTTTTGGCTATAATTCACAATCTATATATGATAGAGACATAATTTAAACAACACATTGTTCCTAGTCTTGTGCTACTTACCCATGTGAATTATCATGTATGTGGCATATTGGATAGTAGTCAAAATGTGAAGTTGAATGTATGATGTTTTTCAATTACGTCACAAGTTCGAAAAAGTATGCCTTACATTTTGGCCCATAATTCTGAAACCATACAATCTGGATCTCAATTCAAAGTGCCGCATAATGCTAACATCATGCCACTGTTCTGTGTCCATTTTCATGCTTATGCCATGCTTAGAAGTGGTGAGAATCTTTCAGTGATTAAATGCATGTTTTAAATACAAAAAATCTCAATTTATTTCAAACATTTCACGTATATTGTGTCATAATTCATGATCCATACTAGATAGAGCTTCATTTGCAAATGCAACACATTCTATAGAATATCCCACTGCAGGATGCCAAATTACATGCCTCTAGGATGTAGAGAAAGTACATAAAACTAACATTGACTCCATACTGGGCGATTTTACATCTCCGGCCATCTGGTCACCCTATAGAAATTAATTTTGTTTATAATCAAGTGAGTTTTTATGCTATTACGCTCATAATGCATCACATTAATCCTTATCATGTCTATAATGAGCTACAATTGAACAATAGATGAAAATGCATTCTAAACCATGTTTTTTTTACCTTAAAAATCCTCATTGAAATAGACTTGTTACACCTATGCAGCTTTTAGCTTATGTGTAATAAGAAAATGTGCCATAAAAAGTGAAAATGACACATAGAGGTGTTTTTTCATCTGTTTATGCAGCCTAATGTGAAAACAAGTCAAACCAATGTTTTACTTTACAAAAAATAAATTCCCAAATTTCCGCATTTTACCACTTACATAAAACATCTCCTGAGAAAGTTGCATATAAATGAGTCAGGGTACATTTTTTTTTTAAACGTTTCCGGCTTGAGAATCAACATAACAAAAGGCTTAATTTGATATATCACATACCCTAAAAAAAAATCACAATATTGATTTTTTTGCATTTTTCCCAAGCTCAATGTAAGACATCCGTTGGACTGGTGCTACGAAAGGTTAAGTCGAAAAAAGGAAACAGCTATAAAAAAAAATCTGAAATATATATTTCAAAAATTCCTTTTGTTTCTTTGGCCTAAACCCAAAAGGCTTCCAAAAACACCTTTTTTTCAAAAATCGAACAATGTAAAAACTGTCCTGCGAACTTTTTTTCTTCTCAAAATATTGTCATAAATAGTAATTTTTAGTATAAATAAGTGAGCGTTTGAGATTTTTTCACCAGATAAAGTTTTTTATGGTCACTGTACACTTAGGCTTCGGATCCACATGTTTTCAATTTTTTGGTTGACACAGAAAAAAAAAATCTTTTTTCAAAAAGCTGCACTGGTGTAGCTCTCTGAAAAAAGGCACGCCCGAATATTTTTTTCTGAAAAAAGGGGGGTGCATATGAAAGAGGGCGTCGAAAATATTATGATTGAGCACAATTTTATTTTCCGACATGGGCGAATTGCAGTATGTAGCTAAGACATGTACACTTTATAGTGGCAACTCTGATGTTTGTGGCTTATAGGGACAAGGTACAAATCAAGTGTAACCTTCAGGTTGGTTTTTCTTTTTCACCTTCATGTATGTTGAAGAACTCATTTTGCTTTTGGCTATAATTCACAATCTATATATGATAGAGACATAATTTAAACAACACATTGTTCCTAGTCTTGTGCTACTTACCCATGTGAATTATCATGTATGTGGCATATTGGATAGTAGTCAAAATGTGAAGTTGAATGTATGATGTTTTTCAATTACGTCACAAGTTCGAAAAAGTATGCCTTACATTTTGGCCCATAATTCTGAAACCATACAATCTGGATCTCAATTCAAAGTGCCGCATAATGCAAACATCATGCCACTGTTCTGTGTCTATTTTCATGCTTATGCCATGCTTAGAAGTGGTGAGAATTTTTCAGTGATTAAATGCATGTTTTAAATACAAAAAATCTCAATTTATTTCAAACATTTCACGTATATTGTGTCATAATTCATGATCCATACTAGATAGAGCTTCATTTGCAAATGCAACACATTCTATAGAATATCCCACTGCAGGATGCCAAATTACATGCCTCTAGGATGTAGAGAAAGTACATAAAACTAACATTGACTCCATACTGGGCGATTTTACATCTCCGGCCATCTGGTCGCCCTATAGAAACTAATTTTGTTTATAATCAAGTGAGTTTTTATGCTATTACGCTCATAATGCATCACATTAATCCTTATCATGTCTATAATGAGCTACAATTGAACAATAGATGAAAATGCATTCTAAACCATGTTTTTTTTTACCTTAAAAATCCTCATTGAAATAGACTTGTTACACCTATGCAGCTTTTAGCTTATGTGTAATAAGAAAATGTGCCATAAAAAAGTGAAAATGACACATAGAGGTGTTTTTTCATCTGTTTATGCAGCCTAATGTGAAAACAAGTCAAACCAATGTTTTACTTTACAAAAAATAAATTCCCAAATTTCCGCATTTTACCACTTACATAAAACATCTCCTGAGAAAGTTGCATATAAATGAGTCAGGGTACATTTTTTTTTTAAACGTTTCCGGCTTGAGAATCAACATAACAAAGGGCTTAATTTGATATATCACATACCCTAAAAAAAAAATCACAATATTGATTTTTTTGCATTTTTCCCAAGCTCAATGTAAAACATCCGTTGCGCTAGTGCTACGAAAGGTTAAGTCGAAAAACGGAAACAGCTATAAAAAAAAATCTGAAATATATATTTCAAAAATTCCTTTTGTTTCTTTGGCCGAAACCCAAAAGGCTTCCAAAAACACCTTTTTTTCAAAAATCGAACAATGTAAAAACTGTCCTGCGAACTTTTTTTCTTCTCAAAATATTGTCAAAAGTAGTAATTTTTAGTATAAATAAGTGACAGTTTGAGATTTTTTCACCAGATAACGTGTTTTATGGTCACTGTACACTTAGGCTTCGGGTCCACATGTTTTCAATTTTTTGGTTGACCCAGAAAAAAAAATCTTTTTTCAAAAAGCTGCACTGGTGTAGCTCTCTGAAAAAAGGCACGCCCGAATATTTTTTTCTGAAAAAAGGGGGGTGCATATGAAAGAGGGCGTCGAAATATTATGATTGAGCACGATTTTTTTTTTCCGACATGGGCGAATTGCAGTATGTAGCTAAGACATGTACACTTTATAGTGGCAACTCTGATGTTTGTGGCTTATAGGGACAAGGTACAAATCATGTGTAACCTTCAGGTTGGTTTTTCTTTTTCACCTTCATGTATGTTGAAGAACTCTTTTTGCTTTTGGCTATAATTCACAATCTATATATGATAGAGACATAATTTAAAAAACACATTGTTCCTAGTCTTGTGCTACTTACCCATGTGAATTATCATGTATGTGGCATATTGGATAGTAGTCAAAATGTGAAGTTGAATGTATGATGTTTTTCAATTACATCACAAGTTCAAAAAAGTATGCCTTACATTTTGGCCCATAATTCTAAAACCATACAATCTGGATCTCAATTCAAAGTGCCGCATAATGCTAACATCATGCCACTGTTCTGTGTCCATTTTCATGCTTGTGCCATGCTTAGAAGTGGTGAGAATCTTTCAGTGATTAAATGCATGTTTTAAATACAAAAAATCTCAATTTATTTCAAACATTTCACGTATATTGTGTCATAATTCATGATCCATACTAGATAGAGCTTCATTTGCAAATGCAACACATTCTATATAATATCCCACTGCAGGATGCCAAATTACATGCCTCTAGGATGTAGAGAAAGTACATAAAACTAACATTGACTCCATACTGGGCGATTTTACATCTCCGGCCATCTGGTCACCCTATAGAAACTAATTTTGTTTATAATCAAGTGAGTTTTTATGCTATTACGCTCATAATGCATCGCATTAATCCTTATCATGTCTATAATGAGCTACAATTGAACAATAGATGAAAATGCTTTCTAAACCATGTTTTTTTTACCTTAAAAATCCTCACTGAAATAGACTTGTTACACCTATGCAGCTTTTAGCTTATGTGTAATAAGAATATGTGCCATAAAAAAGTGAAAATGACACATAGAGGTGTTTTTTCATCTGTTTATGCAGCCTAATGTGAAAACAAGTCAAACCAATGTTTTACTTTACAAAATTTTTTTTCCAAATTTCCGCATTTTACCACTTACATAAAACATCTCCTGAGAAAGTTGCATATAAATGAGTCAGGGTACATTTTTTTTTTTAAACGTTTACGGCTTGAGAATCAACATAACAAAAGGCTTAATTTGATATATCACATACCCTAAAAAAAAATCACAATATTGATTTTTTTGCATTTTTCCCAAGCTCAATGTAAAACATCCGTTGCACTGGTGCTACGAAAGGTTAAGTCGAAAAACGGAAACAGCTATAAAAAAAATCTGAAATATATATTTCAAAAATTCCTTTTGTTTCTTTGGCCTAAACCCAAAAGGCTTCCAAAAACACCTTTTTTTCAAAAATCGAACAATGTAAAAACTGTCCTGCGAACTTTTTTTCTTCTCAAAATATTGTCAAAAATAGTAATTTTTAGTATAAATAAGTGAGTGTTTGAGATTTTTTCACCAGATAAAGTTTTTTATGGTCACTGTACACTTAGGCTTCGGGTCCACATGTTTTCAATTTTTTGGTTGACCCAGAAAAAAAAAATCTTTTTTCAAAAAGCTGCACTTGTGTAGCTCTCTGAAAAAAGGCACGCCCGAATATTTTTTTCTGAAAAAAGGGGGGTGCATATGAAAGAGGGCGTCGAAATATTATGATTGAGCACGATTTTTTTTTCCGACATGGGCGAATTGCAGTATGTAGCTAAGACATGTACACTTTATAGTGGCAACTCTGATGTTTGTGGCTTATAGGGACAAGGTACAAATCTCGTGTAACCTTCAGGTTGGTTTTTCTTTTTCACCTTCATGTATGTTGAAGAACTCTTTTTGCTTTTGGCTATAATTCACAATCTATATATGATAGAGACATAATTTAAACAACACATTGTTCCTAGTCTTGTGCTACTTACCCATGTGAATTATCATGTATGTGGCATATTGGATAGTAGTCAAAATGTGAAGTTGAATGTATGATGTTTTTCAATTACGTCATAATTTCGAAAAAGTATGCCTTACATTTTGGCCCATAATTCTGAAACCATACAATCTGGATCTCAATTCAAAGTGCCGCATAATAATAACATCATGCCACTGTTCTGTGTCCATTTTCATGCTTGTGCCATGCTTAGAAGTGGTGAGAATCTTTCAGTTATTAAATGCATGTTTTAAATACAAAAAATCTCAATTTATTTCAAACATTTCACGTATATTGTGTCATAATTCATGATCCATACTAGATAGAGCTTCATTTGCAAATGCAACACATTCTATAGAATATCCCACTGTAGGATGCCAAATTACATGCCTCTAGGATGTAGAGAAAGTACATAAAACTAACATTGACTCCATACTGGGCGATTTTACATCTCCGGCCATCTGGTCACCCTATAGAAACTCATTTTGTTTATAATCAAGTGAGTTTTTATGCTATCACGCTCATAATGCATCACATTAAGCCTTATCATGTCTATAATGAGCTACAATTGAACAATAGATGAAAATGCATTCTAAACCATGTTTTTTTTTCCTTAAAAATCCTCATTGAAATAGACTTGTTACACCTATGCAGCTTTTGGCTTATGTGTAATAAGAAAATGTGCCATAAAAAAGTGAAAATGACACATAGAGGTGTTTTTTCATCTGTTTATGCAGCCTAATGTGAAAACAAGTCAAACCAATGTTTTACTTTACAAAAAATAAATTCCCAAATTTCCGCATTTTACCACTTACATAAAACATCTCCTGAGAAAGTTGCATATAAATGAGTCAGGGTACATTTGTTTTTTTAAACGTTTCCGGCTTGAGAATCAACATAACAAAAGGCTTAATTTGATATATCACATACCCTAAAAAAAAATCACAGTATTGATTTTTTTGCATTTTTCCCAAGCTCAATGTAAAACATCCGTTGCACTGGTGCTACGAAAGGTTAAGTCGGAAAACGGAAACAGCTATAAAAAAAAATCTGAAATATATATTTCAAAAATTCCTTTTGTTTCTTTGGCCTAAACCCAAAAGGCTTCCAAAAACACCTTTTTTTCAAAAATCGAACAATGTAAAAACTGTCCTGCGAACTTTTTTTCTTCTCAAAATATTGTCAAAAATAGTAATTTTTAGTATAAATAAGTGAGCGTTTGAGATTTTTTCACCAGATAAAGTTTTTTATGGTCACTGTACACTTAGGCTTTGGGTCCACATGTTTTCAATGTTTTGGTTGACCCAGAAAAACAAATTCTTTTTTCAAAAAGCTGCACTGGTGTAGCTCTCTGAAAAAAGGCACGCCCGAATATTTTTTTCTGAAAAAAGGGGGGTGCATATGAAAGAGGGCGTCGAAATATTATGATTGAGCACGATTTTTTTTTCCGACATGGGCAAATTGCAGTATGTAGCTAAGACATGTACACTTTATAGTGGCAACTCTGATGTTTGTGGCTTATAAGGACAAGGTACAAATCAAGTGTAACCTTCAGGTTGTTTTTCTTTTTCACCTTCATGTATGTTGAAGAACTCATTTTGCTTTTGGCTATAATTCACAATCTATATATGATAGAGACATAATTTAAACAACACATTGTTCCAAGTCTTGTGCTACTTACCCATGTGAATTATCATGTATGTGGCATATTGGATAGTAGTCAAAATGTGAAGTTGAATGTATGATGTTTTTCAATTACGTCACAAGTTCGAAAAAGTATGCCTTACATTTTGGCCCATAATTCTGAAACCATACAATCTGGATCCCCAATTCAAAGTGCAGCATAAGGCTAACATCATGCCACTGTTCTGTGTCCATTTTCATGCTTGTGCCATGCTTAGAAGTGGTGAGAATCTTTCAGTGATTAAATACATGTTTTAAATACAAAAAATCTCAATTTATTTCAAACATTTCACGTATATTGTGTCATAATTCATGATCCATACTAGATAGAGCTTCATTTGCAAATGCACCACATTCTATAGAATATCCCACTGCAGGATGCCAAATTACATGCCTCTAGGATGTAGAGAAAGTACATAAAACTAACATTGACTCCATACTGGGCGATTTTACATCTCCGGCCATCTGGTCGCCCTATAGAAACTAATTTTGTTTATAATCAAGTGAGTTTTTATGCTATTACGCTCATAATGCATCACATTAATCCTTATCATGTCTATAATGAGCTACAATTGAACAATAGATGAAAATGCATTGTAAACCATTTTTTATTACCTTAAAAATCCTCATTGAAATAGACTTGTTACACCTATGCAGCTTTTAGCTTATGTGTAATAAGAAAATGTGCCATAAAAAAGTGAAAATGACACATAGAGGTGTTTTTTCATCTGTTTATACAGCCTAATGTGAAAACAAGTCAAACCAATGTTTTACTTTACAAAAAATAAATTCCCAAATTTCCGCATTTTACCACTTACATAAAACATCTCCTGAGAAAGTTGCATATAAATGAGTCAGGGTACATTTTTTTTTTAAACGTTTCCGGCTTGAGAATCAACATAACAAAAGGCTTAATTTGATATATCACATACCCTAAAAAAAAATCACAATATTGTTTTTTTTGCATTTTTCCCAAGCTCAATGTAAAACATCCGTTTCACTGGTGCTACGAAAGGTTAAGTCGGAAAACGGAAACAGCTATAAAAAAAATCTGAAATATATATTTCAAAAATTCCTTTTGTTTCTTTGGCCTAAACCCAAAAGGCTTCCAAAAACACCCTTTTTTCAAAAATCGAACAATGTAAAAACTGTCCTGCGAACTTTTTTTCTTCTCAAAATATTGTCAAAAATAGTAATTTTTAGTATAAATAAGTGAGCGTTTGAGATTTTTTCACCAGATAAAGTTTTTTATGGTCACTGTACACTTAGGCTTTGGGTCCACATGTTTTCAATTTTTTGGTTGACCCAGAAAAAAAAATTCTTTTTTCAAAAAGCTGCACTGGTGTAGCTCTCTGAAAAAAGGCACGCCCGAATATTTGTTTCTGAAAAAAGGGGGGTGCATATGAAAGAGGGCGTCGAAATATTATGATTGAGCACGATTTTTTTTGCCGACATGGGCGAATTGCAGTATGTAGCTAAGACATGTACACTTTATAGTGGCAACTCTGATGTTTGTGGCTTATAGGGACAAGGTACAAATCAAGTGTAACCTTCAGGTTGGTTTTTCTTTTTCACCTTCATGTATGTTGAAGAACTCATTTTGCTTTTGGCTATAATTCACAATCTATATATGATAGAGACATAATTTAAATAACACATTGTTCCTAGTCTTGTGCTACTTACCCATGTGAATTATCATGTATGTGGCATATTGGATAGTAGTCAAAATGGGAAGTTGAATGTATGATGTTTTTCAATTACGTCACAAGTTCGAAAAAGTATGCCTTACATTTTGGCCCATAATTCTGAAACCATACAATCTGGATCCCCAATTCAAAGTGCAGCATAAAGCTAACATCATGCCACTGTTCTGTGTCCATTTTCATGGTTGTGCCATGCTTAGAAGTGGTGAGAATCTTTCAGTGATTAAATGCATGTTTTAAATACAAAAAATCTCAATTTATTTCAAACATTTCACATATATTGTGTCATAATTCATGATCCATACTAGATAGAGCTTCATTTGCAAATGGAACACATTCTATAGAATATCCCACTGCAGGATGCCAAATTACATGCCTCTAGGATGTAGAGAAAGTACATAAAACTAACATTGACTCCATACTGGGCGATTTTACATCTCTGGCCATCTGGTCACCCTATAGAAACTAATTTTGTTTATAATCAAGTGAGTTTTTATGCTATTACGCTCATAATGCATCAGATTATTCCTTATCATGTCTATAATGAGCTACAATTGAACAATAGATGAAAATGCATTCTAAACCATTTTTTTTTACCTTAAAAATCCTCATTGAAATAGACTTGTTACACCTATGCAGCTTTTAGCTTATGTGTAATAAGAAAATGTGCCATAAAAAAGTGAAAATGACACATAGATGTGTTTTTTCATCTGTTTATGCAGCCTAATGTGAAAACAAGTCAAACCAATGTTTTACTTTACAAAAAATAAATTCCCAAATTTCCGCATTTTACCACTTACATAAAACATCTCCTGAGAAAGTTGCATATAAATGAGTCAGGGTACATTTTTTTTTTTAACGTTTCCGGCTTGAGAATCAACATAACAAAAGGCTTAATTTGATATATCACATACCCTAAAAAAAAATCACAATATTGATTTTTTTGCATTTTTCCAAGCTCAATGTAAAACATCCGTTGCACTGGTGCTACGAAAGGTTAAGTCGGAAAACGGAAACAGCTATAAAAATAAATCTGAAATATATATTTCAAAAATTCCTTTTGTTTCTTTGGCCTAAACCCAAAAGGCTTCCAAAAACACCTTTTTTTCAAAAATCGAACAATGTAAAAACTGTCCTGCGAACTTTTTTTCTTCTCAAAATATTGTCAAAAATAGTAATTTTTAGTATAAATAAGTGAGCGTTTGAGATTTTTTCACCAGATAAAGTTTTTTATGGTCACTGTACACTTAGGCTTCGGGTCCACATGTTTTCAATTTTTTGGTTGACCCAGAAAAAAAAAATCTTTTTTCAAAAAGCTGCACTGGTGTAGCTCTCTGAAAAAAGGCACGCCCGAATATTTTTTTCTGAAAAAAGGGGGGTGCATATGAAAGAGGGCGTCGAAATATTATGATTGAGCACGATTTTTTTTTCCGACATGGGGGAATTGCAGTATGTAGCTAAGACATGTACACTTTATAGTGGCAACTCTGATGTTTGTGGCTTATAGGGACAAGGTACAAATCAAGTGTAACCTTCAGGTTGGTTTTTCTTTTTCACCTTCATGTATGTTGAAGAACTCATTTTGCTTTTGGCTATAATTCACAATCTATATATGATAGAGACATAATTTAAACAACACATTGTTCCTAGTCTTGTGCTACTTACCCATGTGAATTATCATGTATGAGGCATATTGGATAGTAGTCAAAATGTGAAGTTGAATGTATGATGTTTTTCAATTACGTCACAAGTTCGAAAAAGTATGCCTTACATTTTGGCCCATAATTCTGAAACCATACAATCTGGATCTCAATTCAAAGTGCCGCATAATGCTAACATCATGCCACTGTTCTGTGTCCATTTTCATGCTTGTGCCATGCTTAGAAGTGGTGAGAATCTTTCAGTGATTAAATGCATGTTTTAAATACAAAAAATCTCAATTTATTTCAAACATTTCACGTATATTGTGTCATAATTCATGATCCATACTAGATAGAGCTTCATTTGCAAATGCAACACATTCTATAGAATATCCCACTGCAGGATGCCAAATTACATGCCTCTAGGATGTTAAGAAAGTACATAAAACTAACATTGACTCCATACTGGGCGATTTTACATCTCCGGCCATCTGGTCACCCTATAGAAACTAATTTTGTTAATAATCAAGTGAGTTTTTATGCTATTACGCTCATAATGCATCACATTAGTCCTTATCATGTCTATAATGAGCTACAATTGAACAGTAGATGAAAATGCATTCTAAACCATGTTTTTTTTTCCTTAAAAATCCTCATTGAAATAGACTCGTTACACCTATGCAGCTTTTGGCTTATGTGTAATAAGAAAATGTGCCATAAAAAAGTGAAAATGACACATAGAGGTGTTTTTTCATCTGTTTATGCAGCCTAATGTGAAAACAAGTCAAACCAATGGTTTACTTTACAAAAAATAAATTCCCAAATTTCCGCATTTTACCACTTACATAAAACATCTCCTGAGAAAGTTGCATATAAATGAGTCAGGGTACATTTTTTTAAAAAAACGTTTCCGGCTTGAGAATCAACATAACAAAAGGCTTAATTTGATATATCACATACCCTAAAAAAAAATCACAATATTGATTTTTTTGCATTTTTCCCAAGCTCAATGTAAAACATCCGTTGCACTGGTGCAACGAAAGGTTAAGTCTAAAAACGGAAACAGCTATAAAAAAAAATCTGAAATATATATTTCAAAAATTCCTTTTGTTTCTTTGGCCTAAACCCAAAAGGCTTCTAACAACACCTTTTTTTCAAAAATCGAACAATATAAAAATGTCCTGCAAACTTTTTTTCTTCTCAAAATATTGTCAAAAATAATCATTTTTAGTATAAATAAGTGAGCGTTTGAGATGTTTTCACCAGATAAAGTTTTTTATGGTCACTGTACACTTAGGCTTCGGGTCCACATGTTTTCAATTTTTTGGTTGACGCAGAAAAAAAAAATAATCTTTTTTCAAAAAGCTGCACTGGTGTAGCTCTCTGAAAAAAGGCACGCCCGAATATTTTTTTCTGAAAAAAGGGGGGTGCATATGAAAGAGGGCGTCGAAATATTATGATTGAGCACGATTTTTTTTTTTACATGGGCGAATTGCAGTATGTAGCTAAGACATGTACACTTTATAGTGGCAACTCTGATGTTTGTGGCTTATAGGGACAAGGTACAAATCAAGTGTAACCTTCAGGTTGGTTTTTCTTTTTCACATTCATGTATGTTGAAGAACTCTTTTTGCTTTTGGCTATAATTCACAATCTATATATGATAGAGACATAATTTAAACAACACATTCTTCCTAGTCTTGTGCTACTTACCCATGTGAATTATCATGTATGAGGCATATTGGATAGTAGTCAAAATGTGAAGTTGAATGTATGATATTTTTCAATTACGTCATAATTTCGAAAAAGTATGCCTTACATTTTGGCCCATAATTCTGAAACCATACAATCTGGATCCCCAATTCAAAGTGCAGCATAAAGCTAACATTATGCCACTGTTCTGTGTCCATTTTCATGCTTGTGCCATGCTTAGAAGTGGTGAGAATCTTTCAGTGATTAAATGCATGTTTTAAATACAAAAAATCTCAATTTATTTCAAACATTTCACGTATATTGTGTCATAATTCATGTTCCATACTAGATAGAGCTACATTTGCAAATGCAACACATTCTATAGAATATCCCACTGCAGGATGCCAAATTACATGCCTCTAGGATGTAGAGAAAGTACATAAAACTAACATTGAATCCATACTGGGCGATTTTACATCTCCGGCCATCTGGTCACCCTATAGAAACTAATTTTGTTTATAATCAAGTGAGTTTTTATGCTATTACGCTCATAATGCATCACATTAATCCTTATCATGTCTATAATGAGCTACAATTGAACAATAGATGAAAATGCATTCTAAACCATGTTTTTTTTCCCTTAAAAATCCTCATTGAAATAGACTCGTCACACCTATGCAGCTTTTGGCTTATGTGTAATAAGAAAATGTGCCATAAAAAAGTGAAAATGACACATAGAGGTGTTTTTTCATCTGTTTATGCAGCCTAATGTGAAAACAAGTCAAACCAATGTTTTACTTTACAAAAAATGAATTCCCAAATTTCCGCATTTTACCACTTACATAAAACATCTCCTGAGAAAGTTGCATATAAATGAGTCAGGGTACATTTTTTAAAAAAAACGTTTCCGGCTTGAGAATCAACAGAACAAAAGGCTTAATTTGATATATCACATACCCTAAAAAAAAATCACAATATTGATTTTTTGTGCATTTTTCCCAAGCTCAATGTAAAACATCCGTTGCACTGGTGCAACGAAAGGTTAAGTCGAAAAACGGAAACAGCTATAAAAAAAAATCTGAAATATATATTTCAAAAATTCCTTTTGTTTCTTTGGCCTAAACCCAAAAGGCTTCTAACAACACCTTTTTTTCAAAAATCGAACAATATAAAAATGTCCTGCAAACTTTTTTTCTTCTCAAAATATTGTCAAAAATAGTCATTTTTAGTATAAATAAGTGAGCGTTTGAGATGTTTTCACCAGATAAAGTTTTTTATGGTCACTGTACACTTAGGCTTCGGGTCCACATGTTTTCAATTTTTTGGTTGACCCAGAAAAAAAAAATCTTTTTTCAAAAAGCTGCACTGGTGTAGCTCTCTGAAAAAAGGCACGCCCGAATATTTTTTCTGAAAAAAGGGGGGTGCATATGAAAGAGGGCGTCGAAATATTATGATTGAGCACGATTTTTTTTTCCGACATGGGCGAATTGCAGTATGTAGCTAAGACATGTACACTTTATAGTGGCAACTCTGATGTTTGTGGCTTATAGGGACAAGGTACAAATCAAGTGTAACCTTCAGGTTGGTTTTTCTTTTTCACCTTCATGTATGTTGAAGAACTCATTTTGCTTTTGGTTATAATTCACAATCTATATATGATAGAGACATAATTTAAACAACACATTGTCCCTAGTCTTGTGCTACTTACCCATGTGAATTATCATGTATGTGGCATATTGGATAGTAGTCAAAATGTGAAGTTGAATGTATGATGTTTTTCAATTACGTCATAATTTCGAAAAAGTATGCCTTACATTTGGGCCCATAATTCTGAAACCATACAATCTGGATCTCAATTCAAAGTGCCGCATAATAATAACATCATGCCACTGTTCTGTGTCCATTTTCATGCTTGTGCCATGCTTAGAAGTGGTGAGAATCTTTCAGTGATTAAATGCATGTTTTAAATACAAAAAATCTCAATTTATTTCAAACATTTCACGTATATTGTGTCATAATTCATGATCCATACTAGATAGAGCTTCATTTGCAAATGCAACACATTGTATAGAATATCCCACTGCAGGATGCCAAATTACATGCCTCTAGGATGTAGAGAAAGTACATAAAACTAACATTGACTCCATACTGGGCGATTTTACATCTCCGGCCATCTGGTCACCCTATAGAAATTAATTTTGTTTATAATCAAGTGAGTTTTTATGCTATTACGCTCATAATGCATCACATTAATCCTTATCATGTCTATAATGAGCTACAATTGAACAATAGATGAAAATGCATTCTAAACCATGTTTTTTTTACCTTAAATATCCTCATTGAAATAGACTTGTTACACCTATGCAGCTTTTAGCTTATGTGTAATAAGAAAATGTGCCATAAAAAAGTGAAAATGACACATAGAGATGTTTTTTCATCTGTTTATGCAGCCTAATGTGAAAACAAGTCAAACCAATGTTTTACTTTACAAAAAACTAAATTCCCAAATGTCCGCATTTTACCACTTACATAAAACATCTCCTGAGAAAGTTGCATATAAATGAGTCAGGGTACATTTTTTTAAAAAAACGTTTCTGGCTTGAGAATCAACATAACAAAAGGCTTAATTTGATATATCACATACCCTAAAAAAAAATCACAATATTGATTTTTTTGCATTTTTCCCAAGCTCAATGTAAAACATCCGTTGCACTGGTGCAACGAAAGGTTAAGTCGAAAAACGGAAACAGCTATAAAAAAAAATCTGAAATATATATTTCAAAAATTCCATTTGTTTTTTGGCCTACACCCAAAAGGCTTCTAACAACACCTTTTTTTCAAAAATCGAACAATGTAAAAATGTCCTGCGAACTTTTTTTCTTCTCAAAATATTGTCAAAAATAGTCATTTTTAGTATAAATAAGTGAGCGTTTGAGATTTTTTCACCAGATAACGTTTTTTATGGTCACTGTACACTTAGGCTTCGGGTCCACATGTTTTCAATTTTTTGGTTGACCCAGAAAAAAAAAATCTTTTTTCAAAAAGCTGAACTGGTGTAGCTCTCTGAAAAAAGGCACGCCCGAATATTTTTTTCTGAAAAAAGGGGGGTGCATATGAAAGAGGGCGTCGAAATATTATGATTGAGCACAATTTTTTTTTTTACATGGGCGAATTGCAGTATGTAGCTAAGACATGTACACTTTATAGTGGCAACTCTGATGTTTGTGGCTTATAGGGACAAGGTACAAATTGAATGTGTAACCTTCAGGTTGGTTTTTCTTTTTCACCTTCATGTATGTTGAAGAACTCTTTTTGCTTTTGGCTATAATTCACAATCTATATATGATAGAGACATAATTTAAACAACACATTCTTCCTAGTCTTGTGCTACTTACCCATGTGAATTATCATGTATGTGGCATATTGGATAGTAGTCAAAATGTGAAGTTGAATGTATGATGTTTTTCAATTACGTCACAAGTTCGAAAAAGTATGCCTTACATTTTGGCCCATAATTCTGAAACCATACAATCTGGATCTCAATTCAAAGTGCCGCATAATGCTAACATCATGCCACTGTTCTGTGTCCATTTTCATGCTTGTGCCATGCTTAGAAGTGGTGAGAATCTTTCAGTTATTAAATGCATGTTTTAAATACAAAAAATCTCAATTTATTTCAAACATTTCACGTATATTGTGTCATAATTCATGATCCATACTAGATAGAGCTTCATTTGCAAATGGAACACATTCTATAGAATATCCCACTGCAGGATGCCAAATTACATGCCTCTAGGATGTAGAGAAAGTACATAAAACTAACATTGACTCCATACTGGGCGATTTTACATCTCTGGCCATCTGGTAACCCTATAGAAACTAATTTTGTTTATAATCAAGTGAGGTTTTATGCTATTACGCTCATAATGCATCACATTAATCCTTATCATGTCTATAATGAGCTACAATTGAACAAAAGATGAAAATGCATTCTAAACCATTTTTTTTTTACCTTAAAAATCCTCATTGAAATAGACTTGTTACACCTATGCAGCTTTTAGCTTATGTGTAATAAGAAAATGTGCCATAAAAAAGTGAAAATGACACATAGAGGTGTTTTTTCATCTGTTTATGCAGCCTAATGTGAAAACAAGTCAAACCAATGTTTTACTTTACAAAAAATAAATTCCCAAATTTCCGCATTTTACCACTTACACAAAACATCTCCTGAGAAAGTTGCATATAAATGAGTCAGGGTACATTTTTTTTTTAACGTTTCCGGCTTGAGAATCAACATAACAAAAGGCTTAATTTGATATATCACATACCCTAAAAAAAAATCACAATATTGATTTTTTTGCATT
The DNA here is from genome assembly GCF_964204655.1 of Triturus cristatus. Lineage (NCBI taxonomy): Eukaryota > Metazoa > Chordata > Amphibia > Caudata > Salamandridae > Triturus > Triturus cristatus. The sequence continues at coordinate 207,630,773 of NC_140594.1, read as the reverse complement.
TTTCCAAGCTCAATGTAAAACATCCGTTGCACTGGTGCTACGAAAGGTTAATTCGGAAAACGGAAACAGCTATAAAAAAAAATCTGAAATATATATTTCAAAAATTCCTTTTGTTTCTTTGGCCTAAACCCAAAAGGCTTCCAAAAACACATTTTTTTCAAAAATCGAACAATGTAAAAACTGTCCTGCAAACTTTTTTTCTTCTCAAAATATTGTCAAAAATAGTAATTTTTAGTATAAATAAGTGAGCGTTTGAGATTTTTTCACCAGATAAAGTTTTTTATGGTCACTGTACACTTAGGCTTTGGGTCCACATGTTTTCAATTTTTTGGTTGACCCAGAAAAAAAAATTCTTTTTTCAAAAAGCTGCACTGGTGTAGCTCTCTGAAAAAAGGCACGCCCGAATATTTTTTTCTGAAAAAAGGGGGGTGCATATGAAAGAGGGCGTCGAAATATTATGATTGAGCACGATTTTTTTTTCCGACATGGGCGAATTGCAGTATGTACCTAAGACATGTACACTTTATAGTGGCAACTCTGATGTTTGTGGCTTATAGGGACAAGGTACAAATCAAGTGTAACCTTCAGGTTGGTTTTTCTTTTTCACCTTCATGTATGTTGAAGAACTCTTTTTGCTTTTGGCTATAATTCACAATCTATATATGATAGAGACATAATTTAAACAACACATTCTTCCTAGTCTTGTGCTACTTACCCATGTGAATTATCATGTATGAGGCATATTGGATAGTAGTCAAAATGTGAAGTTGAATGTATGATGTTTTTCAATTACGTCATAATTTCGAAAAAGTATGCCTTACATTTTGGCCCATAATTCTGAAACCATACAATCTGGATCCCCAATGCAAAGTGCAGCATAAAGCTAACATCATGCCACTGTTCCGTGTCCATTTTCATGCTTGTGCCATGCTTAGAAGTGGTGAGAATATTTCAGTGATTAAATGCATGTTTTAAATACAAAAAATCTCAATTTATTTCAAACATTTCACGTATATTGTGTCATAATTCATGATCCATACTAGATAGAGCTTCATTTGCAAATGCAACACATTCTATAGAATATCCCACTGCAGGATGCCAAATTACATGCCTCTAGGATGTAGAGAAAGTACATAAAACTAACATTGACTCCATACTGGGCGATTTTACATCTCCGGCCATCTGGTCACCCTATAGAAACTAATTTTGTTTATAATCAAGTGAGTTTTTATGCTATTATGCTCATAATGCATCACATTAATCCTTATCATGTCTATAATGAGCTACAATTGAACAATAGATGAAAATGCATTCTAAACCATGTTTTTTTTTACCTTAAATATCCTCATTGAAATAGACTTGTTACACCTATGCAGCTTTTAGCTTATGTGTAATAAGAAAATGTGCCATAAAAAAGTGAAAATGACACATAGAGGTGTTTTTTCATCTGTTTATGCAGCCTAATGTGAAAACAAGTCAAACCAATGTTTTACTTTACAAAAAATAAATTCCCAAATTTCCGCATTTTACCACTTACATAAAACATCTCCTGAGAAAGTTGCATATAAATGAGTCAGGGTACATTTTTTCAAAAAAACGTTTCCGGCTTGAGAATCAACATAACAAAAGGCTTAATTTGATATATCACATACCCTAAAAAAAAATCACAATATTGATTTTTTTGCATTTTTCCCAAGCTCAATGTAAAACATCCGTTGCACTGGTGCAACGAAAGGTTAAGTCGAAAAACTGAAACAGCTATAAAAAAAAATCTGAAATATATATTTAAAAAATTCCTTTTGTTTCTTTGGCCTAAACCCAAAAGGCTTCTAACAACACCTTTTTTTCAAAAATCGAACAATATAAAAATGTCCTGCGAACTTTTTTTCTTCTCAAAATATTGTCAAAAATAGTCATTTTTAGTATAAATAAGTGAGCGTTTGAGATGTTTTCACCAGATAAAGTTTTTTATGGTCACTGTACACTTAGGCTTTGGGTCCACATGTTTTCAATTTTTTGGTTGACCCAGAAAAAAAAAATCTTTTTTCAAAAAGCTGCACTGGTGTAGCTCTCTGAAAAAAGGTACGCCCGAATATTTTTTTCTGAAAAAAGGGGGGTGCATATGAAAGAGGGCGTCGAAATATTATGATTGAGCACGATTTTTTTTTTTACATGGGCGAATTGCAGTATGTAGCTAAGACATGTACACTTTATAGTGGCAACTCTGATGTTTGTGGCTTTTAGGGACAAGGTACAAATCAAGTGTAACCTTCAGGTTGGTTTTTCTTTTTCACCTTCATGTATGTTGAAGAACTCTTTTTGCTTTTGGCTATAATTCACAATCTATATATGATAGAGACATAATTTAAACAACACATTCTTCCTAGTCTTGTGCTACTTACCCATGTGAATTATCATGTATGAGGCATATTGGATAGTAGTCAAAATGTGAAGTTGAATGTATGATGTTTTTCAATTACGTCATAATTTCGAAAAAGTATGCCTTACATTTTGGCCCATAATTCTGAAACCATACAATCTGGATCCCCAATTCAAAGTGCAGCATAAATCTAACATCATGCCACTGTTCTGTGTCCATTTTCATGCTTGTGCCATGCTTAGAAGTGGTGAGAATCTTTCAGTGATTAAATGCATGTTTTAAATACAAAAAATCTCAATTTATTTCAAACATTTCACGTATATTGTGTCATAATTCATGATCCATACTAGATAGAGCTTCATTTGCAAATGCAACATATGCTATGGAATATCCCACTGCAGGATGCCAAATTACATGCCTCTAGGATGTAGAGAAAGTACATAAAACTAACATTGACTCCATACTGGGCGATTTTACATCTCTGGCCATCTGGTCACCCTATAGAAACTAATTTTGTTTATAATCAAGTGAGTTTTTATGCTATTACGCTCATAATGCATCACATTAATCCTTATCATGTCTATAATGAGCTACAATTGAACAATAGATGAAAATGCATTCTAAACCATTTTTTTTTTACCTTAAAAATCCTCATTGAAATAGACTTGTTACACCTATGCAGCTTTTAGCTTATGTGTAATAAGAAAATGTGCCATAAAAAAGTGAAAATGACACATAGAGGTGTTTTTTCATCTGTTTATACAGCCTAATGTGAAAACAAGTCAAACCAATGTTTTACTTTACAAAAAATAAATTCCCAAATTTCCGCATTTTACCACTTACTTAAAACATCTCCTGAGAAAGTTGCATATAAATGAGTCAGGGTACATTTTTTTTTTTAACGTTTCCGGCTTGAGAATCAACATAACAAAAGGCTTAATTTGATATATCACATACCCTAAAAAAAAATCACAATATTGATTTTTTTGCATTTTTCCAAGCTCAATGTAAAACATCCGTTGCACTGGTGCTACGAAAGGTTAAGTCGGAAAACGGAAACAGCTATAAAAAAAAATCTGAAATATATATTTCAAAAATTCCTTTTGTTTCTTTGGCCTAAACCCAAAAGGCTTCCAAAAACACCTTTTTTTCAAAAATCGAACAATGTAAAAACTGTCCTGCGAACTTTTTTTCTTCTCAAAATATTGTCAAAAATAGTAATTTTTAGTATAAATAAGTGAGCGTTTGAGATTTTTTCACCAGATAAAGTTTTTTATGGTCACTGTACACTTAGGCTTCGGGTCCACATGTTTTCAATTTTTTGGTTGACCCAGAAAAAAAAAATCTTTTTTCAAAAAACTGCACTGGTGTAGCTTTCTGAAAAAAGGCACGCCCGAATATTTTTTTCTGAAAAAAGGGGGGTGCATATGAAAGAGGGCGTCGAAATATTATGATTGAGCACGATTTTTTTTTCCAACATGGGCGAATTGCAGTATGTAGCTAAGACATGTACACTTTATAGTGGCAACTCTGATGTTTGTGGCTTATAGGGACAAGGTACAAATCACGTGTAACCTTCAGGTTGGTTTTTCTTTTTCACCTTCATGTATGTTGAAGAACTCTTTTTGCTTTTGGCTATAATTCACAATATATATATGATAGAGACATAATTTAAACAACACATTGTTCCTAGTCTTGTGCTACTTACCCATGTGAATTATCATGTTTGTGGCATATTGGATAGTAGTCAAAATGTGAAGTTGAATGTATGATGTTTTTCAATTACGTCATAATTTCGAAAAAGTATGCCTTACATTTTGGCCCATAATTCTGAAACCATACAATCTGGATCTCAATTCAAAGTGCTGCATAATAATAACATCATGCCACTGTTCTGTGTCCATTTTCATGCTTGTGCCATGCTTAGAAGTGGTGAGAATCTTTCAGTGATTAAATGCATGTTTTAAATACAAAAAATCTCAATTTATTTCAAACATTTCACGTATATTGTGTCATAATTCATGATCCATACTAGATAGAGCTTCATTTGCAAATGCAACACATTCTATAGAATATCCCACTGCAGGATGCCAAATTACATGCCTCTAGGATGTAGAGAAAGTACATAAAACTAACATTGACTCCATACTGGGTGATTTTACATCTCCGGCCATCTGGTCACCCTATAGAAACTAATTTTGTTTATAATCAAGTGAGTTTTTATGCTATTACGCTCATAATGCATCACATTAATCCTTATCATGTCTATAATGAGCTACAATTGAACAATACATGAAAATGCATTCTAAACCATGTTTTTTTTTCCTTAAAAATCCTCATTGAAATAGACTCGTTACACCTATGCAGCTTTTAGCTTATGTGTAATAAGAAAATGTGCCATAAAAAAGTGAAAATGACACATAGAGGTGTTTTTTCATCTGTTTATGCAGCCTAATGTGAAAACAAGTCAAACCAATGTTTTACTTTACAAAAAATAAATTCCCAAATTTCCGCATTTTACCACTTACATAAAACATCTCCTGAGAAAGTTGCATATAAATGAGTAAGGGTACATTTTTTTTTTTAAACGTTTCCGGCTTGAGAATCAACATAACAAAAGGCTTAATTTGATATATCACATACCCTAAAAAAAAATCACAATATTGATTTTTTTGCATTTTTCCCAAGCTCAATGTAAAACATCCGTTGCACTGGTGCTACGAAAGGTTAAGTCGGAAAACGGAAACAGCTATAAAAAAAAATCTGAAATATATATTTCAAAAATTCCTTTTGTTTCTTTGGCCTAAACCCAAAAGGCTTCCAAAAACACCTTTTTTTCAAAAATCGAACAATGTAAAAACTGTCCTGCAAACTTTTTTTCTTCTCAAAATATTGTCAAAAATAGTAATTTTTAGTATAAATAAGTGAGCGTTTGAGATTTTTTCACCAGATAAAGTTTTTTATGGTCACTGTACACTTAGGCTTTGGGTCCACATGTTTTCAATTTTTTGGTTGACCCAGAAAAAAAAATTCTTTTTTCAAAAAGCTGCACTGGTGTAGCTCTCTGAAAAAAGGCACGCCCGAATATTTTTTTCTGAAAAAAGGGGGGTGCATATGAAAGAGGGCGTCGAAATATTATGATTGAGCACGATTTTTTTTTCCGACATGGGCGAATTGCAGTATGTAGCTAAGACATGTACACTTTATAGTGGCAACTCTGATGTTTGTGGCTTATAGGGACAAGGTACAAATCAAGTGTAACCTTCAGGTTGGTTTTTCTTTTTCACCTTCATGTATGTTGAAGAACTATTTTTGCTTTTGGCTATAATTCACAATCTATATATGATAGAGACATAATTTAAACAACACATTGTTCCTAGTCTTGTGCTACTTGCCCATGTGAACTATCATGTATGTGGCATATTGGATAGTAGTCAAAATGTGAAGTTGAATGTATGATGTTTTTCAATTACGTCACAAGTTCGAAAAAGTATGCCTTACATTTTGGCCCATAATTCTGAACCCATACAATCTGGATCTCAATTCAAAGTGCCGCATAATAATAACATCATGCCACTGTTCTGTGTCCATTTTCATGCTTGTGCCATGCTTAGAAGTGGTGAGAATCTTTCAGTGATTAAATGCATGTTTTAAATACAAAAAATCTCAATTTATTTCAAACATTTCACGTATATTGTGTCATAATTCATGATCCATACTAGATAGAGCTTCATTTGCAAATGCAACACATTCTATAGAATATCCCACTGCAGGATGCCAAATTACATGCCTCTAGGATGTAGAGACAGTACATAAAACTAACATTGACTCCATACTGGGCGATTTTACATCTCCGGCCATCTGGTCACCCTATAGAAACTAATTTTGTTTATAATCAAGTGAGTTTTTATGCTATTACACTCATAATGCATCACATTAATCCTTATCATGTCTATAATGAGGTACAATTGAACAATAGATGAAAATGCATTCTAAACCATTTTTTTTTTACCTTAAAAATCCTCATTGAAATAGACTTGTTACACCTATGCAGCTTTTAGCTTATGTGTAATAAGAAAATGTGCCATAAAAAAGTGAAAATGACACATAGAGGTGTTTTTTCATCTGTTTATACAGCCTAATGTGAAAACAAGTCAAACCAATGTTTTACTTTACAAAAAATAAATTCCCAAATTTCCGCATTTTACCACTTACATAAAACATCTCCTGAGAAAGTTGCATATAAATGAGTAAGGGTACATTTTTTTTTTTAAACGTTTCCGGCTTGAGAATCAACATAACAAAAGGCTTAATTTGATATATCACATACCCTAAAAAAAAATCACAATATTGATTTTTTTGCATTTTTCCCAAGCTCAATGTAAAACATCCGTTGCACTGGTGCTACGAAAGGTTAAGTCGGAAAACGGAAACAGCTATAAAAAAAAATCTGAAATATATATTTCAAAAATTCCTTTTGTTTCTTTGGCCTAAACCCAAAAGGCTTCCAAAAACACCTTTTTTTCAAAAATCGAACAATGTAAAAACTGTCCTGCAAACTTTTTTTCTTCTCAAAATATTGTCAAAAATAGTAATTTTTAGTATAAATAAGTGAGCGTTTGAGATTTTTTCACCAGATAAAGTTTTTTATGGTCACTGTACACTTAGGCTTTGGGTCCACATGTTTTCAATTTTTTGGTTGACCCAGAAAAAAAAATTCTTTTTTCAAAAAGCTGCACTGGTGTAGCTCTCTGAAAAAAGGCACGCCCGAATATTTTTTTCTGAAAAAAGGGGGGTGCATATGAAAGAGGGCGTCGAAATATTATGATTGAGCACGATTTTTTTTTCCGACATGGGCGAATTGCAGTATGTAGCTAAGACATGTACACTTTATAGTGGCAACTCTGATGTTTGTGGCTTATAGGGACAAGGTACAAATCAAGTGTAACCTTCAGGTTGGTTTTTCTTTTTCACCTTCATGTATGTTGAAGAACTATTTTTGCTTTTGGCTATAATTCACAATCTATATATGATAGAGACATAATTTAAACAACACATTGTTCCTAGTCTTGTGCTACTTGCCCATGTGAACTATCATGTATGTGGCATATTGGATAGTAGTCAAAATGTGAAGTTGAATGTATGATGTTTTTCAATTACGTCACAAGTTCGAAAAAGTATGCCTTACATTTTGGCCCATAATTCTGAACCCATACAATCTGGATCTCAATTCAAAGTGCCGCATAATAATAACATCATGCCACTGTTCTGTGTCCATTTTCATGCTTGTGCCATGCTTAGAAGTGGTGAGAATCTTTCAGTGATTAAATGCATGTTTTAAATACAAAAAATCTCAATTTATTTCAAACATTTCACGTATATTGTGTCATAATTCATGATCCATACTAGATAGAGCTTCATTTGCAAATGCAACACATTCTATAGAATATCCCACTGCAGGATGCCAAATTACATGCCTCTAGGATGTAGAGACAGTACATAAAACTAACATTGACTCCATACTGGGCGATTTTACATCTCCGGCCATCTGGTCACCCTATAGAAACTAATTTTGTTTATAATCAAGTGAGTTTTTATGCTATTACACTCATAATGCATCACATTAATCCTTATCATGTCTATAATGAGCTACAATTGAACAATAGATGAAAATGCATTCTAAACCATTTTTTTTTTACCTTAAAAATCCTCATTGAAATAGACTTGTTACACCTATGCAGCTTTTAGCTTATGTGTAATAAGAAAATGTGCCATAAAAAAGTGAAAATGACACATAGAGGTGTTTTTTCATCTGTTTATACAGCCTAATGTGAAAACAAGTCAAACCAATGTTTTACTTTACAAAAAATAAATTGCCAAATTTCCGCATTTTACCACTTACATAAAACATCTCCTGAGAAAGTTGCATATAAATGAGTCAGGGTACATTTTTTTTTTAAACGTTTCCGGCTTGAGAATCAACATAACAAAAGGCTTAATTTGATATATCAAATACCCTAAAAAAAAATCACAATATTGATTTTTTTGCATTTTTCCCAAGCTCAATGTAAAACATCCGTTGCACTGGTGCAACGAAAGGTTAAGTCGGAAAACGGAAACAGCTATAAAAAAAAATCTGAAATATATATTTCAAAAATTCCTTTTGTTTCTTTGGCCTAAACCCAAAAGGCTTCTAACAACACCTTTTTTTCGAAAATCGAACAATATAAAAATGTCCTGCGAACTTTTTTTCTTCTCAAAATATTGTCAAAAATAGTCATTTTTAGTATAAATAAGTGAGCGTTTGAGATGTTTTCACCAGATAAAGTTTTTTATGGTCACTGTACACTTAGGCTTCGGGTCCACATGTTTTCAATTTTTTGGTTGACCCAGAAAAAAAAAATCTTTTTTCAAAAAGCTGCACTGGTGTAGCTCTCTGAAAAAAGGCACGCCCGAATATTTTTTTCTGAAAAAAGGGGGGTGCATATGAAAGAGGGCGTCGAAATATTATGATTGAGCACGATTTTTTTTTCCGACATGGGCGGATTGCAGTATGTAGCTAAGACACGTACACTTTATAGTGGCAAATCTGATGTTTGTGGCTTATAGGGACAAGGTACAAATCAAGTGTAACCTTCAGGTTGATTTTTCTTTTTCACCTTCATGTATGTTGAAGAACTCTTTTTGCTTTTGGCTATAATTCACAATCTATATATGGTAGAGACATAATTTAAACAACACATTGTTCCTAGTCTTGTGCTACTTACCCATGTGAATTATCATGTATGTGGCATATTGGATAGTAGTCAAAATGTGAAGTTGAATGTATGATGTTTTTCAATTACGTCACAAGTTCGAAAAAGTATGCCTTACATTTTGGCCCATAATTCTGAAACCATACAATCTGGATCTCAATTCAAAGTGCCGCATAATGCTAACATCATGCCACTGTTCTGTGTCCATTTTCATGCTTGTGCCATGCTTAGAAGTGGTGAGAATCTTTCAGTGATTAAATGCATGTTTTAAATACAAAAAATCTCAATTTATTTCAAACATTTCACGTATATTGTGTCATAATTCATGATCCATACTAGATAGAGCTTCATTTGCAAATGGAACACATTCTATAGAATATCCCACTGCAGGATGCCAAATTACATGCCTCTAGGATGTAGAGAAAGTACATAAAACTAACATTGACTCCATACTGGGCGATTTTACATCTCTGGCCATCTGGTCACCCTATAGAAACTAATTTTGTTTATAATCAAGTGAGTTTTTATGCTATTACGCTCATAATGCATCACATTAATCCTTATCATGTCTATAATGAGCTACAATTGAACAATAGATGAAATGCATTCTAAACCATTTTTTTTTTACCTTAAAAATCCTCATTGAAATAGACTTGTTACACCTATGCAGCTTTTAGCTTATGTGTAATAAGAAAATGTGCCATAAAAAAGTGAAAATGACACATAAAGGTGTTTTTTCATCTGTTTATGCAGCCTAATGTGAAAACAAGTCAAACCAATGTTTTACTTTACAAAAAATAAATTCCCAAATTTCCGCATTTTACCACTTACATAAAACATCTCCTGAGAAAGTTGCATATAAATGAGTCAGGGTACATTTTTTTTTTAACGTTTCCGGCTTGAGAATCAACATAACAAAAGGCTTAATTTGATATATCACATACCCTAAAAAAAAATCACAATATTGATTTTTTTGCATTTTTCCAAGCTCAATGTAAAACATCCGTTGCACTGGTGCTACGAAAGGTTAAGTCGGAAAATGGAAACAGCTATAAAAAAAAATCTGAAATATATATTTCAAAAATTCCTTTTGTTTCTTTGGCCTAAACCCAAAGGGCTTCCAAAAACACCTTTTTTTCAAAAATCGAACAATGTAAAAACTGTCCTGCGAACTTTTTTTCTTCTCAAAATATTGTCAAAAATAGTAATTTTTAGTATAAATAAGTGAGCGTTTGAGATTTTTTCACCAGATAAAGTTTTTTATGGTCACTGTACACTTAGGCTTCGGGTCCACATGTTTTCAATTTTTTGGTTGACCCAGAACAAAAAAATCTTTTTTCAAAAAGCTGCACTGGTGTAGCTTTCTGAAAAAAGGCACGCCCGAATATTTTTTTCTGAAAAAAGGGGGGTGCATATGAAAGAGGGCGTCGAAATATTATGATTGAGCACGATTTTTTTTTCCGACATGGGCGAATTGCAGTATGTAGCTAAGACATGTACACTTTATAGTGGCAACTCTGATGTTTGTGGCTTATAGGGACAAGGTACAAATCACGTGTAACCTTCAGGTTGGTTTTTCTTTTTCACCTTCATGTATGTTGAAGAACTCTTTTTGCTTTTGGCTATAATTCACAATACATATATGATAGAGACATAATTTAAACAACACATTGTTCCTAGTCTTGTGCTACTTACCCATGTGAATTATCATGTATGTGGCATATTGGATAGTAGTCAAAATGTGAAGTTGAATGTATGATGTTTTTCAATTACGTCATAATTTCGAAAAAGTATGCCTTACATTTTGGCCCATAATTCTGAAACCATACAATCTGGATCTCAATTCAAAGTGCCGCATAATAATAACATCATGCCACTGTTCTGTGTCCATTTTCATGCTTGTGCCATGCTTAGAAGTGGTGAGAATCTTTCAGTGATTAAATGCATGTTTTAAATACAAAAAATCTCAATTTATTTCAAACATTTCACGTATATTGTGTCATAATTCATGATCCATACTAGATAGAGCTTCATTTGCAAATGCAACACATTCTATAGAATATCCCACTGCAGGATGCCAAATTACATGCCTCTAGGATGTAGAGAAAGTACATAAAACTAACATTGACTCCATACTGGGTGATTTTACATCTCCGGCCATCTGGTCACCCTATAGAAACTAATTTTGTTTATAATCAAGTGAGTTTTTATGCTATTACGCTCATAATGCATCACATTAATCCTTATCATGTCTATAATGAGCTACAATTGAACAATAGATGAAAATGCATTCTAAACCATGTTTTTTTTCCTTAAAAATCCTCATTGAAATAGACTCGTTACACCTATGCAGCTTTTAGCTTATGTGTAATAAGAAAATGTGCCATAAAAAAGTGAAAATGACACATAGAGGTGTTTTTTCATCTGTTTATGCAGCCTAATGTGAAAACAAGTCAAACCAATGTTTTACTTTACAAAAAATAAATTCCCAAATTTCCGCATTTTACCACTTACATAAAACATCTCCTGAGAAAGTTGCATATAAATGAGTCAGGGTACATTTTTTTTTTTAAACGTTTCCGGCTTGAGAATCAACATAACAAAAGGCTTAATTTGATATATCACATACCCTAAAAAAAACTCACAATATTGATTTTTTTGCATTTTTCCCAAGCTCAATGTAAAACATCCGTTGCACTGGTGCTACGAAAGGTTAAGTCGGAAAACGGAAACAGCTATAAAAAAAAATCTGAAATATATATTTCAAAAATTCCTTTTGTTTCTTTGGCCTAAACCCAAAAGGCTTCCAAAAACACCTTTTTTTCAAAAATCGAACAATGTAAAAACTGTCCTGCAAACTTTTTTTCTTCTCAAAATATTGTCAAAAATAGTCATTTTTAGTATAAATAAGTGAGCGTTTGAGATTTTTTCACCAGATAAAGTTTTTTATGGTCACTGTACACTTAGGCTTTGGGTCCACATGTTTTCAATTTTTTGGTTGACCCAGAAAAAAAAATTCTTTTTTCAAAAAGCTGCACTGGTGTAGCTCTCTGAAAAAAGGCACGCCCGAATATTTTTTTCTGAAAAAAGGGGGGTGCATATGAAAGAGGGCGTCGAAATATTATGATTGAGCACGATTTTTTTTTCCGACATGGGCGAATTGCAGTATGTAGCTAAGACATGTACACTTTATAGTGGCAACTCTGATGTTTGTGGCTTATAGGGACAAGGTACAAATCAAGTGTAACCTTCAGGTTGGTTTTTCTTTTTCACCTTCATGTATGTTGAAGAACTCTTTTTGCTTTTGGCTATAATTCACAATCTATATATGATAGAGACATAATTTAAACAACACATTGTTCCTAGTCTTGTGCTACTTACCCATGTGAATTATCATGTATGAGGCATATTGGATAGTAGTCAAAATGTGAAGTTGAATGTATGATGTTTTTCAATTACGTCATAATTTCGAAAAAGTATGCCTTACATTTTGGCCCATAATTCTGAAACCATACAATCTGGATCCCCAATTCAAAGTGCAGCATAAAACGAACATCATGCCACTGTTCTGTGTCCATTTTCATGCTTGTGCCATGCTTAGAAGTGGTGAGAATCTTTCAGTGATTAAATGCATGTTTTAAATACAAAAAATCTCAATTTATTTAAACATTTCACGTATATTGTGTCATAATTCATGATCCATACTAGATAGAGCTTCATTTGCAAATGCAACACATTCTATAGAATATCCCACTGCAGGATGCCAAATTACATGCCTCTAGGATGTAGAGAAAGTACATAAAACTAACATTGACTCCATACTGGGTGATTTTACATCTCCGGCCATCTGGTCACCCTATAGAAACTAATTTTGTTTATAATCAAGTGAGTTTTTATGCTATTACACTCATAATGCATCACATTAATCCTTTTCATGTCTATAATGAGCTACAATTGAACAATAGATGAAAATGCATTCTAAACCATTTTTTTTTACCTTAAAAATCCTCATTGAAATAGACTTGTTACACCTATGCAGCTTTTAGCTTATGTGTAATAAGAAAATGTGCCATAAAAAAGTGAAAATGACACATAGAGGTGTTTTTTCATCTGTTTATACAGCCTAATGTGAAAACAAGTCAGACCAATGTTTTACTTTACAAAAAATAAATTCCCAAATTTCCGCATTTTACCACTTACATAAAACATCTCCTGAGAAAGTTGCATATAAATGAGTCAGGGTACATTTTTTTTTAAACGTTTCCGGCTTGAGAATCAACATAACAAAAGGCTTAATTTGATATATCACATACCCTAAAAAAAAATCACAATATTGATTTTTTTGCATTTTTCCCAAGCTCAATGTAAAACATCCGTTGCACTGGTGCTACGAAAGGTTAAGTCGGAAAACGGAAACAGCTATAAAAAAAAATCTGAAATATATATTTCAAAAATTCCTTTTGTTTCTTTGGCCTAAACCCAAAAGGCTTCCAAAAACACCTTTTTTTCCAAAAATCGAACAATGTAAAAACTGTCCTGCGAACTTTTTTTCTTCTCAAAATATTGTCAAAAATAGTAATTTTTAGTATAAATAAGTGAACGTTTGAGATTTTTTCACCAGATAAAGTTTTTTATGGTCACTGTACACTTAGGCTTTGGGTCCACATGTTTTCAATTTTTTGGTTGACCCAGAAAAAAAAATTATTTTTTCAAAAAGCTGCACTGGTGTAGCTCTCTGAAAAAAGGCACGCCCGAATATTTTTTTCTGAAAAAAGGGGGGTGCATATGAAAGAGGGCGTTGAAATATTATGATTGAGCACGATTTTTTTTCCGACATGGGCGAATTGCAGTATGTAGCTAAGACATGTACACTTTATAGTGGCAACTCTGATGTTTGTGGCTTATAGGGACAAGGTACAAATCAAGTGTAACCTTCAGGTTGGTTTTTCTTTTTCACCTTCATGTATGTTGAAGAACTCATTTTGCTTTTGGCTATAATTCACAATCTATATATGATAGAGACATAATTTAAACAACACATTGTTCCTAGTCTTGTGCTACTTACCCATGTGAATTATCATGTATGTGGCATATTGGATAGTAGTCAAAATGTGAAGTTGAATGTATGATGTTTTTCAATTACATCACAAGTTCGAAAAAGTATGCCTTACATTTTGGCCCATAATTCTGAAACCATACAATCTGGATCCCCAATTCAAAGTGCAGCATAAAGCTAACGTCATGCCACTGTTCTGTGTCCATTTTCATGCTTGTGCCATGCTTAGAAGTGGTGAGAATCTTTCAGTGATTAAATGCATGTTTTAAATACAAAAAATCTCAATTTATTTCAAACATTTCACGTATATTGTGTCATAATTCATGATCCATACTAGATAGAGCTTCATTTGCAAATGGAACATCTTCTATAGAATATCCCACTGCAGGATGCCAAATTACATGCCTCTAGGATGTAGAGAAAGTACATAAAACTAACATTGACTCCATACTGGGCGATTTTACATCTCCGGCCATCTGGTCACTCTATAGAAACTAATTTTGTTTATAATCAAGTGAGTTTTTATGCTATTACGCTCATAATGCATCACATTAATCCTTATCTTGTCTATAATGAGCTACAATTGAACAATAGATGAAAATGCATTCTAAACCATGTTTTTTTTTACCTTAAAAATCCTCATTGAAATAGACTTGTTACACCTATGCAGCTTTTAGCTTATGTGTAATAAGAAAATGTGCCATAAAAAAGTGAAAATGACACATAGAGGTGTTTTTTCATCTGTTTATGCAGCCTAATGTGAAAACAAGTCAAACCAATGTTTTACTTTACAAAAAATAAATTCCCAAATTTCCGCATTTTACCACTTACATAAAACATCTCCTGAGAAAGTTGCATATAAATAAGTCAGGGTACATTTTTTTTTAACGTTTCCGGCTTGAGAATCAACATAACAAAAGGCTTAATTTGATATATCACATACCCTAAAAAAAAATCACAATATTGATTTTTTTGCATTTTTCCAAGCTCAATGTAAAACATCCGTTGCACTGGTGCTACGAAAGGTTAAGTCGGAAAACGGAAACAGCTATAAAAAAAAATCTGAAATATATATTTCAAAAATTCCTTTTGTTTCTTTGGCCTAAACCCAAAAGGCTTCCAAAAACACCTTTTTTTCAAAAATCGAACAATGTAAAAACTGTCCTGCGAACTTTTTTTCTTCTCAAAATATTGTCAAAAATAGTAATTTTTAGTATAAATAAGTGAGCGTTTGAGATTTTTTCACCAGATAAAGTTTTTTATGGTCACTGTACACTTAGGCTTCGGGTCCACATGTTTTCAATTTTTTGGTTGACCCAGAAAAAAAAAATCTTTTTTCAAAAAGCTGCACTGGTGTAGCTTTCTGAAAAAAGGCACGCCCGAATATTTTTTTCTGAAAAAAGGGGGGTGCATATGAAAGAGGGCGTCGAAATATTATGATTGAGCACGATTTTTTTTTCCGACATGGGCGAATTGCAGTATGTAGCTAAGACATGTACACTTTATAGTGGCAACTCTGATGTTTGTGGCTTATAGGGACAAGGTACAAATCACGTGTAACCTTCAGGTTGGTTTTGATTTTTCACCTTCATGTATGTTGAAGAACTCTTTTTGCTTTTGGCTATAATTCACAATATATATATGATAGAGACATAATTTAAACAACACATTGTTCCTAGTCTTGTGCTACTTACCCATGTGAATTATCATGTATGTGGCATATTGGATAGTAGTCAAAATGTGAAGTTGAATGTATGATGTTTTTCAGTTACGTCATAATTTCGAAAAAGTATGCCTTACATTTTGGCCCATAATTCTGAAACCATACAATCTGGATCTCAATTCAAAGTGCCGCATAATAATAACATCATGCCACTGTTCTGTGTCCATTTTCATGCTTGTGCCATGCTTAGAAGTGGTGAGAATCTTTCAGTGATTAAATGCATGTTTTAAATACAAAAAATCTCAATTTATTTCAAACATTTCACGTATATTGTGTCATAATTCATGATCCATACTAGATAGAGCTTCATTTGCAAATGCAACACATTCTATAGAATATCCCACTGCAGGATGCCAAATTACATGCCTCTAGGATGTAGAGAAAGTACATAAAACTAACATTGACTCCATACTGGGCGATTTTACATCTCCGGCCATCTGGTCACTCTATAGAAACTAATTTTGTTTATAATCAAGTGAGTTTTTATGCTATTACGCTCATAATGCATCACATTAATCCTTATCATGTCTATAATGAGCTACAATTGAACAATAGATGAAAATGCATTCTAAACCATGTTTTTTTTTCCTTAAAAATCCTCATTGAAATAGACTCGTTACACCTATGAAGCTTTTGGCTTATGTGTAATAAGAAAATGTGCCATAAAAAAGTGAAAATGACACATAGAGGTGTTTTTTCATCTGTTTATGCAGCCTAATGTGAAAACAAGTCAAACCAATGTTTTACTTTACAAAAAATAAATTCCCAAATTTCCGCATTTTACCACTTACATAAAACATCTCCTGAGAAAGTTGCATATAAATGAGTCAGGGTACATTTTTTCAAAAAAACGTTTCCGGCTTGAGAATCAACATAACAAAAGGCTTAATTTGATATATCACATACCCTAAAAAAAAATCACAATATTGATTTTTTTGCATTTTTCCCAAGCTCAATGTAAAACATCCGTTGCACTGGTGCAACGAAAGGTTAAGTCGAAAAACTGAAACAGCTATAAAAAAAAATCTGAAATATATATTTCAAAAATTCCTTTTGTTTCTTTGGCCTAAACCCAAAAGGCTTCTAACAACACCTTTTTTTCAAAAATCGAACAATATAAAAATGTCCTGCGAACTTTTTTTCTTCTCAAAATATTGTCAAAAATAGTCATTTTTAGTATAAATAAGTGAGCGTTTGAGATGTTTTCACCAGATAAAGTTTTTTATGGTCACTGTACACTTAGGCTTTGGGTCCACATGTTTTCAATTTTTTGGTTGACCCAGAAAAAAAAAATCTTTTTTCAAAAAGCTGCACTGGTGTAGCTCTCTGAAAAAAGGTACGCCCGAATATTTTTTTCTGAAAAAAGGGGGGTGCATATGAAAGAGGGCGTCGAAATATTATGATTGAGCACGATTTTTTTTTTTACATGGGCGAATTGCAGTATGTAGCTAAGACATGTACACTTTATAGTGGCAACTCTGATGTTTGTGGCTTTTAGGGACAAGGTACAAATCAAGTGTAACCTTCAGGTTGGTTTTTCTTTTTCACCTTCATGTATGTTGAAGAACTCTTTTTGCTTTTGGCTATAATTCACAATCTATATATGATAGAGACATAATTTAAACAACACATTCTTCCTAGTCTTGTGCTACTTACCCATGTGAATTATCATGTATGAGGCATATTGGATAGTAGTCAAAATGTGAAGTTGAATGTATGATGTTTTTCAATTACGTCATAATTTCGAAAAAGTATGCCTTACATTTTGGCCCATAATTCTGAAACCATACAATCTGGATCCCCAATTCAAAGTGCAGCATAAAGCTAACATCATGCCACTGTTCTGTGTCCATTTTCATGCTTGTGCCATGCTTAGAAGTGGTGAGAATCTTTCAGTGATTAAATGCATGTTTTAAATACAAAAAATCTCAATTTATTTCAAACATTTCACGTATATTGTGTCATAATTCATGATCCATACTAGATAGAGCTTCATTTGCAAATGCAACATATGCTATGGAATATCCCACTGCAGGATGCCAAATTACATGCCTCTAGGATGTAGAGAAAGTACATAAAACTAACATTGACTCCATACTGGGCGATTTTACATCTCTGGCCATCTGGTCACCCTATAGAAACTAATTTTGTTTATAATCAAGTGAGTTTTTATGCTATTACGCTCATAATGCATCACATTAATCCTTATCATGTCTATAATGAGCTACAATTGAACAATACATGAAAATGCATTCTAAACCATGTTTTTTTTTCCTTAAAAATCCTCATTGAAATAGACTCGTTACACCTATGCAGCTTTTAGCTTATGTGTAATAAGAAAATGTGCCATAAAAAAGTGAAAATGACACATAGAGGTGTTTTTTCATCTGTTTATGCAGCCTAATGTGAAAACAAGTCAAACCAATGTTTTACTTTACAAAAAATAAATTCCCAAATTTCCGCATTTTACCACTTACATAAAACATCTCCTGAGAAAGTTGCATATAAATGAGTAAGGGTACATTTTTTTTTTTAAACGTTTCCGGCTTGAGAATCAACATAACAAAAGGCTTAATTTGATATATCACATACCCTAAAAAAAAATCACAATATTGATTTTTTTGCATTTTTCCCAAGCTCAATGTAAAACATCCGTTGCACTGGTGCTACGAAAGGTTAAGTCGGAAAACGGAAACAGCTATAAAAAAAAATCTGAAATATATATTTCAAAAATTCCTTTTGTTTCTTTGGCCTAAACCCAAAAGGCTTCCAAAAACACCTTTTTTTCAAAAATCGAACAATGTAAAAACTGTCCTGCAAACTTTTTTTCTTCTCAAAATATTGTCAAAAATAGTAATTTTTAGTATAAATAAGTGAGCGTTTGAGATTTTTTCACCAGATAAAGTTTTTTATGGTCACTGTACACTTAGGCTTTGGGTCCACATGTTTTCAATTTTTTGGTTGACCCAGAAAAAAAAATTCTTTTTTCAAAAAGCTGCACTGGTGTAGCTCTCTGAAAAAAGGCACGCCCGAATATTTTTTTCTGAAAAAAGGGGGGTGCATATGAAAGAGGGCGTCGAAATATTATGATTGAGCACGATTTTTTTTTCCGACATGGGCGAATTGCAGTATGTAGCTAAGACATGTACACTTTATAGTGGCAACTCTGATGTTTGTGGCTTATAGGGACAAGGTACAAATCAAGTGTAACCTTCAGGTTGGTTTTTCTTTTTCACCTTCATGTATGTTGAAGAACTATTTTTGCTTTTGGCTATAATTCACAATCTATATATGATAGAGACATAATTTAAACAACACATTGTTCCTAGTCTTGTGCTACTTGCCCATGTGAACTATCATGTATGTGGCATATTGGATAGTAGTCAAAATGTGAAGTTGAATGTATGATGTTTTTCAATTACGTCACAAGTTCGAAAAAGTATGCCTTACATTTTGGCCCATAATTCTGAACCCATACAATCTGGATCTCAATTCAAAGTGCCGCATAATAATAACATCATGCCACTGTTCTGTGTCCATTTTCATGCTTGTGCCATGCTTAGAAGTGGTGAGAATCTTTCAGTGATTAAATGCATGTTTTAAATACAAAAAATCTCAATTTATTTCAAACATTTCACGTATATTGTGTCATAATTCATGATCCATACTAGATAGAGCTTCATTTGCAAATGCAACACATTCTATAGAATATCCCACTGCAGGATGCCAAATTACATGCCTCTAGGATGTAGAGACAGTACATAAAACTAACATTGACTCCATACTGGGCGATTTTACATCTCCGGCCATCTGGTCACCCTATAGAAACTAATTTTGTTTATAATCAAGTGAGTTTTTATGCTATTACACTCATAATGCATCACATTAATCCTTATCATGTCTATAATGAGCTACAATTGAACAATAGATGAAAATGCATTCTAAACCATTTTTTTTTTACCTTAAAAATCCTCATTGAAATAGACTTGTTACACCTATGCAGCTTTTAGCTTATGTGTAATAAGAAAATGTGCCATAAAAAAGTGAAAATGACACATAGAGGTGTTTTTTCATCTGTTTATACAGCCTAATGTGAAAACAAGTCAAACCAATGTTTTACTTTACAAAAAATAAATTGCCAAATTTCCGCATTTTACCACTTACATAAAACATCTCCTGAGAAAGTTGCATATAAATGAGTCAGGGTACATTTTTTTTTTAAACGTTTCCGGCTTGAGAATCAACATAACAAAAGGCTTAATTTGATATATCAAATACCCTAAAAAAAAATCACAATATTGATTTTTTTGCATTTTTCCCAAGCTCAATGTAAAACATCCGTTGCACTGGTGCAACGAAAGGTTAAGTCGGAAAACGGAAACAGCTATAAAAAAAAATCTGAAATATATATTTCAAAAATTCCTTTTGTTTCTTTGGCCTAAACCCAAAAGGCTTCTAACAACACCTTTTTTTCGAAAATCGAACAATATAAAAATGTCCTGCGAACTTTTTTTCTTCTCAAAATATTGTCAAAAATAGTCATTTTTAGTATAAATAAGTGAGCGTTTGAGATGTTTTCACCAGATAAAGTTTTTTATGGTCACTGTACACTTAGGCTTCGGGTCCACATGTTTTCAATTTTTTGGTTGACCCAGAAAAAAAAAATCTTTTTTCAAAAAGCTGCACTGGTGTAGCTCTCTGAAAAAAGGCACGCCCGAATATTTTTTTCTGAAAAAAGGGGGGTGCATATGAAAGAGGGCGTCGAAATATTATGATTGAGCACAATTTTTTTTTTTACATGGGCGAATTGCAGTATGTAGCTAAGACATGTACACTTTATAGTGGCAACTCTGATGTTTGTGGCTTATAGGGACAAGGTACAAATCAAGTGTAACCTTCAGGTTGGTTTTTCTTTTTCACCTTCATGTATGTTGAAGAACTCTTTTTGCTTTTGGCTATAATTCACAATCTATATATGATAGAGACATAATTTAAACAACACATTCTTCCTAGTCTTGTGCTACTTACCCATGTGAATTATCATGTATGAGGCATATTGGATAGTAGTCAAAATGTGAAGTTGAATGTATGATGTTTTTCAATTACGTCATAATTTCGAAAAAGTATGCCTTACATTTTGGCCCATAATTCTGAAACCATACAATCTGGATCCCCAATTCAAAGTGCAGCATAACACTAACATCATGCCACTGTTCTGTGTCCATTTTCATGCTTGTGCCATGCTTAGAAGTGGTGAGAATCTTTCAGTGATTAAATGCATGTTTTATATACAAAAAATCTCAATTTATTTCAAACATTTCACGTATATTGTGTCATAATTCATGATCCATACTAGATAGAGCTTCATTTGCAAATGGAACACATTCTATAGAATATCCCACTGCAGGATGCCAAATTACATGCCTCTAGGATGTAGAGAAAGTACATAAAACTAACATTGACTCCATACTGGGCGATTTTACATCTCTGGCCATCTGGTCACCCTATAGAAACTAATTTTGTTTATAATCAAGTGAGTTTTTATGCTATTACGCTCATAATGCATCACATTAATCCTTATCATGTCTATAATGAGCTACAATTGAACAATAGATGAAAATGCATTCTAAACCATTTTTTTTTACCTTAAAAATCCTCATTGAAATAGACTTGTTACACCTATGCAGCTTTTAGCTTATGTGTAATAAGAAAATGTGCCATAAAAAAGTGAAAATTACACATAGAGGTGTTTTTTCATCTGTTTATGCAGCCTAATGTGAAAACAAGTCAAACCAATGTTTTACTTTACAAAAAATTAATTCCCAAATTTCCACATTTTACCACTTACATAAAACATCTCCTGAGAAAGTTGCATATAAATGAGTCAGGGTACATTTTTTTTTTTTAACGTTTCCGGCTTGAGAATCAACATAACAAAAGGCTTAATTTAATATATCACATACCCTAAAAAAAAATCACAATATTGATTTTTTTGCATTTTTCCACCTCAATGTAAAACATCCGTTGCACTGGTGCTACGAAAGGTTAAGTCGGAAAACGGAAACAGCTATAAAAAAAAATCTGAAATATATATTTCAAGAATTCCTTTTGTTTCTTTGGCCTAAACCCAAAAGGCTTCCAAAAACACCTTTTTTTCAAAAATCGAACAATGTAAAAACTGTCCTGCGAACTTTTTTTCTTCTCAAAATATTGTCAAAAATAGTAATTTTTAGTATAAATAAGTGAGCGTTTGAGATTTTTTCACCAGATAAAGTTTTTTATGGTCACTGTACACTTAGGCTTCGGGTCCACATGTTTTCAATTTTTTGGTTGACCCAGAAAAAAAAAATCTTTTTTCAAAAAGCTGCACTGGTGTAGCTCTCTGAAAAAAGGCACGCCCGAATATTTTTTTCTGAAAAAAGGGGGGTGCATATGAAAGAGGGCGTCGAAATATTATGATTGAGCACGATTTTTTTTTCCGACATGGGCGAATTGCAGTATGTAGCTAAGACATGTACACTTTATAGTGGCAACTCTGATGTTTGTGGCTTATAGGGACAAGGTACAAATCAAGTGTAACCTTCAGGTTGGTTTTTCTTTTTCACCTTCATGTATGTTGAAGAACTCATTTTGCTTTTGGCTATAATTCACAATCTATATATGATAGAGACATAATTTAAACAACACATTGTTCCTAGTCTTGTGCTACTTTCCCATGTGAATTATCATGTATGTGGCATATTGGATAGTAGTCAAAATGTGAAGTTGAATGTATGATGTTTTTCAATTACGTCACAAGTTCGAAAAAGTATGCCTTACATTTTGGCCCATAATTCTGAAACCATACAATCTGGATCTCAATTCAAAGTGCAGCATAAAGCTAACATCATGCCACTGTTCTGTGTCCATTTTCATGCTTGTGCCATGCTTAGAAGTGGTGAGAATCTTTCAGTGATTAAATGCATGTTTTAAATACAAAAAATCTCAATTTATTTCAAACATTTCACATATATTGTGTCATAATTCATGATCCATACTAGATAGAGCTTCATTTGCAAATGGAACACATTCTATAGAATATCCCACTGCAGGATGCCAAATTACATGCCTCTAGGATGTAGAGAAAGTACATAAAACTAACATTGACTCCATACTGGGCGATTTTACATCTCCGGCCATCAGGTCACCCTATAGAAACTAATTTTGTTTATAATCAAGTGAGTTTTTATGCTATTACGCTCATAATGCATCACATTAATCCTTATCTTGTCTATAATGAGCTACAATTGAACAATAGAAGAAAATGCATTCTAAACCATGTTTTTTTTACCTTAAAAATCCTCATTGAAATAGACTTGTTACACCTATGCAGCTTTTAGCTTATGTGTAATAAGAAAATGTGCCATAAAAAAGTGAAAATGACACATAGAGGTGTTTTTTCATCTGTTTATGCAGCCTAATGTGAAAACAAGTCAAACCAATGTTTTACTTTACAAAAAATAAATTCCCAAATTTCCGCATTTTACCACTTACATAAAACATCTCCTGAGAAAGTTGCATATAAATGAGTCAGGGTACATTTTTTTAAAAAAACGTTTCCGGCTTGAGAATCAACATAACAAAAGGCTTAATTTGATATATCACATACCCTAAAAAAAAATCACAATATTGATTTTTTTGCATTTTTCCCAAGCTCAATGTAAAACATCCGTTGCACTGGTGCTACGAAAGGTTAAGTCGGAAAACGGAAACAGCTATAAAAAAAAATCTGAAAAATATATTTCAAAAACTCCTTTTGTTTCTTTGGCCTAAACCCAAAAGGCTTCCAAAAACACCTTTTTTTCAAAAATCGAACAATGTAAAAACTGTCCTGCAAACTTTTTTTCTTCTCAAAATATTGTCAAAAATAGTAATTTTTAGTATAAATAAGTGAGCGTTTGAGATTTTTTCACCAGATAAAGTTTTTTATGGTCACTGTACACTTAGGCTTTGGGTCCACATGTTTTCAATTTTTTGGTTGACCCAGAAAAAAAAATTCTTTTTTCAAAAAGCTGCACTGGTGTAGCTCTTTGAAAAAAGGCACGCCCGAATATTTTTTTCGGAAAAAAGGGGGGTGCATATGAAAGAGGGCGTCGAAATATTATGATTGAGCACGATTTTTTTTTCCGACATGGGCGGATTGCAGTATGTAGCTAAGACACAAACACTTTATAGTGGCAAATCTGATGTTTGTGGCTTATAGGGACAAGGTACAAATCAAGTGTAACCTTCAGGTTGGTTTTTCTTTTTCACCTTCATGTATGTTGAAGAACTCTTTTTGCTTTTGGCTATAATTCACAATCTATATATGGTAGAGACATAATTTAAACAACACATTGTTCCTAGTCTTGTGCTACTTACCCATGTGAATTATCATGTATGTGGCATATTGGATAGTAGTCAAAATGTGAAGTTGAATGTATGATGTTTTTCAATTACGTCACAAGTTCGAAAAAGTATGCCTTACATTTTGGCCCATAATTCTGAAACCATACAATCTGGATCTCAATTCAAAGTGCCGCATAATGCTAACATCATGCCACTGTTCTGTGTCCATTTTCATGCTTGTGCCATGCTTAGAAGTGGTGAGAATCTTTCAGTGATTAAATGCATGTTTTAAATACAAAAAATCTCAATTTATTTCAAACATTTCACGTATATTGTGTCATAATTCATGATCCATACTAGATAGAGCTTCATTTGCAAATGGAACACATTCTATAGAATATCCCACTGCAGGATGCCAAATTACATGCCTCTAGGATGTAGAGAAAGTACATAAAACTAACATTGACTCCATACTGGGCGATTTTACATCTCTGGCCATCTGGTCACCCTATAGAAACTAATTTTGTTTATAATCAAGTGAGTTTTTATGCTATTACGCTCATAATGCATCACATTAATCCTTATCATGTCTATAATGAGCTACAATTGAACAATAGATGAAATGCATTCTAAACCATTTTTTTTTTACCTTAAAAATCCTCATTGAAATAGACTTGTTACACCTATGCAGCTTTTAGCTTATGTGTAATAAGAAAATGTGCCATAAAAAAGTGAAAATGACACATAAAGGTGTTTTTTCATCTGTTTATGCAGCCTAATGTGAAAACAAGTCAAACCAATGTTTTACTTTACAAAAAATAAATTCCCAAATTTCCGCATTTTACCACTTACATAAAACATCTCCTGAGAAAGTTGCATATAAATGAGTCAGGGTACATTTTTTTTTTAACGTTTCCGGCTTGAGAATCAACATAACAAAAGGCTTAATTTGATATATCACATACCCTAAAAAAAAATCACAATATTGATTTTTTTGCATTTTTCCAAGCTCAATGTAAAACATCCGTTGCACTGGTGCTACGAAAGGTTAAGTCGGAAAATGGAAACAGCTATAAAAAAAAATCTGAAATATATATTTCAAAAATTCTTTTTGTTTCTTTGGCCTAAACCCAAAGGGCTTCCAAAAACACCTTTTTTTCAAAAATCGAACAATGTAAAAACTGTCCTGCGAACTTTTTTTCTTCTCAAAATATTGTCAAAAATAGTAATTTTTAGTATAAATAAGTGAGCGTTTGAGATTTTTTCACCAGATAAAGTTTTTTATGGTCACTGTACACTTAGGCTTCGGGTCCACATGTTTTCAATTTTTTGGTTGACCCAGAACAAAAAAATCTTTTTTCAAAAAGCTGCACTGGTGTAGCTTTCTGAAAAAAGGCACGCCCGAATATTTTTTTCTGAAAAAAGGGGGGTGCATATGAAAGAGGGCGTCGAAATATTATGATTGAGCACGATTTTTTTTTCCGACATGGGCGAATTGCAGTATGTAGCTAAGACATGTACACTTTATAGTGGCAACTCTGATGTTTGTGGCTTATAGGGACAAGGTACAAATCACGTGTAACCTTCAGGTTGGTTTTTCTTTTTCACCTTCATGTATGTTGAAGAACTCTTTTTGCTTTTGGCTATAATTCACAATACATATATGATAGAGACATAATTTAAACAACACATTGTTCCTAGTCTTGTGCTACTTACCCATGTGAATTATCATGTATGTGGCATATTGGATAGTAGTCAAAATGTGAAGTTGAATGTATGATGTTTTTCAATTACGTCATAATTTCGAAAAAGTATGCCTTACATTTTGGCCCATAATTCTGAAACCATACAATCTGGATCTCAATTCAAAGTGCCGCATAATAATAACATCATGCCACTGTTCTGTGTCCATTTTCATGCTTGTGCCATGCTTAGAAGTGGTGAGAATCTTTCAGTGATTAAATGCATGTTTTAAATACAAAAAATCTCAATTTATTTCAAACATTTCACGTATATTGTGTCATAATTCATGATCCATACTAGATAGAGCTTCATTTGCAAATGCAACACATTCTATAGAATATCCCACTGCAGGATGCCAAATTACATGCCTCTAGGATGTAGAGAAAGTACATAAAA
Organism: Triturus cristatus; assembly: GCF_964204655.1. Classification (NCBI taxonomy): domain Eukaryota; kingdom Metazoa; phylum Chordata; class Amphibia; order Caudata; family Salamandridae; genus Triturus; species Triturus cristatus. The sequence continues at coordinate 207,604,353 of NC_140594.1, read as the reverse complement.
CTAACATTGACTCCATACTGGGTGATTTTACATCTCCGGCCATCTGGTCACCCTATAGAAACTAATTTTGTTTATAATCAAGTGAGTTTTTATGCTATTACGCTCATAATGCATCACATTAATCCTTATCATGTCTATAATGAGCTACAATTGAACAATAGATGAAAATGCATTCTAAACCATGTTTTTTTTCCTTAAAAATCCTCATTGAAATAGACTCGTTACACCTATGCAGCTTTTAGCTTATGTGTAATAAGAAAATGTGCCATAAAAAAGTGAAAATGACACATAGAGGTGTTTTTTCATCTGTTTATGCAGCCTAATGTGAAAACAAGTCAAACCAATGTTTTACTTTACAAAAAATAAATTCCCAAATTTCCGCATTTTACCACTTACATAAAACATCTCCTGAGAAAGTTGCATATAAATGAGTCAGGGTACATTTTTTTTTTTAAACGTTTCCGGCTTGAGAATCAACATAACAAAAGGCTTAATTTGATATATCACATACCCTAAAAAAAACTCACAATATTGATTTTTTTGCATTTTTCCCAAGCTCAATGTAAAACATCCGTTGCACTGGTGCTACGAAAGGTTAAGTCGGAAAACGGAAACAGCTATAAAAAAAAATCTGAAATATATATTTCAAAAATTCCTTTTGTTTCTTTGGCCTAAACCCAAAAGGCTTCCAAAAACACCTTTTTTTCAAAAATCGAACAATGTAAAAACTGTCCTGCAAACTTTTTTTCTTCTCAAAATATTGTCAAAAATAGTCATTTTTAGTATAAATAAGTGAGCGTTTGAGATTTTTTCACCAGATAAAGTTTTTTATGGTCACTGTACACTTAGGCTTTGGGTCCACATGTTTTCAATTTTTTGGTTGACCCAGAAAAAAAAATTCTTTTTTCAAAAAGCTGCACTGGTGTAGCTCTCTGAAAAAAGGCACGCCCGAATATTTTTTTCTGAAAAAAGGGGGGTGCATATGAAAGAGGGCGTCGTAATATTATGATTGAGCACGATTTTTTTTTCCGACATGGGCGAATTGCAGTATGTAGCTAAGACATGTACACTTTATAGTGGCAACTCTGATGTTTGTGGCTTATAGGGACAAGGTACAAATCAAGTGTAACCTTCAGGTTGGTTTTTCTTTTTCACCTTCATGTATGTTGAAGAACTCTTTTTGCTTTTGGCTATAATTCACAATCTATATATGATAGAGACATAATTTAAACAACACATTGTTCCTAGTCTTGTGCTACTTACCCATGTGAATTATCATGTATGAGGCATATTGGATAGTAGTCAAAATGTGAAGTTGAATGTATGATGTTTTTCAATTACGTCATAATTTCGAAAAAGTATGCCTTACATTTTGGCCCATAATTCTGAAACCATACAATCTGGATCCCCAATTCAAAGTGCAGCATACAACGAACATCATGCCACTGTTCTGTGTCCATTTTCATGCTTGTGCCATGCTTAGAAGTGGTGAGAATCTTTCAGTGATTAAATGCATGTTTTAAATACAAAAAATCTCAATTTATTTAAACATTTCACGTATATTGTGTCATAATTCATGATCCATACTAGATAGAGCTTCATTTGCAAATGCAACACATTCTATAGAATATCCCACTGCAGGATGCCAAATTACATGCCTCTAGGATGTAGAGAAAGTACATAAAACTAACATTGACTCCATACTGGGTGATTTTACATCTCCGGCCATCTGGTCACCCTATAGAAACTAATTTTGTTTATAATCAAGTGAGTTTTTATGCTATTACACTCATAATGCATCACATTAATCCTTTTCATGTCTATAATGAGCTACAATTGAACAATAGATGAAAATGCATTCTAAACCATTTTTTTTTACCTTAAAAATCCTCATTGAAATAGACTTGTTACACCTATGCAGCTTTTAGCTTATGTGTAATAAGAAAATGTGCCATAAAAAAGTGAAAATGACACATAGAGGTGTTTTTTCATCTGTTTATACAGCCTAATGTGAAAACAAGTCAGACCAATGTTTTACTTTACAAAAAATAAATTCCCAAATTTCCGCATTTTACCACTTACATAAAACATCTCCTGAGAAAGTTGCATATAAATGAGTCAGGGTACATTTTTTTTTAAACGTTTCCGGCTTGAGAATCAACATAACAAAAGGCTTAATTTGATATATCACATACCCTAAAAAAAAATCACAATATTGATTTTTTTGCATTTTTCCCAAGCTCAATGTAAAACATCCGTTGCACTGGTGCTACGAAAGGTTAAGTCGGAAAACGGAAACAGCTATAAAAAAAAATCTGAAATATATATTTCAAAAATTCCTTTTGTTTCTTTGGCCTAAACCCAAAAGGCTTCCAAAAACACCTTTTTTTCCAAAAATCGAACAATGTAAAAACTGTCCTGCGAACTTTTTTTCTTCTCAAAATATTGTCAAAAATAGTAATTTTTAGTATAAATAAGTGAACGTTTGAGATTTTTTCACCAGATAAAGTTTTTTATGGTCACTGTACACTTAGGCTTTGGGTCCACATGTTTTCAATTTTTTGGTTGACCCAGAAAAAAAAATTCTTTTTTCAAAAAGCTGCACTGGTGTAGCTCTCTGAAAAAAGGCACGCCCGAATATTTTTTTCTGAAAAAAGGGGGGTGCATATGAAAGAGGGCGTCGAAATATTATGATTGAGCACGATTTTTTTTTCCGACATGGGCGAATTGCAGTATGTAGCTAAGACATGTACACTTTATAGTGGCAACTCTGATGTTTGTGGCTTATAGGGAAAAGGTACAAATCAAGTGTAACCTTCAGGTTGGTTTTTCTTTTTCACCTTCATGTATGTTGAAGAACTCATTTTGCTTTTGGCTATAATTCACAATCTATATATGATAGAGACATAATTTAAACAACACATTGTTCCTAGTCTTGTGCTACTTACCCATGTGAATTATCATGTATGTGGCATATTGGATAGTAGTCAAAATGTGAAGTTGAATGTATGATGTTTTTCAATTACATCACAAGTTCGAAAAAGTATGCCTTACATTTTGGCCCATAATTCTGAAACCATACAATCTGGATCCCCAATTCAAAGTGCAGCATAAAGCTAACGTCATGCCACTGTTCTGTGTCCATTTTCATGCTTGTGCCATGCTTAGAAGTGGTGAGAATCTTTCAGTGATTAAATGCATGTTTTAAATACAAAAAATCTCAATTTATTTCAAACATTTCACGTATATTGTGTCATAATTCATGATCCATACTAGATAGAGCTTCATTTGCAAATGGAACATCTTCTATAGAATATCCCACTGCAGGATGCCAAATTACATGCCTCTAGGATGTAGAGAAAGTACATAAAACTAACATTGACTCCATACTGGGCGATTTTACATCTCCGGCCATCTGGTCACTCTATAGAAACTAATTTTGTTTATAATCAAGTGAGTTTTTATGCTATTACGCTCATAATGCATCACATTAATCCTTATCTTGTCTATAATGAGCTACAATTGAACAATAGATGAAAATGCATTCTAAACCATGTTTTTTTTTACCTTAAAAATCCTCATTGAAATAGACTTGTTACACCTATGCAGCTTTTAGCTTATGTGTAATAAGAAAATGTGCCATAAAAAAGTGAAAATGACACATAGAGGTGTTTTTTCATCTGTTTATGCAGCCTAATGTGAAAACAAGTCAAACCAATGTTTTACTTTACAAAAAATAAATTCCCAAATTTCCGCATTTTACCACTTACATAAAACATCTCCTGAGAAAGTTGCATATAAATAAGTCAGGGTACATTTTTTTTTTAACGTTTCCGGCTTGAGAATCAACATAACAAAAGGCTTAATTTGATATATCACATACCCTAAAAAAAAATCACAATATTGATTTTTTTGCATTTTTCCAAGCTCAATGTAAAACATCCGTTGCACTGGTGCTACGAAAGGTTAAGTCGGAAAACGGAAACAGCTATAAAAAAAAATCTGAAATATATATTTCAAAAATTCCTTTTGTTTCTTTGGCCTAAACCCAAAAGGCTTCCAAAAACACCTTTTTTTCAAAAATCGAACAATGTAAAAACTGTCCTGCGAACTTTTTTTCTTTTCAAAATATTGTCAAAAATAGTAATTTTTAGTATAAATAAGTGAGCGTTTGAGATTTTTTCACCAGATAAAGTTTTTTATGGTCACTGTACACTTAGGCTTCGGGTCCACATGTTTTCAATTTTTTGGTTGACCCAGAAAAAAAAAATCTTTTTTCAAAAAGCTGCACTGGTGTAGCTTTCTGAAAAAAGGCACGCCCGAATATTTTTTTCTGAAAAAAGGGGGGTGCATATGAAAGAGGGCGTCGAAATATTATGATTGAGCACGATTTTTTTTTCCGACATGGGCGAATTGCAGTATGTAGCTAAGACATGTACACTTTATAGTGGCAACTCTGATGTTTGTGGCTTATAGGGACAAGGTACAAATCACGTGTAACCTTCAGGTTGGTTTTGATTTTTCACCTTCATGTATGTTGAAGAACTCTTTTTGCTTTTGGCTATAATTCACAATATATATATGATAGAGACATAATTTAAACAACACATTGTTCCTAGTCTTGTGCTACTTACCCATGTGAATTATCATGTATGTGGCATATTGGATAGTAGTCAAAATGTGAAGTTGAATGTATGATGTTTTTCTGTTACGTCATAATTTCGAAAAAGTATGCCTTACATTTTGGCCCATAATTCTGAAACCATACAATCTGGATCTCAATTCAAAGTGCCGCATAATAATAACATCATGCCACTGTTCTGTGTCCATTTTCATGCTTGTGCCATGCTTAGAAGTGGTGAGAATCTTTCAGTGATTAAATGCATGTTTTAAATACAAAAAATCTCAATTTATTTCAAACATTTCACGTATATTGTGTCATAATTCATGATCCATACTAGATAGAGCTTCATTTGCAAATGCAACACATTCTATAGAATATCCCACTGCAGGATGCCAAATTACATGCCTCTAGGATGTAGAGAAAGTACATAAAACTAACATTGACTCCATACTGGGTGATTTTACATCTCCGGCCATCTGGTCACCCTATAGAAACTAATTTTGTTTATAATCAAGTGAGTTTTTATGCTATTACGCTCATAATGCATCACATTAATCCTTATCATGTCTATAATGAGCTACAATTGAACAATAGATGAAAATGCATTCTAAACCATTTTTTTTTTACCTTAAAAATCCTCATTGAAATAGACTTGTTACACCTATGCAGCTTTTAGCTTATGTGTAATAAGAAAATGTGCCATAAAAAAGTGAAAATGACACATAGAGGTGTTTTTTCATCTGTTTATGCAGCCTAATGTGAAAACAAGTCAAACCAATGTTTTACTTTACAAAAAATAAATTCCCAAATTTCCGCATTTTACCACTTACATAAAACATCTCCTGAGAAAGTTGCATATAAATGAGTCAGGGTACATTTTTTTTTTTAACGTTTCCGGCTTGAGAATCAACATAACAAAAGGCTTAATTTAATATATCACATACCCTAAAAAAAATCACAATATTGATTTTTTTGCATTTTTCCAAGCTCAATGTAAAACATCCGTTGCACTGGTGCTACGAAAGGTTAAGTCGGAAAACGGAAACAGCTATAAAAAAAAATCTGAAATATATATTTCAAGAATTCCTTTTGTTTCTTTGGCCTAAACCCAAAAGGCTTCCAAAAACACCTTTTTTTCAAAAATCGAACAATGTAAAAACTGTCCTGCGAACTTTTTTTCTTCTCAAAATATTGTCAAAAATAGTAATTTTTAGTATAAATAAGTGAGCGTTTGAGATTTTTTCACCAGATAAAGTTTTTTATGGTCACTGTACACTTAGGCTTCGGGTCCACATGTTTTCAATTTTTTGGTTGACCCAGAAAAAAAAAATCTTTTTTCAAAAAGCTGCACTGGTGTAGCTCTCTGAAAAAAGGCACGCCCGAATATTTTTTTCTGAAAAAAGGTGGGTGCATATGAAAGAGGGCGTCGAAATATTATGATTGAGCACGATTTTTTTTTCCGACATGGGCGAATTGCAGTATGTAGCTAAGACATGTACACTTTATAGTGGCAACTCTGATGTTTGTGGCTTATAGGGACAAGGTACAAATCAAGTGTAACCTTCAGGTTGGTTTTTCTTTTTCACCTTCATGTATGTTGAAGAACTCATTTTGCTTTTGGCTATAATTCACAATCTATATATGATAGAGACATAATTTAAACAACACATTGTTCCTAGTCTTGTGCTACTTACCCATGTGAATTATCATGTATGTGGCATATTGGATAGTAGTCAAAATGTGAAGTTGAATGTATGATGTTTTTCAATTACGTCATAATTTCGAAAAAGTATGCCTTACATTTTACCCCATAATTCTGAAACCATACAATCTGGATCTCAATTCAAAGTGCCGCATAATAATACCATCATGCCACTGTTCTGTGTCCATTTTCATGCTTGTGCCATGCTTAGAAGTGGTGAGAATCTTTCAGTGATTAAATGCATGTTTTAAATACAAAAAATCTCAATTTATTTCAAACATTTCACGTATATTGTGTCATAATTCATGATCCATACTAGATAGAGCTTCATTTGCAAATGCAACACATTCTATAGAATGTCCCACTGCAGGATGCCAAATTACATGCCTCTAGGATGTAGAGAAAGTACATAAAACTAACATTGACTCCATACTGGGCGATTTTACATCTCCGGCCATCTGGTCACCCTATAGAAACTAATTTTGTTTATAATCAAGTGAGTTTTTATGCTATTACGCTCATAATGCATCACATTAATCCTTATCATGTCTATAATGAGCTACAATTGAACAATAGATGAAAATGCATTCTAAACCATTTTTTTTTTACCTTAAAAATCCTCATTGAAATAGACTTGTTACACCTATGCAGCTTTTAGCTTATGTGTAATAAGAAAATGTGCCATAAAAAAGTGAAAATGACACATAGAGGTGTTTTTTCATCTGTTTATGCAGCCTAATGTGAAAACAAGTCAAACCAATGTTTTACTTTACAAAAAATAAATTCCCAAATTTCCGCATTTTACCACTTACATAAAACATCTCCTGAGAAAGTTGCATATAAATGAGTCAGGGTACATTTTTTTTTTAACGTTTCCGGCTTGAGAATCAACATAACAAAAGGCTTAATTTAATATATCACATACCCTAAAAAAAAATCACAATATTGATTTTTTTGCATTTTTCCAAGCTCAATGTAAAACATCCGTTGCACTGGTGCTACGAAAGGTTAAGTCGGAAAACGGAAACAGCTATAAAAAAAAATCTGAAATATATATTTCAAGAATTCCTTTTGTTTCTTTGGCCTAAACCCAAAAGGCTTCCAAAAACACATTTTTTTCAAAAATCGAACAATGTAAAAACTGTCCTGCGAACTTTTTTTCTTCTCAAAATATTGTCAAAAATAGTCATTTTTAGTATAAATAAGAGAGCATTTGAGATTTTTTCACCAGATAACGTTTTTTATGGTCACTGTACACTTAGGCTTCGGGTCCACATGTTTTCAATTTTTTGGTTGACCCAGAAAAAAAAAATCTTTTTTCAAAAAGCTGCACTGGTGTAGCTCTCTGAAAAAAGGCACGCCCGAATATTTTTTTCTGAAAAAAGGGGGGTGCATATGAAAGAGGGCGTCGAAATATTATGATTGAGCACGATTTTTTTTTCCGACATGGGCGAATTGCAGTATGTAGCTAAGACATGTACACTTTATAGTGGCAACTCTGATGTTTGTGGCTTATAGGGACAAGGTACAAATCAAGTGTAACCTTCAGGTTGGTTTTTCTTTTTCACCTTCATGTATGTTGAAGAACTCATTTTGCTTTTGGCTATAATTCACAATCTATATATGATAGAGACATAATTTAAACAACACATTGTTCCTAGTCTTGTGCTACTTACCCATGTGAATTATCATGCATGTGGCATATTGGATAGTAGTCAAAATGTGAAGTTGAATGTATGATGTTTTTCAATTACGTCATAATTTCGAAAAAGTATGCCTTACATTTTGGCCCATAATTCTGAAACCATACAATCTGGATCTCAATTCAAAGTGCCGCATAATAATAACATCATGCCACTGTTCTGTGTCCATTTTCATGCTTGTGCCATGCTTAGAAGTGGTGAGAATCTTTCAGTGATTAAATGCATGTTTTAAATACAAAAAATCTCAATTTATTTCAAACATTTCACGTATATTGTGTCATAATTCATGATCCATACTAGATAGAGCTTCATTTGCAAATGGAACATCTTCTATAGAATATCCCACTGCAGGATGCCAAATTACATGCCTCTAGGATGTAGAGAAAGTACATAAAACTAACATTGACTCCATACTGGGCGATTTTACATCTCCGGCCATCTGGTCACTCTATAGAAACTAATTTTGTTTATAATCAAGTGAGTTTTTATGCTATTACGCTCATAATGCATCACATTAATCCTTATCATGTCTATAATGAGCTACAATTGAACAATAGATGAAAATGCATTCTAAACCATGTTTTTTTTTCCTTAAAAATCCTCATTGAAATAGACTCGTTACACCTATGAAGCTTTTGGCTTATGTGTAATAAGAAAATGTGCCATAAAAAAGTGAAAATGACACATAGAGGTGTTTTTTCATCTGTTTATGCAGCCTAATGTGAAAACAAGTCAAACCAATGTTTTACTTTACAAAAAATAAATTCCCAAATTTCCGCATTTTACCACTTACATAAAACATCTCCTGAGAAAGTTGCATATAAATGAGTCAGGGTACATTTTTTTAAAAAAACGTTTCCGGCTTGAGAATCAACATAACAAAAGGCTTAATTTGATATATCACATACCCTAAAAAAAAATCACAATATTGATTTTTTTGCATTTTTCCCAAGCTCAATGTAAAACATCCGTTGCACTGGTGCTACGAAAGGTTAAGTCGGAAAACGGAAACAGCTATAAAAAAAAATCTGAAAAATATATTTCAAAAACTCCTTTTGTTTCTTTGGCCTAAACCCAAAAGGCTTCCAAAAACACCTTTTTTTCAAAAATCGAACAATGTAAAAACTGTCCTGCAAACTTTTTTTCTTCTCAAAATATTGTCAAAAATAGTAATTTTTAGTATAAATAAGTGAGCGTTTGAGATTTTTTCACCAGATAAAGTTTTTTATGGTCACTGTACACTTAGGCTTTGGGTCCACATGTTTTCAATTTTTTGGTTGACCCAGAAAAAAAAATTCTTTTTTCAAAAAGCTGCACTGGTGTAGCTCTTTGAAAAAAGGCACGCCCGAATATTTTTTTCTGAAAAAAGGGGGGTGCATATGAAAGAGGGCGTCGAAATATTATGATTGAGCACGATTTTTTTTTCCGACATGGGCGGATTGCAGTATGTAGCTAAGACACAAACACTTTATAGTGGCAAATCTGATGTTTGTGGCTTATAGGGACAAGGTACAAATCAAGTGTAACCTTCAGGTTGGTTTTTCTTTTTCACCTTCATGTATGTTGAAGAACTCTTTTTGCTTTTGGCTATAATTCACAATCTATATATGGTAGAGACATAATTTAAACAACACATTGTTCCTAGTCTTGTGCTACTTACCCATGTGAATTATCATGTATGTGGCATATTGGATAGTAGTCAAAATGTGAAGTTGAATGTATGATGTTTTTCAATTACGTCACAAGTTCGAAAAAGTATGCCTTACATTTTGGCCCATAATTCTGAAACCATACAATCTGGATCTCAATTCAAAGTGCCGCATAATGCTAACATCATGCCACTGTTCTGTGTCCATTTTCATGCTTGTGCCATGCTTAGAAGTGGTGAGAATCTTTCAGTGATTAAATGCATGTTTTAAATACAAAAAATCTCAATTTATTTCAAACATTTCACGTATATTGTGTCATAATTCATGATCCATACTAGATAGAGCTTCATTTGCAAATGGAACACATTCTATAGAATATCCCACTGCAGGATGCCAAATTACATGCCTCTAGGATGTAGAGAAAGTACATAAAACTAACATTGACTCCATACTGGGCGATTTTACATCTCTGGCCATCTGGTCACCCTATAGAAACTAATTTTGTTTATAATCAAGTGAGTTTTTATGCTATTACGCTCATAATGCATCACATTAATCCTTATCATGTCTATAATGAGCTACAATTGAACAATAGATGAAATGCATTCTAAACCATTTTTTTTTTACCTTAAAAATCCTCATTGAAATAGACTTGTTACACCTATGCAGCTTTTAGCTTATGTGTAATAAGAAAATGTGCCATAAAAAAGTGAAAATGACACATAAAGGTGTTTTTTCATCTGTTTATGCAGCCTAATGTGAAAACAAGTCAAACCAATGTTTTACTTTACAAAAAATAAATTCCCAAATTTCCGCATTTTACCACTTACATAAAACATCTCCTGAGAAAGTTGCATATAAATGAGTCAGGGTACATTTTTTTTTTAACGTTTCCGGCTTGAGAATCAACATAACAAAAGGCTTAATTTGATATATCACATACCCTAAAAAAAAATCACAATATTGATTTTTTTGCATTTTTCCAAGCTCAATGTAAAACATCCGTTGCACTGGTGCTACGAAAGGTTAAGTCGGAAAATGGAAACAGCTATAAAAAAAAATCTGAAATATATATTTCAAAAATTCTTTTTGTTTCTTTGGCCTAAACCCAAAGGGCTTCCAAAAACACCTTTTTTTCAAAAATCGAACAATGTAAAAACTGTCCTGCGAACTTTTTTTCTTCTCAAAATATTGTCAAAAATAGTAATTTTTAGTATAAATAAGTGAGCGTTTGAGATTTTTTCACCAGATAAAGTTTTTTATGGTCACTGTACACTTAGGCTTCGGGTCCACATGTTTTCAATTTTTTGGTTGACCCAGAACAAAAAAATCTTTTTTCAAAAAGCTGCACTGGTGTAGCTTTCTGAAAAAAGGCACGCCCGAATATTTTTTTCTGAAAAAAGGGGGGTGCATATGAAAGAGGGCGTCGAAATATTATGATTGAGCACGATTTTTTTTTCCGACATGGGCGAATTGCAGTATGTAGCTAAGACATGTACACTTTATAGTGGCAACTCTGATGTTTGTGGCTTATAGGGACAAGGTACAAATCACGTGTAACCTTCAGGTTGGTTTTTCTTTTTCACCTTCATGTATGTTGAAGAACTCTTTTTGCTTTTGGCTATAATTCACAATACATATATGATAGAGACATAATTTAAACAACACATTGTTCCTAGTCTTGTGCTACTTACCCATGTGAATTATCATGTATGTGGCATATTGGATAGTAGTCAAAATGTGAAGTTGAATGTATGATGTTTTTCAATTACGTCATAATTTCGAAAAAGTATGCCTTACATTTTGGCCCATAATTCTGAAACCAAACAATCTGGATCTCAATTCAAAGTGCCGCATAATAATAACATCATGCCACTGTTCTGTGTCCATTTTCATGCTTGTGCCATGCTTAGAAGTGGTGAGAATCTTTCAGTGATTAAATGCATGTTTTAAATACAAAAAATCTCAATTTATTTCAAACATTTCACGTATATTGTGTCATAATTCATGATCCATACTAGATAGAGCTTCATTTGCAAATGCAACACATTCTATAGAATATCCCACTGCAGGATGCCAAATTACATGCCTCTAGGATGTAGAGAAAGTACATAAAACTAACATTGACTCCATACTGGGTGATTTTACATCTCCGGCCATCTGGTCACCCTATAGAAACTAATTTTGTTTATAATCAAGTGAGTTTTTATGCTATTACGCTCATAATGCATCACATTAATCCTTATCATGTCTATAATGAGCTACAATTGAACAATAGATGAAAATGCATTCTAAACCATGTTTTTTTTCCTTAAAAATCCTCATTGAAATAGACTCGTTACACCTATGCAGCTTTTAGCTTATGTGTAATAAGAAAATGTGCCATAAAAAAGTGAAAATGACACATAGAGGTGTTTTTTCATCTGTTTATGCAGCCTAATGTGAAAACAAGTCAAACCAATGTTTTACTTTACAAAAAATAAATTCCCAAATTTCCGCATTTTACCACTTACATAAAACATCTCCTGAGAAAGTTGCATATAAATGAGTCAGGGTACATTTTTTTTTTTAAACGTTTCCGGCTTGAGAATCAACATAACAAAAGGCTTAATTTGATATATCACATACCCTAAAAAAAACTCACAATATTGATTTTTTTGCATTTTTCCCAAGCTCAATGTAAAACATCCGTTGCACTGGTGCTACGAAAGGTTAAGTCGGAAAACGGAAACAGCTATAAAAAAAAATCTGAAATATATATTTCAAAAATTCCTTTTGTTTCTTTGGCCTAAACCCAAAAGGCTTCCAAAAACACCTTTTTTTCAAAAATCGAACAATGTAAAAACTGTCCTGCAAACTTTTTTTCTTCTCAAAATATTGTCAAAAATAGTCATTTTTAGTATAAATAAGTGAGCGTTTGAGATTTTTTCACCAGATAAAGTTTTTTATGGTCACTGTACACTTAGGCTTTGGGTCCACATGTTTTCAATTTTTTGGTTGACCCAGAAAAAAAAATTCTTTTTTCAAAAAGCTGCACTGGTGTAGCTCTCTGAAAAAAGGCACGCCCGAATATTTTTTTCTGAAAAAAGGGGGGTGCATATGAAAGAGGGCGTCGTAATATTATGATTGAGCACGATTTTTTTTTCCGACATGGGCGAATTGCAGTATGTAGCTAAGACATGTACACTTTATAGTGGCAACTCTGATGTTTGTGGCTTATAGGGACAAGGTACAAATCAAGTGTAACCTTCAGGTTGGTTTTTCTTTTTCACCTTCATGTATGTTGAAGAACTCTTTTTGCTTTTGGCTATAATTCACAATCTATATATGATAGAGACATAATTTAAACAACACATTGTTCCTAGTCTTGTGCTACTTACCCATGTGAATTATCATGTATGAGGCATATTGGATAGTAGTCAAAATGTGAAGTTGAATGTATGATGTTTTTCAATTACGTCATAATTTCGAAAAAGTATGCCTTACATTTTGGCCCATAATTCTGAAACCATACAATCTGGATCCCCAATTCAAAGTGCAGCATACAACGAACATCATGCCACTGTTCTGTGTCCATTTTCATGCTTGTGCCATGCTTAGAAGTGGTGAGAATCTTTCAGTGATTAAATGCATGTTTTAAATACAAAAAATCTCAATTTATTTAAACATTTCACGTATATTGTGTCATAATTCATGATCCATACTAGATAGAGCTTCATTTGCAAATGCAACACATTCTATAGAATATCCCACTGCAGGATGCCAAATTACATGCCTCTAGGATGTAGAGAAAGTACATAAAACTAACATTGACTCCATACTGGGTGATTTTACATCTCCGGCCATCTGGTCACCCTATAGAAACTAATTTTGTTTATAATCAAGTGAGTTTTTATGCTATTACACTCATAATGCATCACATTAATCCTTTTCATGTCTATAATGAGCTACAATTGAACAATAGATGAAAATGCATTCTAAACCATTTTTTTTTACCTTAAAAATCCTCATTGAAATAGACTTGTTACACCTATGCAGCTTTTAGCTTATGTGTAATAAGAAAATGTGCCATAAAAAAGTGAAAATGACACATAGAGGTGTTTTTTCATCTGTTTATACAGCCTAATGTGAAAACAAGTCAGACCAATGTTTTACTTTACAAAAAATAAATTCCCAAATTTCCGCATTTTACCACTTACATAAAACATCTCCTGAGAAAGTTGCATATAAATGAGTCAGGGTACATTTTTTTTTAAACGTTTCCGGCTTGAGAATCAACATAACAAAAGGCTTAATTTGATATATCACATACCCTAAAAAAAAATCACAATATTGATTTTTTTGCATTTTTCCCAAGCTCAATGTAAAACATCCGTTGCACTGGTGCTACGAAAGGTTAAGTCGGAAAACGGAAACAGCTATAAAAAAAAATCTGAAATATATATTTCAAAAATTCCTTTTGTTTCTTTGGCCTAAACCCAAAAGGCTTCCAAAAACACCTTTTTTTCCAAAAATCGAACAATGTAAAAACTGTCCTGCGAACTTTTTTTCTTCTCAAAATATTGTCAAAAATAGTAATTTTTAGTATAAATAAGTGAACGTTTGAGATTTTTTCACCAGATAAAGTTTTTTATGGTCACTGTACACTTAGGCTTTGGGTCCACATGTTTTCAATTTTTTGGTTGACCCAGAAAAAAAAATTCTTTTTTCAAAAAGCTGCACTGGTGTAGCTCTCTGAAAAAAGGCACGCCCGAATATTTTTTTCTGAAAAAAGGGGGGTGCATATGAAAGAGGGCGTCGAAATATTATGATTGAGCACGATTTTTTTTTCCGACATGGGCGAATTGCAGTATGTAGCTAAGACATGTACACTTTATAGTGGCAACTCTGATGTTTGTGGCTTATAGGGACAAGGTACAAATCAAGTGTAACCTTCAGGTTGGTTTTTCTTTTTCACCTTCATGTATGTTGAAGAACTCATTTTGCTTTTGGCTATAATTCACAATCTATATATGATAGAGACATAATTTAAACAACACATTGTTCCTAGTCTTGTGCTACTTACCCATGTGAATTATCATGTATGTGGCATATTGGATAGTAGTCAAAATGTGAAGTTGAATGTATGATGTTTTTTAATTACATCACAAGTTCGAAAAAGTATGCCTTACATTTTGGCCCATAATTCTGAAACCATACAATCTGGATCCCCAATTCAAAGTGCAGCATAAAGCTAACGTCATGCCACTGTTCTGTGTCCATTTTCATGCTTGTGCCATGCTTAGAAGTGGTGAGAATCTTTCAGTGATTAAATGCATGTTTTAAATACAAAAAATCTCAATTTATTTCAAACATTTCACGTATATTGTGTCATAATTCATGATCCATACTAGATAGAGCTTCATTTGCAAATGGAACATCTTCTATAGAATATCCCACTGCAGGATGCCAAATTACATGCCTCTAGGATGTAGAGAAAGTACATAAAACTAACATTGACTCCATACTGGGCGATTTTACATCTCCGGCCATCTGGTCACTCTATAGAAACTAATTTTGTTTATAATCAAGTGAGTTTTTATGCTATTACGCTCATAATGCATCACATTAATCCTTATCTTGTCTATAATGAGCTACAATTGAACAATAGATGAAAATGCATTCTAAACCATGTTTTTTTTTACCTTAAAAATCCTCATTGAAATAGACTTGTTACACCTATGCAGCTTTTAGCTTATGTGTAATAAGAAAATGTGCCATAAAAAAGTGAAAATGACACATAGAGGTGTTTTTTCATCTGTTTATGCAGCCTAATGTGAAAACAAGTCAAACCAATGTTTTACTTTACAAAAAATAAATTCCCAAATTTCCGCATTTTACCACTTACATAAAACATCTCCTGAGAAAGTTGCATATAAATAAGTCAGGGTACATTTTTTTTTTAACGTTTCCGGCTTGAGAATCAACATAACAAAAGGCTTAATTTGATATATCACATACCCTAAAAAAAAATCACAATATTGATTTTTTTGCATTTTTCCAAGCTCAATGTAAAACATCCGTTGCACTGGTGCTACGAAAGGTTAAGTCGGAAAACGGAAACAGCTATAAAAAAAAATCTGAAATATATATTTCAAAAATTCCTTTTGTTTCTTTGGCCTAAACCCAAAAGGCTTCCAAAAACACCTTTTTTTCAAAAATCGAACAATGTAAAAACTGTCCTGCGAACTTTTTTTCTTTTCAAAATATTGTCAAAAATAGTAATTTTTAGTATAAATAAGTGAGCGTTTGAGATTTTTTCACCAGATAAAGTTTTTTATGGTCACTGTACACTTAGGCTTCGGGTCCACATGTTTTCAATTTTTTGGTTGACCCAGAAAAAAAAAATCTTTTTTCAAAAAGCTGCACTGGTGTAGCTTTCTGAAAAAAGGCACGCCCGAATATTTTTTTCTGAAAAAAGGGGGGTGCATATGAAAGAGGGCGTCGAAATATTATGATTGAGCACGATTTTTTTTTCCGACATGGGCGAATTGCAGTATGTAGCTAAGACATGTACACTTTATAGTGGCAACTCTGATGTTTGTGGCTTATAGGGACAAGGTACAAATCACGTGTAACCTTCAGGTTGGTTTTGATTTTTCACCTTCATGTATGTTGAAGAACTCTTTTTGCTTTTGGCTATAATTCACAATATATATATGATAGAGACATAATTTAAACAACACATTGTTCCTAGTCTTGTGCTACTTACCCATGTGAATTATCATGTATGTGGCATATTGGATAGTAGTCAAAATGTGAAGTTGAATGTATGATGTTTTTCAGTTACGTCATAATTTCGAAAAAGTATGCCTTACATTTTGGCCCATAATTCTGAAACCATACAATCTGGATCTCAATTCAAAGTGCCGCATAATAATAACATCATGCCACTGTTCTGTGTCCATTTTCATGCTTGTGCCATGCTTAGAAGTGGTGAGAATCTTTCAGTGATTAAATGCATGTTTTAAATACAAAAAATCTCAATTTATTTCAAACATTTCACGTATATTGTGTCATAATTCATGATCCATACTAGATAGAGCTTCATTTGCAAATGCAACACATTCTATAGAATATCCCACTGCAGGATGCCAAATTACATGCCTCTAGGATGTAGAGAAAGTACATAAAACTAACATTGACTCCATACTGGGTGATTTTACATCTCCGGCCATCTGGTCACCCTATAGAAACTAATTTTGTTTATAATCAAGTGAGTTTTTATGCTATTACGCTCATAATGCATCACATTAATCCTTATCATGTCTATAATGAGCTACAATTGAACAATAGATGAAAATGCATTCTAAACCATTTTTTTTTTACCTTAAAAATCCTCATTGAAATAGACTTGTTACACCTATGCAGCTTTTAGCTTATGTGTAATAAGAAAATGTGCCATAAAAAAGTGAAAATGACACATAGAGGTGTTTTTTCATCTGTTTATGCAGCCTAATGTGAAAACAAGTCAAACCAATGTTTTACTTTACAAAAAATAAATTCCCAAATTTCCGCATTTTACCACTTACATAAAACATCTCCTGAGAAAGTTGCATATAAATGAGTCAGGGTACATTTTTTTTTTTAACGTTTCCGGCTTGAG
This sequence comes from Triturus cristatus, assembly GCF_964204655.1. Taxonomy (NCBI): domain Eukaryota; kingdom Metazoa; phylum Chordata; class Amphibia; order Caudata; family Salamandridae; genus Triturus; species Triturus cristatus. Next base: position 207,587,030 of record NC_140594.1, on the reverse strand, counting down.
AATCAACATAACAAAAGGCTTAATTTAATATATCACATACCCTAAAAAAAATCACAATATTGATTTTTTTGCATTTTTCCAAGCTCAATGTAAAACATCCGTTGCACTGGTGCTACGAAAGGTTAAGTCGGAAAACGGAAACAGCTATAAAAAAAAATCTGAAATATATATTTCAAGAATTCCTTTTGTTTCTTTGGCCTAAACCCAAAAGGCTTCCAAAAACACCTTTTTTTCAAAAATCGAACAATGTAAAAACTGTCCTGCGAACTTTTTTTCTTCTCAAAATATTGTCAAAAATAGTAATTTTTAGTATAAATAAGTGAGCGTTTGAGATTTTTTCACCAGATAAAGTTTTTTATGGTCACTGTACACTTAGGCTTCGGGTCCACATGTTTTCAATTTTTTGGTTGACCCAGAAAAAAAAAATCTTTTTTCAAAAAGCTGCACTGGTGTAGCTCTCTGAAAAAAGGCACGCCCGAATATTTTTTTCTGAAAAAAGGTGGGTGCATATGAAAGAGGGCGTCGAAATATTATGATTGAGCACGATTTTTTTTTCCGACATGGGCGAATTGCAGTATGTAGCTAAGACATGTACACTTTATAGTGGCAACTCTGATGTTTGTGGCTTATAGGGACAAGGTACAAATCAAGTGTAACCTTCAGGTTGGTTTTTCTTTTTCACCTTCATGTATGTTGAAGAACTCATTTTGCTTTTGGCTATAATTCACAATCTATATATGATAGAGACATAATTTAAACAACACATTGTTCCTAGTCTTGTGCTACTTACCCATGTGAATTATCATGTATGTGGCATATTGGATAGTAGTCAAAATGTGAAGTTGAATGTATGATGTTTTTCAATTACGTCATAATTTCGAAAAAGTATGCCTTACATTTTACCCCATAATTCTGAAACCATACAATCTGGATCTCAATTCAAAGTGCCGCATAATAATACCATCATGCCACTGTTCTGTGTCCATTTTCATGCTTGTGCCATGCTTAGAAGTGGTGAGAATCTTTCAGTGATTAAATGCATGTTTTAAATACAAAAAATCTCAATTTATTTCAAACATTTCACGTATATTGTGTCATAATTCATGATCCATACTAGATAGAGCTTCATTTGCAAATGCAACACATTCTATAGAATGTCCCACTGCAGGATGCCAAATTACATGCCTCTAGGATGTAGAGAAAGTACATAAAACTAACATTGACTCCATACTGGGCGATTTTACATCTCCGGCCATCTGGTCACCCTATAGAAACTAATTTTGTTTATAATCAAGTGAGTTTTTATGCTATTACGCTCATAATGCATCACATTAATCCTTATCATGTCTATAATGAGCTACAATTGAACAATAGATGAAAATGCATTCTAAACCATTTTTTTTTTACCTTAAAAATCCTCATTGAAATAGACTTGTTACACCTATGCAGCTTTTAGCTTATGTGTAATAAGAAAATGTGCCATAAAAAAGTGAAAATGACACATAGAGGTGTTTTTTCATCTGTTTATGCAGCCTAATGTGAAAACAAGTCAAACCAATGTTTTACTTTACAAAAAATAAATTCCCAAATTTCCGCATTTTACCACTTACATAAAACATCTCCTGAGAAAGTTGCATATAAATGAGTCAGGGTACATTTTTTTTTTAACGTTTCCGGCTTGAGAATCAACATAACAAAAGGCTTAATTTAATATATCACATACCCTAAAAAAAAATCACAATATTGATTTTTTTGCATTTTTCCAAGCTCAATGTAAAACATCCGTTGCACTGGTGCTACGAAAGGTTAAGTCGGAAAACGGAAACAGCTATAAAAAAAAATCTGAAATATATATTTCAAGAATTCCTTTTGTTTCTTTGGCCTAAACCCAAAAGGCTTCCAAAAACACCTTTTTTTCAAAAATCGAACAATGTAAAAACTGTCCTGCGAACTTTTTTTCTTCTCAAAATATTGTCAAAAATAGTCATTTTTAGTATAAATAAGTGAGCATTTGAGATTTTTTCACCAGATAACGTTTTTTATGGTCACTGTACACTTAGGCTTCGGGTCCACATGTTTTCAATTTTTTGGTTGACCCAGAAAAAAAAAATCTTTTTTCAAAAAGCTGCACTGGTGTAGCTCTCTGAAAAAAGGCACGCCCGAATATTTTTTTCTGAAAAAAGGGGGGTGCATATGAAAGAGGGCGTCGAAATATTATGATTGAGCACGATTTTTTTTTCCGACATGGGCGAATTGCAGTATGTAGCTAAGACATGTACACTTTATAGTGGCAACTCTGATGTTTGTGGCTTATAGGGACAAGGTACAAATCAAGTGTAACCTTCAGGTTGGTTTTTCTTTTTCACCTTCATGTATGTTGAAGAACTCATTTTGCTTTTGGCTATAATTCACAATCTATATATGATAGAGACATAATTTAAACAACACATTGTTCCTAGTCTTGTGCTACTTACCCATGTGAATTATCATGCATGTGGCATATTGGATAGTAGTCAAAATGTGAAGTTGAATGTATGATGTTTTTCAATTACGTCATAATTTCGAAAAAGTATGCCTTACATTTTGGCCCATAATTCTGAAACCATACAATCTGGATCTCAATTCAAAGTGCCGCATAATAATAACATCATGCCACTGTTCTGTGTCCATTTTCATGCTTGTGCCATGCTTAGAAGTGGTGAGAATCTTTCAGTGATTAAATGCATGTTTTAAATACAAAAAATCTCAATTTATTTCAAACATTTCACGTATATTGTGTCATAATTCATGATCCATACTAGATAGAGCTTCATTTGCAAATGGAACATCTTCTATAGAATATCCCACTGCAGGATGCCAAATTACATGCCTCTAGGATGTAGAGAAAGTACATAAAACTAACATTGACTCCATACTGGGCGATTTTACATCTCCGGCCATCTGGTCACTCTATAGAAACTAATTTTGTTTATAATCAAGTGAGTTTTTATGCTATTACGCTCATAATGCATCACATTAATCCTTATCATGTCTATAATGAGCTACAATTGAACAATAGATGAAAATGCATTCTAAACCATGTTTTTTTTTCCTTAAAAATCCTCATTGAAATAGACTCGTTACACCTATGAAGCTTTTGGCTTATGTGTAATAAGAAAATGTGCCATAAAAAAGTGAAAATGACACATAGAGGTGTTTTTTCATCTGTTTATGCAGCCTAATGTGAAAACAAGTCAAACCAATGTTTTACTTTACAAAAAATAAATTCCCAAATTTCCGCATTTTACCACTTACATAAAACATCTCCTGAGAAAGTTGCATATAAATGAGTCAGGGTACATTTTTTTTAAAAAACGTTTCCGGCTTGAGAATCAACATAACAAAAGGCTTAATTTGATATATCACATACCCTAAAAAAACATCACAATATTGATTTTTTTGCATTTTTCCCAAGCTCAATGTAAAACATCCGTTGCACTGGTGCAACGAAAGGTTAAGTCGAAAAACGGAAACAGCTATAAAAAAAAATCTGAAATATATATTTCAAAAATTCCTTTTGTTTCTTTGGCCTAAACCCAAAAGGCTTCTAACAACACCTTTTTTTCAAAAATCGAACAATATAAAAATGTCCTGCGAACTTTTTTTCTTCTCAAAATATTGTCAAAAATAGTCATTTTTAGTATAAATAAGTGAGCGTTTGAGATGTTTTCACCAGATAAAGTTGTTTATGGTCACTGTACACTTAGGCTTCGGGTCCACATGTTTTCAATTTTTTGGTTGACCCAGAAAAAAAAAATCTTTTTTCAAAAAGCTGCACTGGTGTAGCTCTCTGAAAAAAGGTACGCCCGAATATTTTTTTCTGAAAAAAGGGGGGTGCATATGAAAGAGGGCGTCGAAATATTATGATTGAGCACGATTTTTTTTTTTACATGGGCGAATTGCAGTATGTAGCTAAGACATGTACACTTTATAGTGGCAACTCTGATGTTTGTGGCTTATAGGGACAAGGTACAAATCAAGTGTAACCTTCAGGTTGGTTTTTCTTTTTCACCTTCATGTATGTTGAAGAACTCTTTTTGCTTTTGGCTATAATTCACAATCTATATATGATAGAGACATAATTTAAACAACACATTGTTCCTAGTATTGTGCTACTTACCCATGTGAATTATCATGTATGTGGCATATTGGATAGTAGTCAAAATGTGAAGTTGAATGTATGATGTTTTTCAATTACGTCACAAGTTCGAAAAAGTATGCCTTACATTTTGGCCCATAATTCTGAAACCATACAATCTGGATCCTCAATTCAAAGTGCAGCATAACGCTAACATCATGCCACTGTTCTGTGTCCATTGTCATGCTTGTGCCATGCTTAGAAGTGGTGAGAATCTTTCAGTGATTAAATGCATGTTTTAAATACAAAAAATCTCAATTTATTTCAAACATTTCACGTATATTGTGTCATAATTCATGATCCATACTAGATAGAGCTTCATTTGCAAATGCAACATATTCTATGGAATATCCCACTGCAGGATGCCAAATTACATGCCTCTAGGATGTAGAGAAAGTACATAAAACTAACATTGACTCCATACTGGGCGATTTTACATCTCTGGCCATCTGGTCACCCTATAGAAACTAATTTTGTTTATAATCAAGTGAGTTTTTATGCTATTACGCTCATAATGCATCACATTAATCCTTATCATGTCTATAATGAGCTACAATTGAACAATAGATGAAAATGCATTCTAAACCATTTTTTTTTTACCTTAAAAATCCTCATTGAAATAGACTTGTTACACCTATGCAGCTTTTAGCTTATGTGTAATAAGAAAATGTGCCATAAAAAAGTGAAAATGACACATAGAGGTGTTTTTTCATCTGTTTATACAGCCTAATGTGAAAACAAGTCAAACCAATGTTTTACTTTACAAAAAATAAATTCCCAAATTTCCGCATTTTACCACTTACTTAAAACATCTCCTGAGAAAGTTGCATATAAATGAGTCAGGGTACATTTTTTTTTTTAACGTTTCCGGCTTGAGAATCAACATAACAAAAGGCTTAATTTGATATATCACATACCCTAAAAAAAAATCACAATATTGATTTTTTTGCATTTTTCCAAGCTCAATGTAAAACATCCGTTGCACTGGTGCTACGAAAGGTTAAGTCGGAAAACGGAAACAGCTATAAAAAAAAATCTGAAATATATATTTCAAAAATTCCTTTTGTTTCTTTGGCCTAAACCCAAAAGGCTTCCAAAAACACCTTTTTTTCAAAAATCGAACAATGTAAAAACTGTCCTGCGAACTTTTTTTCTTTTAAAAATATTGTCAAAAATAGTAATTTTTAGTATAAATAAGTGAGCGTTTGAGATTTTTTCACCAGATAAAGTTTTTTATGGTCACTGTACACTTAGGCTTCGGGTCCACATGTTTTCAATTTTTTGGTTGACCCAGAAAAAAAAAATCTTTTTTCAAAAAACTGCACTGGTGTAGCTTTCTGAAAAAAGGCACGCCCGAATATTTTTTTCTGAAAAAAGGGGGGTGCATATGAAAGAGGGCGTCGAAATATTATGATTGAGCACGATTTTTTTTTCCAACATGGGCGAATTGCAGTATGTAGCTAAGACATGTACACTTTATAGTGGCAACTCTGATGTTTGTGGCTTATAGGGACAAGGTACAAATCACGTGTAACCTTCAGGTTGATTTTTCTTTTTCACCTTCATGTATGTTGAAGAACTCTTTTTGCTTTTGGCTATAATTCACAATATATATATGATAGAGACATAATTTAAACAACACATTGTTCCTAGTCTTGTGCTACTTACCCATGTGAATTATCATGTTTGTGGCATATTGGATAGTAGTCAAAATGTGAAGTTGAATGTATGATGTTTTTCAATTACGTCATAATTTCGAAAAAGTATGCCTTACATTTTGGCCCATAATTCTGAAACCATACAATCTGGATCTCAATTCAAAGTGCCGCATAATAATAACATCATGCCACTGTTCTGTGTCCATTTTCATGCTTGTGCCATGCTTAGAAGTGGTGAGAATCTTTCAGTGATTAAATGCATGTTTTAAATACAAAAAATCTCAATTTATTTCAAACATTTCACGTATATTGTGTCATAATTCATGATCCATACTAGATAGAGCTTCATTTGCAAATGCAACACATTCTATAGAATATCCCACTGCAGGATGCCAAATTACATGCCTCTAGGATGTAGAGAAAGTACATAAAACTAACATTGACTCCATACTGGGTGATTTTACATCTCCGGCCATCTGGTCACCCTATAGAAACTAATTTTGTTTATAATCAAGTGAGTTTTTATGCTATTACGCTCATAATGCATCACATTAATCCTTATCATGTCTATAATGAGCTACAATTGAACAATAGATGAAAATGCATTCTAAACCATGTTTTTTTTTCCTTAAAAATCCTCATTGAAATAGACTCGTTACACCTATGCAGCTTTTAGCTTATGTGTAATAAGAAAATGTGCCATAAAAAAGTGAAAATGACACATAGAGGTGTTTTTTCATCTGTTTATGCAGCCTAATGTGAAAACAAGTCAAACCAATGTTTTACTTTACAAAAAATAAATTCCCAAATTTCCGCATTTTACCACTTACATAAAACATCTCCTGAGAAAGTTGCATATAAATGAGTCAGGGTACATTTTTTTTTTTAAACGTTTCCGGCTTGAGAATCAACATAACAAAAGGCTTAATTTGATATATCACATACCCTAAAAAAAATCACAATATTGATTTTTTTGCATTTTTCCCAAGCTCAATGTAAAACATCCGTTGCACTGGTGCTACGAAAGGTTAAGTCGGAAAACGGAAACAGCTATAAAAAAAAATCTGAAATATATATTTCAAAAATTCCTTTTGTTTCTTTGGCCTAAACCCAAAAGGCTTCCAAAAACACCTTTTTTTCAAAAATCGAACAATGTAAAAACTGTCCTGCAAACTTTTTTTCTTCTCAAAATATTGTCAAAAATAGTAATTTTTAGTATAAATAAGTGAGCGTTTGAGATTTTTTCACCAGATAAAGTTTTTTATGGTCACTGTACACTTAGGCTTTGGGTCCACATGTTTTCAATTTTTTGGTTGACCCAGAAAAAAAAATTCTTTTTTCAAAAAGCTGCACTGGTGTAGCTCTCTGAAAAAAGGCACGCCCGAATATTTTTTTCTGAAAAAAGGGGGGTGCATATGAAAGAGGGCGTCGAAATATTATGATTGAGCACGATTTTTTTTTCCGACATGGGCGAATTGCAGTATGTAGCTAAGACATGTACACTTCATAGTGGCAACTCTGATGTTTGTGGCTTATAGGGACAAGGTACAAATCAAGTGTAACCTTCAGGTTGGTTTTTCTTTTTCACCTTCATGTATGTTGAAGAACTCTTTTTGCTTTTGGCTATAATTCACAATCTATATATGATAGAGACATAATTTAAACAACACATTCTTCCTAGTCTTGTGCTACTTACCCATGTGAATTATCATGTATGAGGCATATTGGATAGTAGTCAAAATGTGAAGTTGAATGTATGATGTTTTTCAATTACGTCATAATTTCGAAAAAGTATGCCTTACATTTTGGCCCATAATTCTGAAACCATACAATCTGGATCCCCAATTCAAAGTGCAGCATAAAGCTTACATCATGCCACTGTTCTGTGTCCATTTTCATGCTTGTGCCATGCTTAAAAGTGGTGAGAATCTTTCAGTGATTAAATGCATGTTTTAAATACAAAAAATCTCAATTTATTTCAAACATTTGACGTATATTGTGTCATAATTCATGATCCATACTAGATAGAGCTTCATTTGCACATGCAACACATTCTATAGAATATCCCACTGCAGGATGCCAAATTACATGCCTCTAGGATGTAGAGAAAGTACATAAAACTAACATTGACTCCATACTGGGCGATTTTACATCTCCGGCCATCTGGTCACCCTATAGAAACTAATTTTGTTTATAATCAAGTGAGTTTTTATGCTATTACACTCATAATGCATCACATTAATCCTTATCATGTCTATAATGAGCTACAATTGAACAATAGATGAAAATGCATTCTAAACCATTTTTTTTTTTACCTTAAAAATCCTCATTGAAATAGACTTGTTACACCTATGCAGCTTTTAGCTTATGTGTAATTAGAAAATGTGCCATAAAAAAGTGAAAATGACACATAGAGGTGTTTTTTCATCTGTTTATACAGCCTAATGTGAAAACAAGTCAAACCAATGTTTTACTTTACAAAAAATAAATTGCCAAATTTCCGCATTTTACCACTTACATAAAACATCTCCTGAGAAAGTTGCATATAAATGAGTCAGGGTACATTTTTTTTTAAACGTTTCCGGGTTGAGAATCAACATAACAAAAGGCTTAATTTGATATATCAAATACCCTAAAAAAAAATCACAATATTGATTTTTTTGCATTTTTCCCAAGCTCAATGTAAAACATCCGTTGCACTGGTGCAACGAAAGGTTAAGTCGGAAAACGGAAACAGCTATAGAAAAAAATCTGAAATATATATTTCAAAAATTCCTTTTGTTTCTTTGGCCTAAACCCAAAAGGCTTCTAACAACACCTTTTTTTCAAAAATCGAACAATATAAAAATGTCCTGCAAACTTTTTTTCTTCTCAAAATATTGTCAAAAATAGTCATTTTTAGTATAAATAAGTGAGCGTTTGAGATGTTTTCACCAGATAAAGTTTTTTATGGTCACTGTACACTTAGGCTTCGGGTCCACATGTTTTCAATTTTTTGGTTGACCCAGAAAAAAAAAATCTTTTTTCAAAAAGCTGCACTGGTGTAGCTCTCTGAAAAAAGGCACGCCCGAATATTTTTTTCTGAAAAAAGGGGGGTGCATATGAAAGAGGGCGTCGAAATATTATGATTGAGCACAATTTTGTTTTTTACATGGGCGAATTGCAGTATGTAGCTAAGACATGTACACTTTATAGTGGCAACTCTGATGTTTGTGGCTTATAGGGACAAGGTACAAATCAAGTGTAACCTTCAGGTTGGTTTTTCTTTTTCACCTTCATGTATGTTGAAGAACTCTTTTTGCTTTTGGCTATAATTCACAATCTATATATGATAGAGACATAATTTAAACAACACATTCTTCCTAGTCTTGTGCTACTTACCCATGTGAATTATCATGTATGAGGCATATTGGATAGTAGTCAAAATGTGAAGTTGAATGTATGATGTTTTTCAATTACGTCATAATTTCGAAAAAGTATGCCTTACATTTTGGCCCATAATTCTGAAACCATACAATCTGGATCCCCAATTCAAAGTGCAGCATAAAGCTAACATCATGCCACCATTCTGTGTCCATTTCCATGCGTGTGCCATGCTTAGAAGTGGTGAGAATCTTTCAGTGATTAAATGCATGTTTTAAATACAAAAAATCTCAATTTATTTCAAACATTTCACGTATATTGTGTCATAATTCATGATCCATACTAGATAGAGCTTCATTTGCAAATGGAACACATTCTATAGAATATCCCACTGCAAGATGCCAAATTACATGCCTCTAGGATGTAGAGAAAGTACAAAAAACTAACATTGACTCCATACTGGGCGATTTTACATCTCTGGCCATCTGGTCACCCTATAGAAACTAATTTTGTTTATAATCAAGTGAGTTTTTATGCTATTACGCTCATAATGCATCACATTAATCCTTATCATGTCTATAATGAGCTACAATTGAACAATAGATGAAAATGCATTCTAAACCATTTTTTTTTACCTTAAAAATCCTCATTGAAATAGACTTGTTACACCTATGCAGCTTTTAGCTTATGTGTAATAAGAAAATGTGCCATAAAAAAGTGAAAATGACACATAGAGGTGTTTTTTCATCTGTTTATGCAGCCTAATGTGAAAACAAGTCAAACCAATGTTTTACTTTACAAAAAATAAATTCCCAAATTTCCGCATTTTACCACTTACATAAAACATCTCCTGAGAAAGTTGCATATAAATGAGTCAGGGTACATTTTTTTTTTTTAACGTTTCCGGCTTGAGAATCAACATAACAAAAGGCTTAATTTGATATATCACATACCCTAAAAAAAAATCACAATATTGATTTTTTTGCATTTTTCCCAAGCTCAATGTAAAACATCCGTTGCACTGGTGCTACGAAAGGTTAAGTCGGAAAACGGAAACAGCTATAAAAAAAAATCTGAAATATATATTTCAAAAATTCCTTTTGTTTCTTTGGCCTAAACCCAAAAGGCTTCCAAAAACACCTTTTTTTCAAAAATCGAACAATGTAAAAACTGTCCTGCAAACTTTTTTTCTACTCAAAATATTGTCAAAAATAGTAATTTTTAGTATAAATAAGTGAGCGTTTGAGATTTTTTCACCAGATAAAGTTTTTTATGGTCACTGTACACTTAGGCTTCGGGTCCACATGTTTTCAATTTTTTGGTTGACCCAGAAAAAAAAAATCTTTTTTCAAAAAGCTGCACTGGTGTAGCTCTCTGAAAAAAGGCACGCCCGAATATTTTTTTCTGAAAAAAGGGGGGTGCATATGAAAGAGGGCGTCGAAATATTATGATTGAGCACGATTTTTTTTTCCGACATGGGCGAATTGCAGTATGTAGCTAAGACATGTACACTTTATAGTGGCAACTCTGATGTTTGTGGCTTATAGGGACAAGGTACAAATCAAGTGTAACCTTCAGGTTGGTTTTTCTTTTTCACCTTCATGTATGTTGAAGAACTCATTTTGCTTTTGGCTATAATTCACAATCTATATATGATAGAGACATAATTTAAACAACACATTGTTCCTAGTCTTGTGCTACTTACCCATGTGAATTATCATGTATGTGGCATATTGGATAGTAGTCAAAATGTGAAGTTGAATGTATGATGTTTTTCAATTACGTCATAATTTCGAAAAAGTATGCCTTACATTTTGGCCCATAATTCTGAAACCATACTATCTGGATCTCAATTCAAAGTGCCGCATAATAATAACATCATGCCACTGTTCTGTGTCCATTTTCATGCTTGTGCCATGCTTAGAAGTGGTGAGAATCTTTCAGTGATTAAATGCATGTTTTAAATACAAAAAATCTCAATTTATTTCAAACATTTCACGTATATTGTGTCATAATTCATGATCCATACTAGATAGAGCTTCATTTGCAAATGGAACACATTCTATAGAATATCCCACTGCAGGATGCCAAATTACATGCCTCTAGGATGTAGAGAAAGTACAAAAAACTAACATTGACTCCATACTGGGCGATTTTACATCTCTGGCCATCTGGTCACCCTATAGAAACTAATTTTGTTTATAATCAAGTGAGTTTTTATGCTATTACGCTCATAATGCATCACATTAATCCTTATCATGTCTATAATGAGCTACAATTGAACAATAGATGAAAATGCATTCTAAACCATTTTTTTTTTACCTTAAAAATCCTCATTGAAATAGGCTTGTTACACCTATGCAGCTTTTAGCTTATGTGTAATAAGAAAATGTGCCATAAAAAAGTGAAAATGACACATAGAGGTGTTTTTTCATCTGTTTATGCAGCCTAATGTGAAAACAAGTCAAACCAATGTTTTACTTTACAAAAAATAAATTCCCAAATTTCCGCATTTTACCACTTACATAAAACATCTCCTGAGAAAGTTGCATATAAATGAGTCAGGGTACATTTTTTTTTTTTAACGTTTCCGGCTTGAGAATCAACATACCAAAAGGCTTAATTTGATATATCACATACCCTAAAAAAAAATCACAATATTGATTTTTTTGCATTTTTCCCAAGCTCAATGTAAAACATCCGTTGCACTGGTGCTACGAAAGGTTAAGTCGGAAAACGGAAACAGCTATAAAAAAAAATCTGAAATATATATTTCAAAAATTCCTTTTGTTTCTTTGGCCTAAACCCAAAAGGCTTCCAAAAACACCTTTTTTTTCAAAAATCGAACAATGTAAAAACTGTCCTGCAAACTTTTTTTCTTCTCAAAATATTGTCCAAAATAGTAATTTTTAGTATAAATAAGTGAGCGTTTGAGATTTTTTCACCAGATAAAGTTTTTTATGGTCACTGTACACTTAGGCTTTGGGTCCACATGTTTTCAATTTTTTGGTTGACCCAGAAAAAAAAATTATTTTTTCAAAAAGCTGCACTGGTGTAGCTCTCTGAAAAAAGGCACGCCCGAATATTTTTTTCTGAAAAAAGGGGGGTGCATATGAAAGAGGGCGTCGAAATATTATGATTGAGCACGATTTTGTTTTCCGACATGGGCGAATTGCAGTATGTAGCTAAGACATGTACACTTTATAGTGGCAACTCTGATGTTTGTGGCTTATAGGGACAAGGTACAAATCAAGTGTAACCTTCAGGTTGGTTTTTCTTTTTCACCTTCATGTATGTTGAAGAACTCATTTTGCTTTTGGCTATAATTCACAATCTATATATGATAGAGACATAATTTAAACAACACATTGTTCCTAGTCTTGTGCTACTTACCCATGTGAATTATCATGTATGTGGCATATTGGATAGTAGTCAAAATGTGAAGTTGAATGTATGATGTTTTTCAATTACGTCACAAGTTCGAAAAAGTATGCCTTACATTTTGGCCCATAATTCTGAAACCATACAATCTGGATCCCCAATTCAAAGTGCAGCATAAAGCTAACATCATGCCACTGTTCTGTGTCCATTTTCATGCTTGTGCCATGCTTAGAAGTGGTGAGAATCTTTCAGTGATTAAATGCATGTTTTAAATACAAAAAATCTCAATTTATTTCAAACATTTCACATATATTGTGTCATAATTCATGATCCGTACTAGATAGAGCTTCATTTGCAAATGGAACACATTCTATAGAATATCCCACTGCAGGATGCCAAATTACATGCCTCTAGGATGTAGTGAAAGTACATAAAACTAACATTGACTCCATACTGGGCGATTTTACATCTCTGGCCATCTGGTCACCCTATAGAAACTAATTTTGTTTATAATCAAGTGAGGTTTTATGCTATTACGCTCATAATGCATCACATTAATCCTTATCATGTCTATAATGAGCTACAATTGAACAATAGATGAAAATGCATTCTAAACCATTTTTTTTTACCTTAAAAATCCTCATTGAAATAGACTTGTTACACCTATGCAGCTTTTAGCTTATGTGTAATAAGAAAATGTGCCATAAAAAAGTGAAAATGACACATAGATGTGTTTTTTCATCTGTTTATGCAGCCTAATGTGAAAACAAGTCAAACCAATGTTTTACTTTACAAAAAATAAATTCCCAAATTTCCGCATTTTACCACTTACATAAAACATCTCCTGAGAAAGTTGCATATAAATGAGTCAGGGTACATTTTTTTTTTTTAACGTTTCCGGCTTGAGAATCAACATAACAAAAGGCTTAATTTGATATCACATACCCTAAAAAAAAATCACAATATTGATTTTTTTGCATTTTTCCAAGCTCAATGTAAAACATCCGTTGCACTGGTGCTACGAAAGGTTAAGTCGGAAAACGGAAACAGCTATAAAAAAAATCTGAAATATATATTTCAAAAATTCCTTTTGTTTCTTTGGCCTAAACCCAAAAGGCTTCCAAAACACCTTTTTTTCAAAAATCGAACAATGTAAAAACTGTCCTGCGAACTTTTTTTCTTCTCAAAATATTGTCAAAAATTGTAATTTTTAGTATAAATAAGTGAGCGTTTGAGATTTTTTCACCGGATAAAGTTTTTTATGGTCACTGTACACTTAGGCTTCGGGTCCACATGTTTTCAATTTTTTGGTTGACCCAGAAAAAAAAAATCTTTTTTCAAAAAGCTGCACTGGTGTAGCTCTCTGAAAAAAGGCACGCCCGAATATTTTTTTCTGAAAAAAGGGGGGTGCATATGAAAGAGGGCGTCGAAATATTTTGATTGAGCACGATTTTTTTTCCGACATGGGCAAATTGCAGTATGTAGCTAAGACATGTACACTTTATAGTGGCAACTCTGATGTTTGTGGCTTATAGGGACAAGGTACAAATCAAGTGTAACCTTCAGGTTGGTTTTTCTTTTTCACCTTCATGTATGTTGAAGAACTCATTTTGCTTTTGGCTATAATTCACAATCTATATATGATAGAGACATAATTTAAACAACACATTCTTCCTAGTCTTGTGCTACTTACCCATGTGAATTATCATGTATGTGGCATATTGGATAGTAGTCAAAATGTGAAGTTGAATGTATGATGTTTTTCAATTACGTCATAATTTCGAAAAAGTATGCCTTACATTTTGGCCCATAATTCTGAAACCATACAATCTGGATCTCAATTCAAAGTGCCGAATAATAATAACATCATGCCACTGTTCTGTGTCCATTTGCATGCTTGTGCCATGCTTAGAAGTAGTGAGAATCTTTCAGTGATTAAATGCATGTTTTAAATACAAAAAATCTCAATTTATTTCAAACATTTCACGTATATTGTGTCATAATTCATGATCCATACTAGATAGAGCTTCATTTGCAAATGCAACACATTCTATAGAATATCCCACTGCAGGATGCCAAATTACATGCCGCTAGGATGTAGAGAAAGTACATAAAACTAACATTGACTCCATACTGGGCGATTTTACATCTCCGGCCATCTGGTCACCCTATAGAAACTAATTTTGTTTATAATCAAGTGAGTTTTTATGCTATTACGCTCATAATGCATCACATTAATCCTTATCATGTCTATAATGAGCTACAATTGAACAATAGATGAAAATGCATTCTAAACCATGTTTCTTTTTACCTTAAAAATCCTCATTGAAATAGACTTGTTACACCTATGCAGCTTTTAGCTTATGTGTAATAAGAAAATGTGCCATAAAAAAGTGAAAATGACACATAGAGGTGTTTTTTCATCTGTTTATGCAGCCTAATGTGAAAACAAGTCAAACCAATGTTTTACTTTACAAAAAATAAATTCCCAAATTTCCGCATTTTACCACTTACATAAAACATCTCCTGAGAAAGTTGCATATAAATGAGTCAGGGTACATTTTTTAAAAAAAAACCTTTCCGGCTTGAGAATCAACATAACAAAAGGCTTAATTTGATATATCACATACCCTAAAAAAAATCACAATATTGATTTTTTTGCATTTTTCCCAAGCTCAATGTAAAACATCCGTTGCACTGGTGCAAAGAAAGGTTAAGTCGAAAAACGGAAACAGCTATAAAAAAAAATCTGAAATATATATTTCAAAAATTCCTTTTGTTTCTTTGGCCTAAACCCAAAAGGCTTATAACAACACCTTTTTTTCAAAAACGAACAATGTAAAAATGTCCTGCAAACTGTATTTCTTCTCAAAATATTGTCAAAAATAGTCATTTTTAGTATAAATAAGTGAGCGTTTGAGATTTTTTCACCAGATAAAGTTTTTTATGGTCACTGTACACTTAGGCTTCGGGTCCACATGTTTTCAATTTTTGGGTGACCCAGAAAAAAACATTCTTTTTTCAAAAAGCTGCACTGGTGTAGCTCTCTGAAAAAAGGCACGCCCGAATATTTTTTTCTGAAAAAAGGGGGGTGCATATGAAAGAGGGCGTCAAAATATTATGGTTGAGCACGATTTTTTTTTCCGACATGGGCGAATTGCAGTATGTAGCTAAGACATGTACACTTTATAGTGGCAACTCTGATGTTTGTGGCTTATAGGGACAAGGTACAAATCAAGTGTAACCTTCAGGTTGGTTTTTCTTTTTCACCTTCATGTATGTTGAAGAACTCATTTTGCTTTTGGCTATAATTCACAATCTATATATGATAGAGACATAATTTAAACAACACATTGTTCCTAGTCTTGTGCTACTTACCCATGTGAATTATCATGTATGTGGCATATTGGATAGTAGTCAAAATGTGAAGTTGAATGTATGATGTTTTTCAATTACGTCACAAGTTCGAAAAAGTATGCCTTACATTTTGGCCCATAATTCTGAAACCATACAATCTGGATCTCAATTCAAAGTACCGAATAATAATAACATCATGCCACTGTTCTGTGTCCATTTTCATGCTTGTGCCATGCTTAGAAGTAGTGAGAATCTTTCAGTGATTAAATGCATGTTTTAAATACAAAAAATCTCAATTTATTTCAAACATTTCACGTATATTGTGTCATAATTCATGATCCATACTAGATAGAGCTTCATTTGCAAATGCAACACATTCTATAGAATATCCCACTGCAGGATGCCAAATTACATGCCGCTAGGATGTAGAGAAAGTACATAAAACTAACATTGACTCCATACTGGGCGATTTTACATCTCCGGCCATCTGGTCACCCTATAGAAACTAATTTTGTTTATAATCAAGTGAGTTTTTATGCTATTACGCTCATAATGCATCACATTAATCCTTATCATGTCTATAATGAGCTACAATTGAACAATAGATGAAAATGCATTCTAAACCATGTTTCTTTTTACCTTAAAAATCCTCATTGAAATAGACTTGTTACACCTATGCAGCTTTTAGCTTATGTGTAATAAGAAAATGTGCCATAAAAAAGTGAAAATGACACATAGAGGTGTTTTTTCATCTGTTTATGCAGCCTAATGTGAAAACAAGTCAAACCAATGTTTTACTTTACAAAAAATAAATTCCCAAATTTCCGCATTTTACCACTTACATAAAACATCTCCTGAGAAAGTTGCATATAAATGAGTCAGGGTACATTTTTTAAAAAAAAACCTTTCCGGCTTGAGAATCAACATAACAAAAGGCTTAATTTGATATATCACATACCCTAAAAAAAATCACAATATTGATTTTTTTGCATTTTTCCCAAGCTCAATGTAAAACATCCGTTGCACTGGTGCAAAGAAAGGTTAAGTCGAAAAACGGAAACAGCTATAAAAAAAAATCTGAAATATATATTTCAAAAATTCCTTTTGTTTCTTTGGCCTAAACCCAAAAGGCTTATAACAACACCTTTTTTTCAAAAACGAACAATGTAAAAATGTCCTGCAAACTGTATTTCTTCTCAAAATATTGTCAAAAATAGTCATTTTTAGTATAAATAAGTGAGCGTTTGAGATTTTTTCACCAGATAAAGTTTTTTATGGTCACTGTACACTTAGGCTTCGGGTCCACATGTTTTCAATTTTTGGGTGACCCAGAAAAAAACATTCTTTTTTCAAAAAGCTGCACTGGTGTAGCTCTCTGAAAAAAGGCACGCCCGAATATTTTTTTCTGAAAAAAGGGGGGTGCATATGAAAGAGGGCGTCAAAATATTATGGTTGAGCACGATTTTTTTTTCCGACATGGGCGAATTGCAGTATGTAGCTAAGACATGTACACTTTATAGTGGCAACTCTGATGTTTGTGGCTTATAGGGACAAGGTACAAATCAAGTGTAACCTTCAGGTTGGTTTTTCTTTTTCACCTTCATGTATGTTGAAGAACTCATTTTGCTTTTGGCTATAATTCACAATCTATATATGATAGAGACATAATTTAAACAACACATTGTTCCTAGTCTTGTGCTACTTACCCATGTGAATTATCATGTATGTGGCATATTGGATAGTAGTCAAAATGTGAAGTTGAATGTATGATGTTTTTCAATTACGTCACAAGTTCGAAAAAGTATGCCTTACATTTTGGCCCATAATTCTGAAACCATACAATCTGGATCCCCAATTCAAAGGGCAGCATAAAGCTAACATCATGCCACTGTTCTGTGTCCATTTTCATGCTTGTGCCATGCTTAGAAGTGGTGAGAATCTTTCAGTGATTAAATGCATGTTTTAAATACAAAAAATCTCAATTTATTTCAAACATTTCACATATATTGTGTCATAATTCATGATCCATACTAGATAGAGCTTCATTTGCAAATGGAACACATTCTATAGAATATCCCACTGCAGGATGCCAAATTACATGCCTCTAGGATGTAGAGAAAGTACATAAAACTAACATTGACTCCATACTGGGCGATTTTACATCTCTGGCCATCTGGTCACCCTATAGAAACTAATTTTGTTTATAATCAAGTGAGTTTTTATGCTATTACGCTCATAATGCATCACATTAATCCTTATCATGTCTATAATGAGCTACAATTGAACAATAGATGAAAATGCATTCTAAACCATTTTTTTTACCTTAAAAATCCTCATTGAAATAGACTTGTTACACCTATGCAGCTTTTAGCTTATGTGTAATAAGAAAATGTGCCATAAAAAAGTGAAAATGACACATAGATGTGTTTTTTCATCTGTTTATGCAGCCTAATGTGAAAACAAGTCAAACCAATGTTTTACTTTACAAAAAATAAATTCCCAAATTTCCGCATTTTACCACTTACATAAAACATCTCCTGAGAAAGTTGCATATAAATGAGTCAGGGTACTTTTTTTTTTTTTAACGTTTCCGGCTTGAGAATCAACATAACAAAAGGCTTAATTTGATATATCACATACCCTAAAAAAAAATCACAATATTGTTTTTTTGCATTTTTCCAAGCTCAATGTAAAACATCCGTTGCACTGGTGCTACGAAAGGTTAAGTCGGAAAACGGAAACAGCTATAAAAAAAATCTGAAATATATATTTCAAAAATTCCTTTTGTTTCTTTGGCCTAAACCCAAAAGGCTTCCAAAACACCTTTTTTTCAAAAATCGAACAATGTAAAAACTGTCCTGCGAACTTTTTTTCTTCTCAAAATATTGTCAAAAATTGTAATTTTTAGTATAAATAAGTGAGCGTTTGAGATTTTTTCACCAGATAAAGTTTTTTATGGTCACTGTACACTTAGGCTTCGGGTCCACATGTTTTCAATTTTTTGGTTGACCCAGAAAAAAAAAACTTTTTTCAAAAAGCTGCACTGGTGTAGCTCTCTGAAAAAAGGCACGCCCGAATATTTTTTTCTGAAAAAAGGGGGGTGCATATGAAAGAGGGCGTCGAAATATTATGATTGAGCACGATTTTTTTTTCCGACATGGGCGAATTGCAGTATGTAGCTAAGACATGTACACTTTATAGTGGCAACTCTGATGTTTGTGGCTTATAGGGACAAGGTACAAATCAAGTGTAACCTTCAGGTTGGTTTTTCTTTTTCAACTTCATGTATGTTGAAGAACTCATTTTGCTTTTGGCTATAATTCACAATCTATATATGATAGAGACATAATTTAAACAACACATTGTTCCTAGTCTTGTGCTACTTACCCATGTGAATTATCATGTATGTGGCATATTGGATAGTAGTCAAAATGTGAAGTTGAATGTATGATGTTTTTCAATTAAGTCACAAGTTCGAAAAAGTATGCCTTACATTTTGGCCCATAATTCTGAAACCATACAATCTGGATCTCAATTCAAAGTGCCGCATAATGCTAACATCATGCCACTGTTCTGTGTCCCTTTTCATGCTTATGCCATGCTTAGAAGTGGTGAGAATCTTTCAGTGATTAAATGCATGTTTTAAATACAAAAAATCTCAATTTATTTCAAACATTTCACGTATATTGTGTCATAATTCATGATCCATACTAGATAGAGCTTCATTTGCAAATGCAACACATTCTACAGAATATCCCACTGCAGGATGCCAAATAACATGCCTCTAGGATGTAGAGAAAGTACATAAAACTAACATTGACTCCATACTGGGCGATTTTATATCTCCGGCCATCTGGTCACCCTATAGAAATTAATTTTGTTTATAATCAAGTGAGTTTTTATGCTATTATGCTCATAATGCATCACATTAATCCTTATCATGTCTATAATGAGCTACAATTGAACAATAGATGAAAATGCATTCTAAACCATGTTTTTTTTACCTTAAAAATCCTCATTGAAATAGACTTGTTACACCTATGCAGCTTTTAGCTTATGTGTAATAAGAAAATGTGCCATAAAAAAGTGAAAATGACACATAGAGGTGTTTTTTCATCTGTTTATGCAGCCTAATGTGAAAACAAGTCAAACCAATGTTTTACTTTACAAAAACTAAATTCCCAAATTTCCGCATTTTACCACTTACATAAAACATCTCCTGAGAAAGTTGCATATAAATGAGTCAGGGTACATTTTTTTAAAAAAACGTTTCCGGCTTGAGAATCAACATAACAAAAGGCTTAATTTGATATATCACATACCCTAAAAAAAAATCACAATATTGATTTTTTTGCATTTTTCCCAAGCTCAATGTAAAACATCCGTTGCACTGGTGCAACGAAAGGTTAAGTCGAAAAACGGAAACAGCTATATTTCAAAAATTCCTTTTGTTTTTTTGGCCTAAACCCAAAAGGCTTCTAACAACACCTTTTTTTCAAAAATCGAACAATGTAAAAATGTCCTGCGAAATTTTTTTCTTCTCAAAATATTGTCAAAAATAGTCATTTTTAGTATAAATAAGTGAGCGTTTGAGATTTTTTCACCAGATAACGTTTTTTATGGTCACTGTACACTTAGGCTTCGGGTCCACATGTTTTCAATTTTTTGGTTGACCCAGAAAAAAAAAATCTTTTTTCAAAAAGCTGCACTGGTGTAGCTCTCTGAAAAAAGGCACGCCCGAATATTTTTTTCTGAAAAAAGGGGGGTGCATATGAAAGAGGGCGTCGAAATATTATGATTGAGCACGATTTTTTTTTTTACATGGGCGAATTGCAGTATGTAGCTAAGACATGTACACTTTATAGTGGCAACTCTGATGTTTGTGGCTTATAGGGACAAGGTACAAATCGAATGTGTAACCTTCAGGTTGGTTTTTCTTTTTCACCTTCATGTATGTTGAAGAACTCTTTTTGCTTTTGGCTATAATTCACAATCTATATATGATAGAGACATAATTTAAACAACACATTCTTCCTAGTCTTGTGCTACTTACCCATGTGAATTATCATGTATGTGGCATATTGGATAGTAGTCAAAATGTGAAGTTGAATGTATGATGTTTTTCAATTACGTCATAATTTCGAAAAAGTATGCCTTACATTTTGGCCCATAATTCTGAAACCATACAATCTGGATCTCAATTCAAAGTGCCGCATAATAATAACATCATGCCACTGTTCTGTGTCCATTTTCATGCTTGTGCCATGCTTAGAAGTAGTGAGAATCTTTCAGTGATTAAATGCATGTTTTAAATACAAAAAATCTCAATTTATTTCAAACATTTCACGTATATTGTGTCATAATTCATGATCCATACTAGATAGAGCTTCATTTGCAAATGCAACACATTCTATAGAATATCCCACTGCAGGATGCCAAATTACATGCCGCTAGGATGTAGAGAAAGTACATAAAACTAACATTGACTCCATACTGGGCGATTTTACATCTCCGGCCATCTGGTCACCCTATAGAAACTAATTTTGTTTATAATCAAGTGAGTTTTTATGCTATTACGCTCATAATGCATCACATTAATCCTTATCATGTCTATAATGAGCTACAATTGAACAATAGATGAAAATGCATTCTAAACCATGTTTTTTTTTTACCTTAAAAATCCTCATTGAAATAGACTTGTTACACCTATGCAGCTTTTAGCTTATGTGTAATAAGAAAATGTGCCATAAAAAAGTGAAAATGACACATAGAGGTGTTTTTTCATCTGTTTATGCAGCCTAATGTGAAAACAAGTCAAACCAATGTTTTACTTTACAAAAAATAAATTCCCAAATTTCCGCATTTTACCACTTACATAAAACATCTCCTGAGAAAGTTGCATATAAATGAGTCAGGGTACATTTTTAAAAAAAAAACCTTTCCGGCTTGAGAATCAACATAACAAAAGGCTTAATTTGATATATCACATACTCTAAAAAAAAATCACAATATTGATTTTTTTGCATTTTTCCCAAGCTCAATGTAAAACATCCGTTGCACTGGTGCAACGAAAGGTTAAGTCGAAAAACGGAAACAGCTATAAAAAAAATCTGAAATATATATTTCAAAAATTCCTTTTGTTTCTTTGGCCTAAACCCAAAAGGCTTATAACAACACCTTTTTTTCAAAAATCGAACAATGTAAAAATGTCCTGCAAACTTTTTTTCTTCTCAAAATATTGTCAAAAATAGTCATTTTTAGTATAAATAAGTGAGCGTTTGAGATTTTTTCACCAGATAAAGTTTTTTATGGTCACTGTACACTTAGGCTTCGGGTCCACATGTTTTCAATTTTTTGGTTGACCCAGAAAAATAAAATCTTTTTTCAAAAAGCTGCACTGGTGTAGCTCTCTGAAAAACGGCACACCCGAATATTTTTTTCTGAAAAAAGGGGGGTGCATATGAAAGAGGGCGTCGAAATATTATGATTGAGCACGATTTTTTTTTTTACATGGGCGAATTGCAGTATGTAGCTAAGACATGTACACTTTATAGTGGCAACTCTGATGTTTGTGGCTTATAGGGACAAGGTACAAATCAAGTGTAACCTTCGGGTTGGTTTTTCTTTTTCACCTTCATGTATGTTGAAGAACTCTTTTTGCTTTTGGCTATAATTCACAATCTATATATGATAGAGACATAATTTAAACAACACATTCTTCCTAGTCTTGTGCTACTTACCCATGTGAATTATCATGTATGTGGCATATTGGATAGTAGTCAAAATGTGAAGTTGAATGTATGATGTTTTTCAATTACGTCATAATTTCGAAAAAGTATGCCTTACATTTTGGCCCATAATTCTGAAACCATACAATCTGGATCCCCAATTCAAAGTGCAGCATAAAGCTAACACCATGCCACTGTACTGTGTCCATTTTCATGCTTGTGCCATGCTTAGAAGTGGTGAGAATCGTTCAGTGATTAAATGCATGTTTTAAATACAAAAAATCTCAATTTATTTCAAACATTTCACGTATATTGTGTCATAATTCATGATCCATACTAGATAGAGCTTCATTTGCAAATGGAACACATTCTATAGAATATCCCACTGCAGGATGCCAAATTACATGCCTCTAGGATGTAGAGAAAGTACATAAAACTAACATTGACTCCATACTGGGCGATTTTACATCTCTGGCCATCTGGTCACCCTATAGAAACTAATTTTGTTTATAATCAAGTGAGTTTTTATGCTATTACGCTCATAATGCATCACATTAATCCTTATCATGTCTATAATGAGCTACAATTGAACAATAGATGAAAATGCATTCTAAACCATTTTTTTTTACCTTAAAAATCCTCATCGAAATGGGCTTGTTACACCTATGCAGCTTTTAGCTTATGTGTAATAAGAAAATGTGCCATAAAAAAGTGAAAATGACACATAGAGGTGTTTTTTCATCTGTTTATGCAGCCTAATGTGAAAACAAGTCAAACCAATGTTTTACTTTACAAAAAATAAATTCCCAAATTTCCGCATTTTACCACTTACATAAAACATCTCCTGAGAAAGTTGCATATAAATGAGTCAGGGTACATTTTTTTTTTTTAACGTTTCCGGCTTGAGAATCAACATAACAAAAGGCTTAATTTGATATATCACATACCCTAAAAAAAATCACAATATTGATTTTTTTGCATTTTTCCCAAGCTCAATGTAAAACATCCGTTGCACTGGTGCTACGAAAGGTTAAGTCGGAAAACGGAAACAGCTATAAAAAAAAATCTGAAATATATATTTCAAAAATTCCTTTTGTTTCTTTGGCCTAAACCCAAAAGGCTTCCAAAAACACCTTTTTTTCAAAAATCGAACAATGTAAAAACTGTCCTGCGAACTTTTTTTCTTCTCAAAATATTGTCCAAAATAGTAATTTTTAGTATAAATAAGTGAGCGTTTGAGATTTTTTCACCAGATAAAGTTTTTTATGGTCACTGTACACTTAGGCTTTGGGTCCACATGTTTTCAATTTTTTGGTTGACCCAGAAAAAAAAATTCTTTTTTCAAAAAGCTGCACTGGTGTAGCTCTCTGAAAAAAGGCACGCCCGAATATTTTTTTCTGAAAAAAGGGGGGTGCATATGAAAGAGGGCGTCGAAATATTATGATTGAGCACGATTTTTTTTTCCGACATGGGCGAATTGCAGTATGTAGCTAAGACATGTACACTTTATAGTGGCAACTCTGATGTTTGTGGCTTATAGGGACAAGGTACAAATCAAGTGTAACCTTCAGGTTGGTTTTTCTTTTTCACCTTCATGTATGTTGAAGAACTCTTTTTGCTTTTGGCTATAATTCACAATCTATATATGATAGAGACATAATTTAAACAACACATTCTTCCTAGTCTTGTGCTACTTACCCATGTGAATTATCATGTATGTGGCATATTGGATAGTAGTCAAAATGTGAAGTTGAATGTATGATGTTTTTCAATTACGTCATAATTTTGAAAAAGTATGCCTTACATTTTGGCCCATAATTCTGAAACCATACAATCTGGATCCCCAATTCAAAGTGCAGCATAAAGCTAACGTCATGCCACTGTTCTGTGTCCATTTTCATGCTTGTGCCATGCTTAGAAGTGGTGAGAATCTTTCAGTGATTAAATGCATGTTTTAAATACAAAAAAATCTCAATTTATTTCAAACATTTCACGTATATTGTGTCATAATTCATGATCCATACTAGATAGAGCTTCATTTGCAAATGCAACACATTCTATAGAATATCCCACTGCAGGATGCCAAATTACATGCCGCTAGGATGTGGAGAAAGTACAT
This sequence comes from Triturus cristatus, assembly GCF_964204655.1. NCBI lineage: Eukaryota > Metazoa > Chordata > Amphibia > Caudata > Salamandridae > Triturus > Triturus cristatus. The sequence continues at coordinate 207,562,247 of NC_140594.1, read as the reverse complement.
AAAACTAACATTGACTCCATACTGGGCGATTTTACATCTCCGGCCATCTGGTCACCCTATAGAAACTAATTTTGTTTATAATCAAGTGAGTTTTTATGCTATTACGCTCATAATGCATCACATTAATCCTTATCATGTCTATAATGAGCTACAATTGAACAATAGATGAAAATGCATTCTAAACCATGTTTTTTTTTACCTTAAAAATCCTCGTTGAAATAGACTTGTTACACCTATGCAGCTTTTAGCTAATGTGTAATAAGAAAATGTGCCATAAAAAAGTGAAAATGACACATAGAGGTGTTTTTTCATCTGTTTATGCAGCCTAATGTGAAAACAAGTCAAACCAATGTTTTACTTTACAAAAAATAAATTCCCAAATTTCCGCATTTTACCACTTACATAAAACATCTCCTGAGAAAGTTGCATATAAATGAGTCAGGGTACATTTTTTTAAAAAAACGTTTCCGGCTTGAGAATCAACATAACAAAAGGCTTAATTTGATATATCACATACCCTAAAAAAAAATCACAATATTGATTTTTTTGCATTTTTCCCAAGCTCAATGTAAAACATCCGTTGCACTGGTGCAACGAAAGGTTAAGTCGAAAAACGGAAACAGCTATAAAACAAAATCTGAAATATATATTTCAAAAATTCCTTTTGTTTCTTTGGCCTAAACCCAAAAGGCTTCTAACAACACCTTTTTTTCAAAAATCGAACAATGTAAAAATGTAATGCGAACTTTTTTTCTTCTCAAAATTTTGTCAAAAATAGTCATTTTTAGTATAAATAAGTGAGCGTTTGAGATTTTTTCACCAGATAAAGTTTTTTATGGTCACTGTACACTTAGGCTTCGGGTCCACATGTTTTCAGTTTTTTGGTTGACCCAGAAAAAAAAATTCTTTTTTCAAAAAGCTGCACTGGTGTAGCTCTCTGAAAAAAGGCACGCCCGAATATTTTTTTCTGAAAAAAGGGGGGTGCATATGAAAGAGGGCGTCGAAATATTACGATTGAGCACGATTTTTTTTTCCGACATGGGAGAATTGCAGTATGTAGCTAAGACATGTACACTTCATAGTGGCAACTCTGATGTTTGTGGCTTATAGGGACAAGGTACAAATCAAGTGTAACCTTCAGGTTGGTTTTTCTTTTTCACCTTCATGTATGTTGAAGAACTCTTTTTGCTTTTGGCTATAATTCACAATCTATATATGATAGAGACATAATTTAAACAACACATTCTTCCTAGTCTTGTGCTACTTACCCATGTGAATTATCATGTATGTGGCATATTGGATAGTAGTCAAAATGTGAAGTTGAATGTATGATGTTTTTCAATTACGTCATAATTTCGAAAAAGTATGCCTTACATTTTGGCCCATAATTCTGAAACCATACAATCTGGATCCCCAATTCAAAGTGCAGCATAAAGATAACGTCATGCCACTGTTCTGTGTCCATTTTCATGCTTGTGCCATGCTTAGAAGTGGTGAGAATCTTTCAGTGATTAAATGCATGTTTTAAATACAAAAAATCTCAATTTATTTCAAATATTTCACGTATATTGTGTCATAATTCATGATCCATACTAGATAGAGCTTCATTTGCAAATGCAACACATTCTATAGAATATCCCACTGCAGGATGCCAAATTACATGCCTCTAGGATGTAGAGAAAGTACATAAAACTAACATTGACTCCATACTGGGCGATTTTACATCTCCGGCCATCTGGTCACCCTATAGAAACTAATTTTGTTTATAATCAAGTGAGTTTTTATGCTATTACGCTCATAATGCATCACATTAATCCTTATCATGTCTATAATGAGCTACAATTGAACAATAGATGAAAATGCATTCTAAACCATGTTTTTTTACCTTAAAAATCCTCATTGAAATAGACTTGTTACACCTATGCAGCTTTTAGCTTAAGTGTAATAAGAAAATGTGCCATAAAAAAGTGAAAATGACATATAGAGGTGTTTTTTCATCTGTTTATGCAGCCTAATGTGAAAACAAGTCAAACCAATATTTTACTTTACAAAAAATAAATTCCCAAATTTCCGCATTTTACCACTTACATAAAAAATCTCCCGAGAAAGTTGCATATAAATGAGTCAGGGTACATTTTTTTTTTTTTAAAGTTTCCGGCTTGAGAATCAACATAACAAAAGGCTTAATTTGATATATCACATACCCTAAAAAAAAATCACAATATTGATTTTTTTGCATTTTTCCCAAGCTCAATGTAAAACATCCGTTGCACTGGTGCTACGAAAGGTTAAGTCGAAAAACGGAAACAGCTATAAAAAAAAATCTGAAATATATATTTCAAAAATTCCTTTTGTTTCTTTGGCCTAAACCCAAAAGGCTTCCAAAAACACCTTTTTTTCAAAAATCGAACAATGTAAAAACTGTCCTGCGAACTTTTTTTCTTCTCAAAATATTGTCAAAAATAGTAATTTTTAGTATAAATAAGTGAGCGTTTGAGATTTTTTTCACCAGATAAAGTTTTTTATGGTCACTGTACACTTAGGCTTCGGGTCCACATGTTTTCAATTTTTTGGTTGACTAAGAAAAAAAAATTATTTTTTCAAAAAGCTGCACTGGTGTAGCTCTCTGAAAAAGGCACGCCCGAATATTTTTTTCTGAAAAAAGGGGGGTGCATATGAAAGAGGTCGTCGAAATATTATGATTGAGCACGATTTTGTTTTCCGACATGGGCGAATTGCAGTATGTAGCTAAGACATGTACACTTTATAGTGGCAACTCTGATGTTTGTGGCTTATAGGGACAAGGTACAAATCAAGTGTAACCTTCAGGTTGGTTTTTCTTTTTCACCTTCATGAATGTTGAAGAACTCTTTTTGCTTTTGGCTATAATTCACAATCTATATATGATAGAGACATAATTTAAACAACACATTGTTCCTAGTCTTGTGCTACTTACCCATGTGAACTATCATGTATGTGGCATATTGGATAGTAGTCAAAATGTGAAGTTGAATGTATGATGTTTTTCAATTACGTCACAAGTTCGAAAAAGTATGCCTTACATTTTGGCCCATAATTCTGAAACCATACAATCTGGATCCTCAATTCAAAGTGCAGCATAAAGCTAACATCATGCCACTGTTCTGTGTCCATTGTCATGCTTGTGCCATGCTTGGAAGTGGTGAGAATCTTTCAGTAATTAAATGCATGTTTTAAATACAAAAATATCTCAATTTATTTCAAATATTTCACGTATGTTGTGTCATAATTCATGATCCATACTAGATAGAGCTTCATTTGCAAAGGCAACACATTCTATAGAATATCCCACTGCAGGATGCCAAATTACATGCCTCTAGGAAGTAGAGAAAGTACATAAAACTAACATTGACTCCATACTGGGCGATTTTACATCTCCGGCCATCTGGTCACCCTATAGAAACTAATTTTGTTTATAATCAAGTGAGTTTTTATGCTATTACGCTCATAATGCATCACATTAATCCTTATCATGTCTATAATGAGCTACAATTGAACAATAGATGAAAATGCATTCTAAACCATGTTTTTTTTACCTTAAAAATCCTCATTGAAATAGACTTGTTACACCTATGCAGCTTTTAGCTTATGTGTAATAAGAAAATGTGCCATAAAAAAGTGAAAATGACACATAGAGGTGTTTTTTCATCTGTTTATGCAGCCTAATGTGAAAACAAGTCAAACCAATGTTTTACTTTATAAAAAATAAATTCCCAAATTTCCGCATTTTACCACTTACTTAAAACATCTTCTGAGAAAATTGCATATAAATGATTCAGGGTACATGTTTTTAAAAAAACGTTTCCGGCTTGAGAATCAACATAACAAAAGGCTTAATTTGATATATCACATACCCTAAAAAAAAATCACAATGTTGATTTTTTTGCATTTTTCCCAAGCTCAATGTAAAAAATCCGTTGCACTGGTGCAACGAAAGGTTAAGTCGAAAAACAGAAACAGCTAAAAAAAAATCTGAAATATATATTTCAAAAATTCCTTTTGTTTCTTTGGCCTAAACCCAAAAGGCTTCTAACAACACCTTTTTTTCAAAAATCGAACAATGGAAAAATGTCCTGCGAACTTTTTTTCTTCTCAAAATATTGTCAAAAATAGTCATTTTTAGTACAAATAAGTGAGCGTTTGAGATTTTTTCACCAGATAAAGTTTTTTATGGTCACTGTACACTTAGGCTTCGGGTCCACATGTTTTCAATTTTTTGGTTGACCCAGAAAAAAAAAATCTTTTTTCAAAAAGCTGCACTGGTGTAGCTCTCTGAAAAAAGGCACGCCCGAATATTTTTTTCTGAAAAAAGGGGGGTGCATATGAAAGAGGGCGTCGAAATATTATGATTGAGCACGATTTTTTTTTCCGACATGGGTGAATTGCAGTATGTAGCTAAGACATGTACACTTTATAGTGGCAACTCTGATGTTTGTGGCTTATAGGGACAAGGTACAAATCAAGTGTAACCTTCAGGTTGGTTTTTCTTTTTCACCTTCATGTATGTTGAAGAACTCTTTTTGCTTTTGGCTATAATTCACAATCTATATATGATAGAGACATAATTTAAACAACACATTGTTCCTAGTCTTGTGCTACTTACCCATGTGAACTATCATGTATGTGGCATATTGGATGGTAGTCAAAATGTGAAGTTGAATGTATGATGTTTTTCAATTACGTCACAAGTTCGAAAAAGTATGCCTTACATTTTGGCCAATAATTCTGAAACCATACAATCTGGATCCTCAATTCAAAGTGCCGCATAAATCTAACATCATGCCACTGTTCTGTGTCCATTTTCATGCTTGTGCCATGCTTAGAAGTGGTGAGAATCTTTCAGTGATTAAATGCATGTTTTAAATACAAAATATCTCAATTTATTTCAAACATTTCACGTATATTGTGTCATAATTCATGATCCATACGAGATAGAGCTTCATTTGCAAATGCAACACATTCTATAGAATATCCCACTGCAGGATGCCAAATTACATGCCTCTAGGATGTAGAGAAAGTACATAAAACTAACGTTGACTCCATACTGGGCGATTTTACTACTCCGGCCATCTGGTCACCCTATAGAAACTAATTTTGTTGATAATCAAGTGAGTTTTTATGCTATTACGCTCATAATGCATCACATTAATCCTTATCATGTCTATAATGAGCTACAATTGAACAATACATGAAAATGCATTCTAAACCATGTTTTTTTACCTTAATAATCCTCATTGAAATAGACTTCTTACACCTATGCAGCTTTTAGCTTATGTGTAATAAGAAAATGTGCCATAAAAAAGTGAAAATGACACATAGAGGTGTTTTTTCATCTGTTTATGCAGCCTAATGTGAAAACAAGTCAAACCAATGTTTTACTTTACAAAAAATAAATTCCCAAATTTCCGCATTTTACCACTTACTTAAAACATCTTCTGAGAAAATTGCATATAAATGAGTCAGGGTACATTTTTTTAAAAAAACGTTTCCGGCTTGAGAATCAACATAACAAAAGGCTTAATTTGATATATCACATACCCTAAAAAAAAATCACAATGTTGATTTTTTTGCATTTTTCCCAAGCTCAATGTAAAAAATCCGTTGCACTGGTGCAACGAAAGGTTACGTCGAAAAACAGAAACAGCTAAAAAAAAATCTGAAATATATATTTCAAAAATTCCTTTTGTTTCTTTGGCCTAAACCCAAAAGGCTTCTAACAACACCTTTTTTTCAAAAATCGAACAATGTAAAAATGTCCTGCGAACTTTTTTTCTTCTCAAAATATTGTCAAAAATAGTCATTTTTAGTACAAATAAGTGAGCGTTTGAGATTTTTTCACCAGATAAAGTTTTTTATGGTCACTGTACACTTAGGCTTCGGGTCCACATGTTTTCAATTTTTTGGTTGACCCAGAAAAAAAAAATCTTTTTTCAAAAAGCTGCACTGGTGTAGCTCTCTGAAAAAAGGCACGCCCGAATATTTTTTTCTGAAAAAAGGGGGGTGCATATGAAAGAGGGCGCCGAAATATTATGATTGAGCACGATTTGTTTTTCCGACATGGGTGAATTGCAGTATGTAGCTAAGACATGTACACTTTATAGTGGCAACTCTGATGTTTGTGGCTTATAGGGACAAGGTACAAATCAAGTGTAACCTTCAGGTTGGTTTTTCTTTTTCACCTTCATGTATGTTGAAGCACTCTTTTTGCTTTTGGCTATAATTCACAATCTATATATGATGGAGACATAATTTAAACAACACATTGTTCCTAGTCTTGTGCTACTTACCCATGTGAATTATCATGTATGTGGCATATTGGATAGTAGTCAAAATGTGAAGTTGAATGTATGATGTTTTTCAATTACGTCACAAGTTCGAAAAAGTATGCCTTACATTTTGGCCCATAATTCTGAAACCATACAATCTGGATCCTCAATTCAAAGTGCAGCATAAAGCTAACATCATGCCACTGTTCTGTGTCCATTTGCATGCTTGTGCCATGCTTAGAAGTGGTGAGAATCTTTCAGTGATTAAATGCATGTTTTAAATACAAAAAAATCTCAATTTATTTCAAATATTTCACGTATATTGTATCATAATTCATGATCCATACTAGATAGAGCTTCATTTGCACATGCAACACATTCTATAGAATATCCCACTGCAGTATGCCAAATTACATGCCTCTAGGAAGTAGAGAAAGTACATAAAACTAACATTGACTCCATACTGGGCGATTTTACATCTCCGGCCATCTGGTCACCCTATAGAAACTAATTTTGTTTATAATCAAGTGAGTTTTTATGCTATTACGCTCATAATGCATCACATTAATCCTTATCATGTCTATAATGAGCTACAATTGAACAATAGATGAAAATGCATTCTAAACCATGTTTTTTTACCTTAAAAATCCTCATTGAAATAGACTTGTTACACCTATGCAGCTTTTAGCTTATGTGTAATAAGAAAATGTGCCATAAAAAAGTGAAAATGACACATAGAGGTGTTTTTTCATCTGTTTATGCAGCCTAATGTGAAAACAAGTCAAACCAATGTTTTACTTTACAAAAAATAAATTCCCAAATTTCCGCATTTTACCACTTACATAAAACATCTTCTGAGAAAATTGCATATAAATGAGTCAGGGTACATTTTTTTTAAAAAACGTTTCCGGCTTGAGAATCAACATAACAAAAGGCTTAATTTGATATATCACATACCCTAAAAAAAAATCACAATGTTGATTTTTTTGCATTTTTCCCAAGCTCAATGTAAAAAATCCGTTGCACTGGTGCAACGAAAGGTTAAGTCGAAAAACAGAAACAGCTATAAAAAAAATCTGAAATATATATTTCAAAAATTCCTTTTGTTTCTTTGGCCTAAACCCAAAAGGCTTCTAACAACACCTTTTTTTCAAAAATCGAACAATGTAAAAATGTCCTGCGAACTTTTTTTCTTCTCAAAATATTGTCAAAAATAGTCATTTTTAGTATAAATAAGTGAGCGTTTGAGATTTTTTCACCAGATAAAGTTTTTTATGGTCACTGTACACTTAGGCTTCGGGTTCACATGTTTTCAATTTTTTGGTTGACCCAGAAAAAAAAAATCTTTTTTCAAAAAGCTGCACTGGTGTAGCTCTCTGAAAAAAGGCATGCCCGAATATTTTTTTCTGAAAAAAGGGGGGTGCATATGAAAGAGGGCGTCGAAATATTATGATTGAGCACGATTTTTTTTTCCGACATGGGCGAATTGCAGTATGTAGCTAAGACATGTACACTTTATAGTGGCAACTCTGATGTTTGTGGCTTATAGGGACAATGTACAAATCAAGTGTAACCTTCAGGTTGGTTTTTCTTTTTCACCTTCATGTATGTTGAAGAACTCTTTTTGCTTTTGGCTATAATTCACAATCTATATATGATAGAGACATAATTTAAACAACACATTGTTCCTAGTCTTGTGCTACTTACCCATGTGAACTATCATGTATGTGGCATATTGGATGGTAGTCAAAATGTGAAGTTGAATGTATGATGTTTTTCAATTACGTCACAAGTTCGAAAAAGTATGCCTTACATTTTGGCCAATAATTCTGAAACCATACAATCTGGATCCTCAATTCAAAGTGCCGCATAAAGCTAACACCATGCCACTGTTCTGTGTCCATTGTCATGCTTGTGCCATGCTTAGAAGTGGTGAGAATCTTTCAGTGATTAAATGCATGTTTTAAATACAAAATATCTCAATTTATTTCAAACATTTCACGTATATTGTGTCATAATTCATGATCCATACGAGATAGAGCTTCATTTGCAAATGCAACACATTCTATAGAATATCCCACTGCAGGATGCCAAATTACATGCCTCTTGGATGTAGAGAAAGTACATAAAACTAACATTGACTCCATACTGGGCGATTTTACATCTCCGGCCATCTGGTCACCCTATAGAAACCAATTTTCTTTATAATCAAGTGAGTTTTTATGCTATTACGCTCATAATGCATCACATTAATCCTTATCATGTCTATAATGAGCTACAATTGAACAATACATGAAAATGCATTCTAAACCATGTTTTTTTTACCTTAATAATTCTCATTGAAATAGACTTGTTACACCTATGCAGCTTTTAGCTTATGTGTAATAAGAAAATGTGCCATAAAAAAGTGAAAATGACACATAGAGGTGTTTTTTCATCTGTTTATGCAGACTAATGTGAAAACAAGTCAAACCAATGTTTTACTTTACAAAAAATAAATTCCCAAATTTCCGCATTTTACCACTTACATAAATCATCTCCTGAGAAAGTTGCATATAAATGAGTCAGGGTACATTTTTTTTTTAAACTTTTCCGGCTTGAGAATCAACATAACAAAAGGCTTAATTTGATATATCACATACCCTAAAAAAACATCACAATATTGATTTTTTTGCATTTTTCCCAAGCTCAATGTAAAACATCCGTTACACTGGTGCAACGAAAGGTTAAGTCGAAAAACGGAAACAGCTATAAAAAAAAATCTGAAATATATATTTAAAAAATTCCTTTTGTTTCTTTGGCCTAAACCCAAAAGGCTTCCAACAACACCTTTTTTTCAAAAATCGAACAATGTAAAAATGTCCTGCAAACTTTTTTTTCTTCTCAAAATATTGTCAAAAATAGTCATTTTTAGTATAAATAAGTGAGCGTTTGAGATCTTTTCACTAGATAAAGTTTTTTATGGTCACTGTACACTTAGGCTTCGGGTCCACATGTTTTCAATTTTTTGGTTGACTAAGAAAAAAAAAATCTTTTTTCAAAAGCTGCACTGGTGTAGCTCTCTGAAAAAGGCACGCCGGAATATTTTTTTCTGAAAAAAGGGGGGTGCATATGAAAGAGGGCGTCGAAATATTATGATTGAGCACGATTTTTTTTTTGACATGGGCGAATTGCAGTATGTAGCTAAGACATGTACACTTTATAGTGGCAACTCTGATGTTTGTGGCTTATAGGGACAAGGTACAAATCAAGTGTAACCTTCAGGTTGGTTTTTCTTTTTCACCTTCATGTATGTTGAAGAACTCTTTTTGCTTTTGGCTATAATTCACAATCTATATATGATAGAGACATAATTTAAACAACACATTGTTCCTAGTCTTGTGCTACTTACCCATGTGAATTATCATGTATGTGGCATATTGGATAGTAGTCAAAATGTGACGTTGAATGTATGATGTTTTTCAATTACGTCACAAGTTCGAAAAAGTATGCCTTACATTGTGGCCCATAATTGTGAAACCATACAATCTGGATCCTCAATTCAAAGTGCAGCATAAAGCTAACATCATGCCACTGTTCAGTGTCCATTTTCATGCTTGTGCCATGCTTAGAAGGGGTGAGAATCTTTCAGTGATTAAATGCATGCTTTAAATACAAAAAATCTCAATTTATTTCAAATATGTCACGTATATTGTGTCATAATTCATGATCCGTACTAGATAGAGCTTCATTTGCAAATGCAGCACATTCTATAGAATATACCACTGCAGGATGCCAAATTACATGCCTCTAGGATGTAGAGAAAGTACATAAAACTAACATTGACTCCATACTGGGCGATTTTACATCTCCGGCCATCTGGTCACCCTATAGAAACTAATTTTGTTTATAATCAAGTGAGTTTTTATGCTATTACGCTCATAATGCATCACATTAATCCTTATCATGTCTATAATGAGCTACAGTTGAACAATAGAGGAAATGCATTCTAAACCATGTTTTTGTACCTTAACAATCCTCATTGAAATAGACTTGTTACACCTATGCCACTTTTAGCTTATGTGTAATAAGAAAATGTGCCATAAAAAAGTGAAAATGACACATAGAGGTGTTTTTTCATCTGTTTATGGAGCCTAATGTGAAAACAAGTCAAACCAATGTTTTACTTTACAAAAAATAAATTCCCAAATTTCCGCATTTTACCACTTACATAAAACATCTCCTGAGAAAGTTGCATATAAATGAGTCAGGGTACATTTTTTTTTAAAACGTTTCCGGCTTGAGAATCAACATAACAAAAGGCTTAATTTGATATATCACATACCCTAAAACAAAAAATCACAATATTGATTTTTTTGCGTTTTTCCCAAGCTCAATGTAAAACATCCGTTGCACTATTGCAACGAAAGGTTAAGTCGAAAAACGGAAACAGCTATAAAAAAAAATTGAAATATATATTTCAAAAATTCCTTTTGTTTCTTTGGCCTAAACCCAAGAGGCTTCCAACAACACCTTTTTTTCAAAAATCGAACAATGTAAAAATGTCCTGCGAACTTTTTTTTTTCTCAAAATATTGTCAAAAATAGCCATTTTTAATATAAATAAGTGAGCGTTTGAGATTTTTTCACCAGATACATTTTTTATGGTCACTGTACACTTAGGCTTCGGGTCCACATGTTTTCAATTTTTTGGTTGACTAAGAAAAAAAAATTCTTTTTTCAAAAAGCTGCACTGGTGTAGCTCTCTGAAAAAGGCACGCCCGAATATTTTTTTCTGAAAAAAGGGGGGTGCATATGAAAGAGGTCGTCGAAATATTATGATTGAGCACGATTTTGTTTTCCGACATGGGCGAATTGCAGTATGTAGCTAAGACATGTACACTTTATAGTGGCAACTCTGATGTTTGTGGCTTATAGGGACAAGGTACAAATCAAGTGTAACCTTCAGGTTGGTTTTTCTTTTTCACCTTCATGAATGTTGAAGAACTCTTTTTGCTTTTGGCTATAATTCACAATCTATATATGATAGAGACATAATTTAAACAACACATTGTTCCTAGTCTTGTGCTACTTACCCATGTGAACTATCATGTATGTGGCATATTGGATAGTAGTCAAAATGTGAAGTTGAATGTATGATGTTTTTCAATTACGTCACAAGTTCGAAAAAGTATGCCTTACATTTTGGCCCATAATTCTGAAACCATACAATCTGGATCCTCAATTCAAAGTGCAGCATAAAGCTAACATCATGCCACTGTTCTGTGTCCATTGTCATGCTTGTGCCATGCTTGGAAGTGGTGAGAATCTTTCAGTAATTAAATGCATGTTTTAAATACAAAAATATCTCAATTTATTTCAAATATTTCACGTATGTTGTGTCATAATTCATGATCCATACTAGATAGAGCTTCATTTGCAAAGGCAACACATTCTATAGAATATCCCACTGCAGGATGCCAAATTACATGCCTCTAGGAAGTAGAGAAAGTACATAAAACTAACATTGACTCCATACTGGGCGATTTTACATCTCCGGCCATCTGGTCACCCTATAGAAACTAATTTTGTTTATAATCAAGTGAGTTTTTATGCTATTACGCTCATAATGCATCACATTAATCCTTATCATGTCTATAATGAGCTACAATTGAACAATAGATGAAAATGCATTCTAAACCATGTTTTTTTTACCTTAAAAATCCTCATTGAAATAGACTTGTTACACCTATGCAGCTTTTAGCTTATGTGTAATAAGAAAATGTGCCATAAAAAAGTGAAAATGACACATAGAGGTGTTTTTTCATCTGTTTATGCAGCCTAATGTGAAAACAAGTCAAACCAATGTTTTACTTTATAAAAAATAAATTCCCAAATTTCCGCATTTTACCACTTACTTAAAACATCTTCTGAGAAAATTGCATATAAATGATTCAGGGTACATGTTTTTAAAAAAACGTTTCCGGCTTGAGAATCAACATAACAAAAGGCTTAATTTGATATATCACATACCCTAAAAAAAAATCACAATGTTGATTTTTTTGCATTTTTCCCAAGCTCAATGTAAAAAATCCGTTGCACTGGTGCAACGAAAGGTTAAGTCGAAAAACAGAAACAGCTAAAAAAAAATCTGAAATATATATTTCAAAAATTCCTTTTGTTTCTTTGGCCTAAACCCAAAAGGCTTCTAACAACACCTTTTTTTCAAAAATCGAACAATGGAAAAATGTCCTGCGAACTTTTTTTCTTCTCAAAATATTGTCAAAAATAGTCATTTTTAGTACAAATAAGTGAGCGTTTGAGATTTTTTCACCAGATAAAGTTTTTTATGGTCACTGTACACTTAGGCTTCGGGTCCACATGTTTTCAATTTTTTGGTTGACCCAGAAAAAAAAAATCTTTTTTCAAAAAGCTGCACTGGTGTAGCTCTCTGAAAAAAGGCACGCCCGAATATTTTTTTCTGAAAAAAGGGGGGTGCATATGAAAGAGGGCGTCGAAATATTATGATTGAGCACGATTTTTTTTTCCGACATGGGTGAATTGCAGTATGTAGCTAAGACATGTACACTTTATAGTGGCAACTCTGATGTTTGTGGCTTATAGGGACAAGGTACAAATCAAGTGTAACCTTCAGGTTGGTTTTTCTTTTTCACCTTCATGTATGTTGAAGAACTCTTTTTGCTTTTGGCTATAATTCACAATCTATATATGATAGAGACATAATTTAAACAACACATTGTTCCTAGTCTTGTGCTACTTACCCATGTGAACTATCATGTATGTGGCATATTGGATGGTAGTCAAAATGTGAAGTTGAATGTATGATGTTTTTCAATTACGTCACAAGTTCGAAAAAGTATGCCTTACATTTTGGCCAATAATTCTGAAACCATACAATCTGGATCCTCAATTCAAAGTGCCGCATAAATCTAACATCATGCCACTGTTCTGTGTCCATTTTCATGCTTGTGCCATGCTTAGAAGTGGTGAGAATCTTTCAGTGATTAAATGCATGTTTTAAATACAAAATATCTCAATTTATTTCAAACATTTCACGTATATTGTGTCATAATTCATGATCCATACGAGATAGAGCTTCATTTGCAAATGCAACACATTCTATAGAATATCCCACTGCAGGATGCCAAATTACATGCCTCTTGGATGTAGAGAAAGTACATAAAACTAACATTGACTCCATACTGGGCGATTTTACATCTCCGGCCATCTGGTCACCCTATAGAAACCAATTTTCTTTATAATCAAGTGAGTTTTTATGCTATTACGCTCATAATGCATCACATTAATCCTTATCATGTCTATAATGAGCTACAATTGAACAATACATGAAAATGCATTCTAAACCATGTTTTTTTTACCTTAATAATTCTCATTGAAATAGACTTGTTACACCTATGCAGCTTTTAGCTTATGTGTAATAAGAAAATGTGCCATAAAAAAGTGAAAATGACACATAGAGGTGTTTTTTCATCTGTTTATGCAGACTAATGTGAAAACAAGTCAAACCAATGTTTTACTTTACAAAAAATAAATTCCCAAATTTCCGCATTTTACCACTTACATAAATCATCTCCTGAGAAAGTTGCATATAAATGAGTCAGGGTACATATTTTTTTTTAAACGTTTCCGGCTTGAGAATCAACATAACAAAAGGCTTAATTTGATATATCACATACCCTAAAAAAACATCACAATATTGATTTTTTTGCATTTTTCCCAAGCTCAATGTAAAACATCCGTTACACTGGTGCAACGAAAGGTTAAGTCGAAAAACGGAAACAGCTATAAAAAAAAATCTGAAATATATATTTAAAAAATTCCTTTTGTTTCTTTGGCCTAAACCCAAAAGGCTTCCAACAACACCTTTTTTTCAAAAATCGAACAATGTAAAAATGTCCTGCAAACTTTTTTTTCTTCTCAAAATATTGTCAAAAATAGTCATTTTTAGTATAAATAAGTGAGCGTTTGAGATCTTTTCACTAGATAAAGTTTTTTATGGTCACTGTACACTTAGGCTTCGGGTCCACATGTTTTCAATTTTTTGGTTGACTAAGAAAAAAAAAATATTTTTTCAAAAAGCTGCACTGGTGTAGCTCTCTGAAAAAGGCACGCCCGAATATTTTTTTCTGAAAAAAGGGGGGTGCATATGAAAGAGGGCGTTGAAATATTATGATTGAGCACGTTTTTTTTTTTTGACATGGGCGAATTGCAGTATGTAGCTAAGACATGTACACTTTATAGTGGCAACTCTGATGTTTGTGGCTTATAGGGACAAGGTACAAATCAAGTGTAACCTTCAGGTTGGTTTTTCTTTTTCACCTTCATGTATGTTGAAGAACTCTTTTTGCTTTTGGCTAAAATTCACAATCTATATATGATAGAGACATAATTTAAACAACACATTGTTCCTAGTCTTGTGCTACTTACCCATGTGAATTATCATGTATGTGGCATATTGGATAGTAGTCAAAATGTGAAGTTGAATGTATGATGTTTTTCAATTACGTCACAAGTTCGAAAAAGTATGATTACATTGTGGCCCATAATTGTGAAACCATACAATCTGGATCCTCAATTCAAAGTGCAGCATAAAGCTAACATCATGCCACTGTTCTGTGTCCATTTTCATGCTTGTGCCATGCTTAGAAGGGGTGAGAATCTTTCAGTGATTAAATGCATGCTTTAAATACAAAAAATCTCAATTTATTTCAAATATTTCACGTATATTGTGTCATAATTCATGATCCGTACTAGATAGAGCTTCATTTGCAAATGCAGCACATTCTATAGAATATCCCACTGCAGGATGCCAAATTACATGCCTCTAGGATGTAGAGAAAGTACATAAAACTAACATTGACTCCATACTGGGCGATTTTACATCTCCGGCCATCTGGTCACCCTATAGAAACTAATTTTGTTTATAATCAAGTGAGTTTTTATGCTATTACGCTCATAATGCATCACATTAATCCTTATCATGTCTATAATGAGCTACAGTTGAACAATAGAGGAAATGCATTCTAAACCATGTTTTTTTACCTTAAAAATCCTCATTGAAATAGACTTGTTACACCTATGCCACTTTTAGCTTATGTGTAATAAGAAAATGTGCCATAAAAAAGTGAAAATGACACATAGAGGTGTTTTTTCATCTGTTTATGGAGCCTAATGTGAAAACAAGTCAAACCAATGTTTTACTTTACAAAAAATAAATTCCCAAATTTCCGCATTTTACCACTTACATAAAACATCTCCTGAGAAAGTTGCATATAAATGAGTAGGGTACATTTTTTTTTAAAACGTTTCCGGCTTGAGAATCAACATAACAAAAGGCTTAATTTGATATATCACATACCCTAAAACAAAAAATCACAATATTGATTTTTTTTGCGTTTTTCCCAAGCTCAATGTAAAACATCCGTTGCACTATTGCAACGAAAGGTTAAGTCGAAAAACGGAAACAGCTATAAAAAAAACATTGAAATATATATTTCAAAAATTCCTTTTGTTTCTTTGGCCTAAACCCAAGAGGCTTCCAACAACACCTTTTTTTCAAAAATCGAACAATGTAAAAATGTCCTGCGAACTTTTTTTCTTCTCAAAATATTGTCAAAAATAGTCATTTTTAGTATAAATAAGTGAGCGTTTGAGATTTTTTCACCAGATAACGTTTTTTATGGTCACTGTACACTTAGGCTTCGGGTCCACATGTTTTAAATTTTTTGGTTGACCAAGAAAAAAATTTTTTTTTTTAAAAAGCTTCACTGGTGTAGCTCTCTGAAAAAAGGCACGCCCGAATATTTTTTTCTGAAAAAAGGGGGGTGCATATGAAAGAGGGCGTCGAAATATTATGATTGAGCACGATTTTTTTTCCGACATGGGTGAATTGCAGTATGTAGCTAAGACATGTACACTTTATAGTGGCAACTCTGATGTTTGTGGCTTATAAGGACAAGGTACAAATCAAGTGTAACCTTCAGGTTGGTTTTTCTTTTTCACCTTCATGTATGTTGAAGAACTCTTTTTGCTTTTGGCTATAATTCACAATCTATATATGATAGAGACATAATTTAAACAACACTTTGTTCCTAGTCTTGTGCTACTTACCCATGTGAACTATCATGTATGTGGCATATTGGATAGTAGTCAAAATGTGAAGTTGAATGTATGATGTTTTTCAATTACGTCACAAGTTTGAAAAAGTATGCCTTACATTTTGGCCCTTAATTCTGAAACCATACAATTTGGATCCTCAATTCAAAGTGCCGCATAAAGCTAACATCATGCCACTGTTCTGTGTCCATTTTCATGCTTGTGCCATGCTTAGAAGTGGTGAGAATCTTTCAGTGATTAAATGCATGTTTTAAATACAAAAAATCTCAATTTATTTCAAACATTTCACGTATATTATGTCATAATTCATGATCCATACTAGATAGAGCTTCATTTGCAAATGCAACACATTCTATAGAATATCCCACTGCAGGATGCCAAATTACATGCCTCTAGGATGTAGAGAAAGTACATAAAACTAACATTGACTCCATACTGGGCGATTTTACATCTCCGGCCATCTGGTCACCCTATAGAAACTAATTTTGTTTATAATCAAGTGAGTTTTTATGCTATTACGCTCATAATGCATCACATTAATCCTTATCATGTCTATAATGAGCTACAATTGAATAATACATGAAAATGCATTCTAAACCATGTTTTTTTTACCTTAATAATCCTCATTGAAATAGACTTGTTACACCTATGCAGCTTTTAGCTTATGTGTAATAAGAAAATGTGCCATAAAAAAGTGAAAATGACACATAGAGGTGTTTTTTCATCTGTTTATGCAGACTAATGTGAAAACAAGTCAAACCAATGTTTTACTTTACAAAAAATAAATTCCCAAATTTCCGCATTTTACCACTTACATAAAACATCTCCTGAGAAAGTTGCATATAAATGAGTCAGGGTACATTTTTTTTTTAAACGTTTCCGGCTTGAGAATCAACATAACAAAAGGCTTAATTTGATATATCACATACCCTAAAAAAACATCCTAATATTGATTTTTTTGCATTTTTCCCAAGCTCAATGTAAAACATCCGTTACACTGGTGCAACGAAAGGTTAAGTCGAAAAACGGAAACAGCTATAAAAAAAAATCTGAAATATATATTTAAAAAATTCCTTTTGTTTCTTTGGCCTAAACCCAAAAGGCTTCCAACAACACCTTTTTTTCAAAAATCGAACAATGTAAAAATGTCCTGCAAACTTTTTTTTCTTCTCAAAATATTGTCAAAAATAGTCATTTTTAGTATAAATAAGTGAGCGTTTGAGATCTTTTCACTAGATAAAGTTTTTTATGGTCACTGTACACTTAGGCTTCGGGTCCACATGTTTTCAATTTTTTGGTTGACTAAGAAAAAAAAAATATTTTTTCAAAAAGCTGCACTGGTGTAGCTCTCTGAAAAAGGCACGCCCGAATATTTTTTTCTGAAAAAAGGGGGGTGCATATGAAAGAGGGCGTTGAAATATTATGATTGAGCACGTTTTTTTTTTTGACATGGGCGAATTGCAGTATGTAGCTAAGACATGTACACTTTATAGTGGCAACTCTGATGTTTGTGGCTTATAGGGACAAGGTACAAATCAAGTGTAACCTTCAGGTTGGTTTTTCTTTTTCACCTTCATGTATGTTGAAGAACTCTTTTTGCTTTTGGCTAAAATTCACAATCTATATATGATAGAGACATAATTTAAACAACACATTGTTCCTAGTCTTGTGCTACTTACCCATGTGAATTATCATGTATGTGGCATATTGGATAGTAGTCAAAATGTGAAGTTGAATGTATGATGTTTTTCAATTACGTCACAAGTTCGAAAAAGTATGATTACATTGTGGCCCATAATTGTGAAACCATACAATCTGGATCCTCAATTCAAAGTGCAGCATAAAGCTAACATCATGCCACTGTTCTGTGTCCATTTTCATGCTTGTGCCATGCTTAGAAGGGGTGAGAATCTTTCAGTGATTAAATGCATGCTTTAAATACAAAAAATCTCAATTTATTTCAAACATTTCACATATATTGTGTCATAATTCATGATCCATACTAGATAGAGCTTCATTTGCAAATGCAACACATTCTATAGAGTATCCCACTGCAGGATGCCAAATTACATGCCTCTAGGATGTAGAGAAAGTACATAAAACTAACATTGACTCCATACTGGGCGATTTTACATCTCCGGCCATCTGGTCACCCTATAGAAACCAATTTTGTTTATAATCAAGTGAGTTTTTATGCTATTACGCTCATAATGCATCACATTAATCCTTATCATGTCTATAATGAGCTACAATTGAACAATACATGAAAATGAATTCTAAACCATGTTTTTTTTACCTTAATAATCCTCATTGAAATAGACTTGTTACACCTATGCAGCTTTTAGCTTATGTGTAATTGTGCCATAAAAAAGTGAAAATGACACATAGAGGTGTTTTTTCATCTGTTTATGCAGACTAATGTGAAAACAAGTCAAACCAATGTTTTACTTTACAAAAAATAAATTCCCAAATTTCCGCATTTTACCACTTACATAAAACATCTCCTGAGAAAGTTGCATATAAATGAGTCAGGGTACATTTTTTTTTTAAACGTTTCCGGCTTGAGAATCAACATAACAAACGGCTTAATTTGATATATCACATACCCTAAAAAAACATCACAATATTGATTTTTTTGCATTTTTCCCAAGCTCAATGTAAAACATCCGTTACACTGGTGCAACGAAAGGTTAAGTCGAAAAACGGAAACAGCTATAAAAAAAAATCTGAAATATATATTTAAAAAATTCCTTTTGTTTCTTTGGCCTAAACCCAAAAGGCTTCCAACAACACCTTTTTTTCAAAAATCGAACAATGTAAAAATGTCCTGCAAACTTTTTTTTCTTCTCAAAATATTGTCAAAAATAGTCATTTTTAGTATAAATAAGTGAGCGTTTGAGATCTTTTCACTAGATAAAGTTTTTTATGGTCACTGTACACTTAGGCTTCGGGTCCACATGTTTTCAATTTTTTGGTTGACTAAGAAAAAAAATAATCTTTTTTCAAAAGCTGCACTGGTGTAGCTCTCTGAAAAAGGCACGCCGGAATATTTTTTTCTGAAAAAAGGGGGGTGCATATGAAAGAGGGCGTCGAAATATTATGATTGAGCACGATTTTTTTTTTTGACATGGGCGAATTGCAGTATGTAGCTAAGACATTTACACTTTATAGTGGCAACTCTGATGTTTGTGGCTTATAGGGACAAGGTACAAATCAAGTGTAACCTTCAGGTTGGTTTTTCTTTTTCACCTTCATGTATGTTGAAGAACTCTTTTTGCTTTTGGCTATAATTCACAATCTATATATGATAGAGACATAATTTAAACAACACATAGTTCCTAGTCTTGTGCTACTTACCCATGTGAATTATCATGTATGTGGCATATTGGATAGTAGTCAAAATGTGAAGTTGAATGTATGATGTTTTTCAATTACGTCACAAGTTCGAAAAAGTATGCCTTACATTGTGGCCCATAATTGTGAAACCATACAATCTGGATCCTCAATTCAAAGTGCAGCATAAAGCTAACATCATGCCACTGTTCTGTGTCCATTTTCATGCTTGTGCCATGCTTAGAAGGGGTGAGAATCTTTCAGTGATTAAATGCATGCTTTAAATACAAAAAATCTCAATTTATTTCAAATATTTCACGTATATTGTGTCATAATTCATGATCCGTACTAGATAGAGCTTCATTTGCAACTGCAGCACATTCTATAGAATATACCACTGCAGGATGCCAAATTACATGCCTCTAGGATGTAGAGAAAGTACATAAAACTAACATTGACTCCATACTGGGCGATTTTACATCTCCAGCCATCTGGTCACCCTATAGAAACTAATTTTGTTTATAATCAAGTGAGTTTTTATGCTATTACGCTCATAATGCATCACATTAATCCTTATCCTGTCTATAATGAGCTACAGTTGAACAATAGAGGAAATGCATTCTAAACCATGTTTTTTTACCTTAAAAATCCTCATTGAAATAGACTTGTTACACCTATGCCACTTTTAGCTTATGTGTAATAAGAAAATGTGCCATAAAAAAGTGAAAATGACACATAGAGGTGTTTTTTCATCTGTTTATGGAGCCTAATGTGAAAACAAGTCAAACCAATGTTTTACTTTACAAAAAATAAATTTCTGCATTTTACCACTTACATAAAACATCTCCTGATTAAGTTGCATATAAATGAGTCAGGGTACATTTTTTTTTTAAAAACGTTTCCGGCTTGAGAATCAACATAACAAAAGGCTTAATTTGATATATCACATACCCTAAAAAAAAAATCACAATATTGATTTTTTTGCGTTTTTCCCAAGCTCAATGTAAAACATCCGTTGCACTATTGCAACGAAAGGTTAAGTCGAAAAACGGAAACAGCTATAAAAAAAATTTGAAATATATATTTCAAAAATTCCTTTTGTTTCTTTGGCCTAAACCCAAGAGGCTTCCAACAACACCTTTTTTTCAAAAATCGAACAATGTAAAAATGTCCTGCGATCTTTTTTTTCCCTCAAAATATTGTCAAAAATAGCCATTTTTAATATAAATAAGTGAGCGTTTGAGATTTTTTCACCAGATACATTTTTTATGGTCACTGTACACTTAGGCTTCGGGTCCACATGTTTTCAATTTTTTGGTTGACTAAGAAAAAAAAATTCTTTTTTCAAAAAGCTGCACTGGTGTAGCTCTCTGAAAAAGGCACGCCCGAATATTTTTTTCTGAAAAAAGGGGGGTGCATATGAAAGAGGGCGTCGAAATATTATGATTGAGCACGATTTTTTTTTCCGACATGGGCGAATTGCAGTATGTAGCTAAGACATGTACACTTTATAGTGGCAACTCTGATGTTTGTGGCTTATAGGAACAAGGTACAAATCAAGTGTAACCTTCAGGTTGGTTTTTCTTTTTCACCTTCATGTATGTTGAAGAACTCTTTTTGCTTTTGGCTATTATTCACAATCTATATATGATAGAGACATAATTTAAACAACACATTGTTCCTAGTCTTGTGCTACTTACCCATGTGAATTATCATGTATGTGGCATATTGGATAGTAGTCAAAATGTGAAGTTGAATGTATGATGTTTTTCAAATACGTCACAAGTTCGAAAAAGTATGCCTTACATTTTGGCCGATAATTGTGAAACCATACAATCTGGATCCTCTATTCAAAGTGCAGCATAAAGCTAACTTCATGCCACTGTTCTGTGTCCATTTGCATGCTTGTGCCATGCTTAGAAGTGGTGAGAATCTTTCAGTGATTAAATGCATGTTTTAAATACAAACAAATCTCAATTTATTTCAAATATTTCACGTATATTGTGTCATAATTCATGATCCATACTAGATAGAGCTTCATTTGCAAATGCAACACATTCTATAGAATATCCCACTGCAGGATGCCAATTTACATGCTTCTAGGAAGTCGAGAAAGTACATAAAACTAACATTGACTCCATACTGGGTGATTTTACATCTCCGGCCATCTGGTCACCCTATAGAAAATAATTTTGTTTATAATCAAGTGAGTTTTTATGCTATTACGCTCATAATGCATCACATTAATCCTTATCATGTCTATAATGAGCTACAATTGAACAATAGATGAAAATGCATTCTAAACCATGTTTTTTTACCTTAAAAATCCTCATTGAAATAGACTTGTTACACCTATGCAGCTTTTAGCTTATGTGTAATAAGAAAATGTGCCATAAAAAAGTGAAAATGACACATAGAGGTGTTTTTTCATCTGTTTATGCAGCCTAATGTGAAAACAAGTCAAACCAATGTTTTACTTTACAAAAAATAAATTCCCAAATTTCCGCATTTTACCACTTACATAAAACATCTTCTGAGAAAATTGCATATAAATGAGTCAGGGTACATTTTTTTAAAAAAACGTTTCCGGCTTGAGAATCAACATAACAAAAGGCTTAATTTGATATATCACATACCCTAAAAAAAAATCACAATGTTGATTTTTTTGCATTTTTCCCAAGCTCAATGTAAAAAATCCGTTGCACTGGTGCAACGAAAGGTTAAGTCGAAAAACGGAAACAGCTATAAAAAAAATCTAAAATATATATTTCAAAAATTCCTTTTGTTTCTTTGGCCTAAACCCAAGAGGCTTCCAACAACACCTTTTTTTCAAAAATCGAACAATGTAAAAATGTCCTGCGATCTTTTTTTTCCCTCAAAATATTGTCAAAAATAGCCATTTTTAATATAAATAAGTGAGCGTTTGAGATTTTTTCACCAGATACATTTTTTATGGTCACTGTACACTTAGGCTTCGGGTCCACATGTTTTCAATTTTTTGGTTGACTAAGAAAAAAAAATTCTTTTTTCAAAAAGCTGCACTGGTGTAGCTCTCTGAAAAAGGCACGCCCGAATATTTTTTTCTGAAAAAAGGGGGGTGCATATGAAAGAGGGCGTCGAAATATTATGATTGAGCACGATTTTTTTTTCCGACATGGGCGAATTGCAGTATGTAGCTAAGACATGTACACTTTATAGTGGCAACTCTGATGTTTGTGGCTTATAGGAACAAGGTACAAATCAAGTGTAACCTTCAGGTTGGTTTTTCTTTTTCACCTTCATGTATGTTGAAGAACTCTTTTTGCTTTTGGCTATTATTCACAATCTATATATGATAGAGACATAATTTAAACAACACATTGTTCCTAGTCTTGTGCTACTTACCCATGTGAATTATCATGTATGTGGCATATTGGATAGTAGTCAAAATGTGAAGTTGAATGTATGATGTTTTTCAAATACGTCACAAGTTCGAAAAAGTATGCCTTACATTTTGGCCGATAATTGTGAAACCATACAATCTGGATCCTCTATTCAAAGTGCAGCATAAAGCTAACTTCATGCCACTGTTCTGTGTCCATTTGCATGCTTGTGCCATGCTTAGAAGTGGTGAGAATCTTTCAGTGATTAAATGCATGTTTTAAATACAAACAAATCTCAATTTATTTCAAATATTTCACGTATATTGTGTCATAATTCATGATCCATACTAGATAGAGCTTCATTTGCAAATGCAACACATTCTATAGAATATCCCACTGCAGGATGCCAATTTACATGCTTCTAGGAAGTCGAGAAAGTACATAAAACTAACATTGACTCCATACTGGGTGATTTTACATCTCCGGCCATCTGGTCACCCTATAGAAAATAATTTTGTTTATAATCAAGTGAGTTTTTATGCTATTACGCTCATAATGCATCACATTAATCCTTATCATGTCTATAATGAGCTACAATTGAACAATAGATGAAAATGCATTCTAAACAATGTTTTTTTACCTTAAAAATCCTCATTGAATTAGACTTGTTACACCTATGCAGCTTTTAGCTTATGTGTAATAAGAAAATGTGCCATAAAAAAGTGAAAATGACACATAGAGGTGTTTTTTCATCTGTTTATGCAGCCTAATGTGAAAACAAGTCAAACCAATGTTTTACTTTACAAAAAATAAATTCCCAAATTTCCGCATTTTACCACTTACATAAAACATCTTCTGAGAAAATTGCATATAAATGAGTCAGGGTACATTTTTTTAAAAAAACGTTTCCGGCTTGAGAATCAACATAACAAAAGGCTTAATTTGATATATCACATACCCTAAAAAAAAATCACAATGTTGATTTTTTTGCATTTTTCCCAAGCTCAATGTAAAAAATCCGTTGCACTGGTGCAACGAAAGGTTAAGAAGAAAAACGGAAACAGCTATAAAAAAAATCTAAAATATATATTTCAAAAATTCCTTTTGTTTCTTTGGCCTAAACCCAAAAGGCTTCTAACAACACCTTTTTTTCAAAAATCGAACAATGTAAAAATGTCCTGCGAACTTTTTTTCTTCTCAAAATATTGTCAAAAATAGTCATTTTTAGTATAAATAAGTGAGCGTTTGAGATTTTTTCACCAGATAACGTTTTTTATGGTCACTGTACACTTAGGCTTCGGGTCCACATGTTTTAAATTTTTTGGTTGACCCAGAAAAAAAAATATTTTTTCAAAAAGCTGCACTGGTGTAGCTCTCTGAAAAAAGGCACGCCCGAATATTTTTTTCTGAAAAAAGGGGGGTGCATATGAAAGAGGGCGTTGAAATATTATGATTGAGCACGATTTTTTTTCCGACATGGGCGAATTGCAGTATGTAGCTAAGACATGTACACTTTATAGTGGCAACTCTGATGTTTGTGGCTTATAAGGACAAGGTACAAATCAAGTGTAACCTTCAGGTTGGTTTTTCTTTTTCACCTTCATGTATGTTGAAGAACTCTTTTTGCTTTTGGCTATAATTCACAATCTATATATGATAGAGACATAATTTAAACAACACATTGTTCCTAGTCTTGTGCTACTTACCCATGTGAACTATCATGTATGTGGCATATTGGATAGTAGTCAAAATGTGAAGTTGAATGTATGATGTTTTTCAATTACGTCACAAGTTTGAAAAAGTATGCCTTACATTTTGGCCCTTAATTCTGAAACCATACAATCTGGATCCTCAATTCAAAGTGCCGCATAAAGCTAACATCATGCCACTGTTCTGTGTCCATTTTCATGCTTGTGCCATGCTTAGAAGTGGTGAGAATCTTTCAGTGATTAAATGCATGTTTTAAATACAAAAAATCTCAATTTATTTCAAACATTTCACGTATATTGTGTCATAATTCATGATCCATACTAGATAGAGCTTCATTTGCAAATGCAACACATTCTATAGAATATCCCACTGCAGGATGCCAAATTACATGCCTCTAGGATGTAGAGAAAGTACATAAAACTAACATTGACTCCATACTGGGCGATTTTACATCTCCGGCCATCTGGTCACCCTATAGAAACTAATTTTGTTTATAATCAAGTGAGTTTTTATGCTATTACGCTCATAATGCATCACATTAATCCTTATCATGTCTATAATGAGCTACAGTTGAACAATAGAGGAAATGCATTCTAAACCATGTTTTTTTACCTTAAAAATCCTCATTGAAATAGAGTTGTTACACCTATGCCACTTTTAGCTTATGTGTAATAAGAAAATGTGCCATAAAAAAGTGAAAATGACACATAGAGGTGTTTTTTCATCTGTTTATGGAGCCTAATGTGAAAACAAGTCAAAACAATGTTTTACTTTACAAAAAATAAATTTCTGCATTTTACCACTTACATAAAACATCTCCTGATTAAGTTGCATATAAATGAGTCAGGGTACATTTTTTTTTAAAAAACGTTTCCGGCTTGAGAATCAACATAACAAAAGGCTTAATTTGATATATCACATACCCTAAAAAAAAAAATCACAATATTGATTTTTTTGCGTTTTTCCCAAGCTCAATGTAAAACATCCGTTGCACTATTGCAACGAAAGGTTAAGTCGAAAAACGGAAACAGCTATAAAAAAAATTTGAAATATATATTTCAAAAATTCCTTTTGTTTCTTTGGCCTAAACCCAAGAGGCTTCCAACAACACCTTTTTTTCAAAAATCGAACAATGTAAAAATGTCCTGCGATCTTTTTTTTTCCTCAAAATATTGTCAAAAATAGCCATTTTTAATATAAATAAGTGAGCGTTTGAGATTTTTTCACCAGATACATTTTTTATGGTCACTGTACACTTAGGCTTTGGGTCCACATGTTTTCAATTTTTTGGTTGACTAAGAAAAAAAAATTCTTTTTTCAAAAAGCTGCACTGGTGTAGCTCTCTGAAAAAGGCACGCCCGAATATTTTTTTCTGAAAAAAGGGGGGTGCATATGAAAGAGGGCGTTGAAATATTATGATTGAGCACGATTTTTTTTCCGACATGGGCGAATTGCAGTATGTAGCTAAGACATGTACACTTTATAGTGGCAACTCTGATGTTTGTGGCTTATAAGGACAAGGTACAAATCAAGTGTAACCTTCAGGTTGGTTTTTCTTTTTCACCTTCATGTATGTTGAAGAACTCTTTTTGCTTTTGGCTATAATTCACAATCTATATATGATAGAGACATAATTTAAACAACACATTGTTCCTAGTCTTGTGCTACTTACCCATGTGAACTATCATGTATGTGGCATATTGGATAGTAGTCAAAATGTGAAGTTGAATGTATGATGTTTTTCAATTACGTCACAAGTTTGAAAAAGTATGCCTTACATTTTGGCCCTTAATTCTGAAACCATACAATCTGGATCCTCAATTCAAAGTGCCGCATAAAGCTAACATCATGCCACTGTTCTGTGTCCATTTTCATGCTTGTGCCATGCTTAGAAGTGGTGAGAATCTTTCAGTGATTAAATGCATGTTTTAAATACAAAAAATCTCAATTTATTTCAAACATTTCACGTATATTGTGTCATAATTCATGATCCATACTAGATAGAGCTTCATTTGCAAATGCAACACATTCTATAGAATATCCCACTGCAGGATGCCAAATTACATGCCTCTAGGATGTAGAGAAAGTACATAAAACTAACATTGACTCCATACTGGGCGATTTTACATCTCCGGCCATCTGGTCACCCTATAGAAACTAATTTTGTTTATAATCAAGTGAGTTTTTATGCTATTACGCTCATAATGCATCACATTAATCCTTATCATGTCTATAATGAGCTACAGTTGAACAATAGAGGAAATGCATTCTAAACCATGTTTTTTTACCTTAAAAATCCTCATTGAAATAGAGTTGTTACACCTATGCCACTTTTAGCTTATGTGTAATAAGAAAATGTGCCATAAAAAAGTGAAAATGACACATAGAGGTGTTTTTTCATCTGTTTATGGAGCCTAATGTGAAAACAAGTCAAACCAATGTTTTACTTTACAAAAAATAAATTTCTGCATTTTACCACTTACATAAAACATCTCCTGATTAAGTTGCATATAAATGAGTCAGGGTACATTTTTTTTAAAAAACGTTTCCGGCTTGAGAATCAACATAACAAAAGGCTTAATTTGATATATCACATACCCTAAAAAAAAAATCACAATATTGATTTTTTTGCGTTTTTCCCAAGCTCAATGTAAAACATCCGTTGCACTATTGCAACGAAAGGTTAAGTCGAAAAACGGAAACAGCTATAAAAAAAATTTGAAATATATATTTCAAAAATTCCTTTTGTTTCTTTGGCCTAAACCCAAGAGGCTTCCAACAACACCTTTTTTTCAAAAATCGAACAATGTAAAAATGTCCTGCGATCTTTTTTTTTCCTCAAAATATTGTCAAAAATAGCCATTTTTAATATAAATAAGTGAGCGTTTGAGATTTTTTCACCAGATACATTTTTTATGGTCACTGTACACTTAGGCTTCGGGTCCACATGTTTTCAATTTTTTGGTTGACTAAGAAAAAAAAAATCTTTTTTCAAAAAGCTGCACTGGTGTAGCTCTCTGAAAAAGGCACGCCCGAATATTTTTTTCTGAAAAAAGGGGGGTGCATATGAAAGAGGGCGTCGAAATATTATGATTGAGCACGATTTTTTTTTCCGACATGGGCGAATTGCAGTATGTAGCTAAGACATGTACACTTTATAGTGGCAACTCTGATGTTTGTGGCTTATAGGAACAAGGTACAAATCAAGTGTAACCTTCAGGTTGGTTTTTCTTTTTCACCTTCATGTATGTTGAAGAACTCTTTTTGCTTTTGGCTATTATTCACAATCTATATATGATAGAGACATAATTTAAACAACACATTGTTCCTAGTCTTGTGCTACTTACCCATGTGAACTATCATGTGTGTGGCATATTGGATAGTAGTCAAAATGTGAAGTTGAATGTATGATGTTTTTCAATTACGTCACAAGTTCGAAAAAGTATGCCTTACATTTTGGCCCATAATTCTGAAACCATACAATCTGGATCCTCAATTCAAAGTGCCGCATAAAGCTAACATCATGCCACTGTTCTGTGTCCATTTTCATGCTTGTGCCATGCTTAGAAGTGGTGAGAATCTTTCAGTGATTAAATGCATGTTTTAAATACAAACAAATCTCAATTTATTTCAAATATTTCACGTATATTGTGTCATAATTCATGATCCATACTAGATAGAGCTTCATTTGCAAATGCAACACATTCTATAGAATATCCCACTGCAGGATGCCAATTTACATGCTTCTAGGAAGTCGAGAAAGTACATAAAACTAACATTGACTCCATACTGGGTGATTTTACATCTCCGGCCATCTGGTCACCCTATAGAAAATAATTTTGTTTATAATCAAGTGAGTTTTTATGCTATTACGCTCATAATGCATCACATTAATCCTTATCATGTCTATAATGAGATACAATTGAACAATAGATGAAAATGCATTCTAAACCATGTTTTTTTACCTTAAAAATCCTCATTGAAATAGACTTGTTACACCTATGCAGCTTTTAGCTTATGTGTAAAAAGAAAATGTGCCATAAAAAAGTGAAAATGACACATAGAGGTGTTTTTTCATCTGTTTATGCAGCCTAATGTGAAAACAAGTCAAACCAATGTTTTACTTTACAAAAAATAAATTCCCAAATTTCCGCATTTTACCACTTACATAAAACATCTCCTGAGAAAGTTGCATATAAATGAGTCAGGGTACATTTTTTTTTAAAAACGTTTCCGGCTTGAGAATCAACATAACAAAAGGCTTAATTTGATATATCACATACCCTAAAAAAACATCACAATATTGATTTTTTTGCATTTTTCCCAAGCTCAATGTAAAACATCCGTTACACTGGTTCAACGAAAGGTTAAGTCGAAAAACGGAAACAGCTATAAAAAAAAATCTGAAATATATATTTAAAAAATTCCTTTTGTTTCTTTGGCCTAAACCCAAAAGGCTTCCAACAACACCTTTTTTTTCAAAAATCGAACAATGTAAAAATGTCCTGCAAACTTTTTTTTCTTCTCAAAATATTGTCAAAAATAGTCATTTTTAGTATAAATAAGTGAGCGTTTGAGATCTTTTCACTAGATAAAGTTTTTTATGGTCACTGTACACTTAGGCTTCGGGTCCACATGTTTTCAATTTTTTGGTTGACTAAGAAAAAAAAAATATTTTTCAAAAAGCTGCACTGGTGTAGCTCTCTGAAAAAGGCACGCCCGAATATTTTTTTCTGAAAAAAGGGGGGTGCATATGAAAGAGGGCGTTGAAATATAATGATTGAGCACGATTTTTTTTTTGACATGGGCGAATTGCAGTATGTAGCTAAGACATGTACACTTTATAGTGGCAACTCTGATGTTTGTGGCTTATAGGGACAAGGTACAAATCAAGTGTAACCTTCAGGTTGGTTTTTCTTTTTCACCTTCATGTATGTTGAAGAACTCTTTTTGCTTTTGGCTAAAATTCACAATCTATATATGATAGAGACATAATTTAAACAACACATTGTTCCTAGTCTTGTGCTACTTACCCATGTGAATTATCATGTATGTGGCATATTGGATAGTAGTCAAAATGTGAAGTTGAATGTATGATGTTTTTCAATTACGTCACAAGTTCGAAAAAGTATGCCTTACATTGTGGCCCATAATTGTGAAACCATACAATCTGGATCCTCAATTCAAAGTGCAGCATAAAGCTAACATCATGCCACTGTTCTGTGTCCATTTTCATGCTTGTGCCATGCTTAGAAGGGGTGAGAATCTTTCAGTGATTAAATGCATGCTTTAAATACAAAAAATCTCAATTTATTTCAAATATTTCACGTATATTGTGTCATAATTCATGATCCGTACTAGATAGAGCTTCATTTGCAAATGCAGCACATTCTATAGAATATCCCACTGCAGGATGCCAAATTACATGCCTCTAGGATGTAGAGAAAGTACATAAAACTAACATTGACTCCATACTGGGCGATTTTACATCTCCGGCCATCTGGTCACCCTATAGAAACCAATTTTGTTTATAATCAAGTGAGTTTTTATGCTATTACGCTCATAATGCATCACATTAATCCTTATCATGTCTATAATGAGCTACAATTGAACAATACATGAAAATGAATTCTAAACCATGTTTTTTTTACCTTAATAATCCTCATTGAAATAGACTTGTTACACCTATGCAGCTTTTAGCTTATGTGTAATTGTGCCATAAAAAAGTGAAAATGACACATAGAGGTGTTTTTTCATCTGTTTATGCAGACTAATGTGAAAACAAGTCAAACCAATGTTTTACTTTACAAAAAATAAATTCCCAAATTTCCGCATTTTACCACTTACATAAAACATCTCCTGAGAAAGGTGCATATAAATGAGTCAGGGTACATTTTTTTTTTAAACGTTTCCGGCTTGAGAATCAACATAACAAACGGCTTAATTTGATATATCACATACCCTAAAAAAACATCACAATATTGATTTTTTTGCATTTTTCCCAAGCTCAATGTAAAACATCCGTTACACTGGTGCAACGAAAGGTTAAGTCGAAAAACGGAAACAGCTATAAAAAAAAATCTGAAATATATATTTAAAAAATTCCTTTTGTTTCTTTGGCCTAAACCCAAAAGGCTTCCAACAACACCTTTTTTTCAAAAATCGAACAATGTAAAAATGTCCTGCAAACTTTTTTTTCTTCTCAAAATATTGTCAAAAATAGTCATTTTTAGTATAAATAAGTGAGCGTTTGAGATCTTTTCACTAGATAAAGTTTTTTATGGTCACTGTACACTTAGGCTTCGGGTCCACATGTTTTCAATTTTTTGGTTGACTAAGAAAAAAAATAATCTTTTTTCAAAAGCTGCACTGGTGTAGCTCTCTGAAAAAGGCACGCCGGAATATTTTTTTCTGAAAAAAGGGGGGTGCATATGAAAGAGGGCGTCGAAATATTATGATTGAGCACGATTTTTTTTTTTGACATGGGCGAATTGCAGTATGTAGCTAAGACATTTACACTTTATAGTGGCAACTCTGATGTTTGTGGCTTATAGGGACAAGGTACAAATCAAGTGTAACCTTCAGGTTGGTTTTTCTTTTTCACCTTCATGTATGTTGAAGAACTCTTTTTGCTTTTGGCTATAATTCACAATCTATATATGATAGAGACATAATTTAAACAACACATAGTTCCTAGTCTTGTGCTACTTACCCATGTGAATTATCATGTATGTGGCATATTGGATAGTAGTCAAAATGTGAAGTTGAATGTATGATGTTTTTCAATTACGTCACAAGTTCGAAAAAGTATGCCTTACATTGTGGCCCATAATTGTGAAACCATACAATCTGGATCCTCAATTCAAAGTGCAGCATAAAGCTAACATCATGCCACTGTTCTGTGTCCATTTTCATGCTTGTGCCATGCTTAGAAGGGGTGAGAATCTTTCAGTGATTAAATGCATGCTTTAAATACAAAAAATCTCAATTTATTTCAAATATTTCACGTATATTGTGTCATAATTCATGATCCGTACTAGATAGAGCTTCATTTGCAAATGCAGCACATTCTATAGAATATACCACTGCAGGATGCCAAATTACATGCCTCTAGGATGTAGAGAAAGTACATAAAACTAACATTGACTCCATACTGGGCGATTTTACATCTCCAGCCATCTGGTCACCCTATAGAAACTAATTTTGTTTATAATCAAGTGAGTTTTTATGCTATTACGCTCATAATGCATCACATTAATCCTTATCCTGTCTATAATGAGCTACAGTTGAACAATAGAGGAAATGCATTCTAAACCATGTTTTTTTACCTTAAAAATCCTCATTGAAATAGACTTGTTACACCTATGCCACTTTTAGCTTATGTGTAATAAGAAAATGTGCCATAAAAAAGTGAAAATGACACATAGAGGTGTTTTTTCATCTGTTTATGGAGCCTAATGTGAAAACAAGTCAAACCAATGTTTTACTTTACAAAAAATAAATTTCTGCATTTTACCACTTACATAAAACATCTCCTGATTAAGTTGCATATAAATGAGTCAGGGTACATTTTTTTTTTAAAAACGTTTCCGGCTTGAGAATCAACATAACAAAAGGCTTAATTTGATATATCACATACCCTAAAAAAAAAATCACAATATTGATTTTTTTGCGTTTTTCCCAAGCTCAATGTAAAACATCCGTTGCACTATTGCAACGAAAGGTTAAGTCGAAAAACGGAAACAGCTATAAAAAAAATTTGAAATATATATTTAAAAAATTCCTTTTGTTTCTTTGGCCTAAACCCAAAAGGCTTCCAACAACACCTTTTTTTCAAAAATCGAACAATGTAAAAATGTCCTGCAAACTTTTTTTTCCCTCAAAATATTGTCAAAAATAGCCATTTTTAATATAAATAAGTGAGCGTTTGAGATCTTTTCACTAGATAAAGTTTTTTATGGTCACTGTACACTTAGGCTTCGGGTCCACATGTTTTCAATTTTTTGGTTGACTAAGAAAAAAAAAATATTTTTCAAAAAGCTGCACTGGTGTAGCTCTCTGAAAAAGGCACGCCCGAATATTTTTTTCTGAAAAAAGGGGGGTGCATATGAAAGAGGGCGTTGAAATATAATGATTGAGCACGATTTTTTTTTTTGACATGGGCGAATTGCAGTATGTAGCTAAGACATGTACACTTTATAGTGGCAACTCTGATGTTTGTGGCTTATAGGGACAAGGTACAAATCAAGTGTAACCTTCAGGTTGGTTTTTCTTTTTCACCTTCATGTATGTTGAAGAACTCTTTTTGCTTTTGGCTAAAATTCACAATCTATATATGATAGAGACATAATTTAAACAACACATTGTTCCTAGTCTTGTGCTACTTACCCATGTGAATTATCATGTATGTGGCATATTGGATAGTAGTCAAAATGTGAAGTTGAATGTATGATGTTTTTCAATTACGTCACAAGTTCGAAAAAGTATGCCTTACATTGTGGCCCATAATTGTGAAACCATACAATCTGGATCCTCAATTCAAAGTGCAGCATAAAGCTAACATCATGCCACTGTTCTGTGTCCATTTTCATGCTTGTGCCATGCTTAGAAGGGGTGAGAATCTTTCAGTGATTAAATGCATGCTTTAAATACAAAAAATCTCAATTTATTTCAAATATTTCACGTATATTGTGTCATAATTCATGATCCGTACTAGATAGAGCTTCATTTGCAAATGCAGCACATTCTATAGAATATCCCACTGCAGGATGCCAAATTACATGCCTCTAGGATGTAGAGAAAGTACATAAAACTAACATTGACTCCATACTGGGCGATTTTACATCTCCGGCCATCTGGTCACCCTATAGAAACCAATTTTGTTTATAATCAAGTGAGTTTTTATGCTATTACGCTCATAATGCATCACATTAATCCTTATCATGTCTATAATGAGCTACAATTGAACAATACATGAAAATGAATTCTAAACCATGTTTTTTTTACCTTAATAATCCTCATTGAAATAGACTTGTTACACCTATGCAGCTTTTAGCTTATGTGTAATTGTGCCATAAAAAAGTGAAAATGACACATAGAGGTGTTTTTTCATCTGTTTATGCAGACTAATGTGAAAACAAGTCAAACCAATGTTTTACTTTACAAAAAATAAATTCCCAAATTTCCGCATTTTACCACTTACATAAAACATCTCCTGAGAAAGGTGCATATAAATGAGTCAGGGTACATTTTTTTTTTAAACGTTTCCGGCTTGAGAATCAACATAACAAACGGCTTAATTTGATATATCACATACCCTAAAAAAACATCACAATATTGATTTTTTTGCATTTTTCCCAAGCTCAATGTAAAACATCCGTTACACTGGTGCAACGAAAGGTTAAGTCGAAAAACGGAAACAGCTATAAAAAAAAATCTGAAATATATATTTAAAAAATTCCTTTTGTTTCTTTGGCCTAAACCCAAAAGGCTTCCAACAACACCTTTTTTTCAAAAATCGAACAATGTAAAAATGTCCTGCAAACTTTTTTTTCTTCTCAAAATATTGTCAAAAATAGTCATTTTTAGTATAAATAAGTGAGCGTTTGAGATCTTTTCACTAGATAAAGTTTTTTATGGTCACTGTACACTTAGGCTTCGGGTCCACATGTTTTCAATTTTTTGGTTGACTAAGAAAAAAAATAATCTTTTTTCAAAAGCTGCACTGGTGTAGCTCTCTGAAAAAGGCACGCCGGAATATTTTTTTCTGAAAAAAGGGGGGTGCATATGAAAGAGGGCGTCGAAATATTATGATTGAGCACGATTTTTTTTTTTGACATGGGCGAATTGCAGTATGTAGCTAAGACATTTACACTTTATAGTGGCAACTCTGATGTTTGTGGCTTATAGGGACAAGGTACAAATCAAGTGTAACCTTCAGGTTGGTTTTTCTTTTTCACCTTCATGTATGTTGAAGAACTCTTTTTGCTTTTGGCTATAATTCACAATCTATATATGATAGAGACATAATTTAAACAACACATAGTTCCTAGTCTTGTGCTACTTACCCATGTGAATTATCATGTATGTGGCATATTGGATAGTAGTCAAAATGTGAAGTTGAATGTATGATGTTTTTCAATTACGTCACAAGTTCGAAAAAGTATGCCTTACATTGTGGCCCATAATTGTGAAACCATACAATCTGGATCCTCAATTCAAAGTGCAGCATAAAGCTAACATCATGCCACTGTTCTGTGTCCATTTTCATGCTTGTGCCATGCTTAGAAGGGGTGAGAATCTTTCAGTGATTAAATGCATGCTTTAAATACAAAAAATCTCAATTTATTTCAAATATTTCACGTATATTGTGTCATAATTCATGATCCGTACTAGATAGAGCTTCATTTGCAAATGCAGCACATTCTATAGAATATACCACTGCAGGATGCCAAATTACATGCCTCTAGGATGTAGAGAAAGTACATAAAACTAACATTGACTCCATACTGGGCGATTTTACATCTCCAGCCATCTGGTCACCCTATAGAAACTAATTTTGTTTATAATCAAGTGAGTTTTTATGCTATTACGCTCATAATGCATCACATTAATCCTTATCCTGTCTATAATGAGCTACAGTTGAACAATAGAGGAAATGCATTCTAAACCATGTTTTTTTACCTTAAAAATCCTCATTGAAATAGACTTGTTACACCTATGCCACTTTTAGCTTATGTGTAATAAGAAAATGTGCCATAAAAAAGTGAAAATGACACATAGAGGTGTTTTTTCATCTGTTTATGGAGCCTAATGTGAAAACAAGTCAAACCAATGTTTTACTTTACAAAAAATAAATTTCTGCATTTTACCACTTACATAAAACATCTCCTGATTAAGTTGCATATAAATGAGTCAGGGTACATTTTTTTTTTAAAAACGTTTCCGGCTTGAGAATCAACATAACAAAAGGCTTAATTTGATATATCACATACCCTAAAAAAAAAATCACAATATTGATTTTTTTGCGTTTTTCCCAAGCTCAATGTAAAACATCCGTTGCACTATTGCAACGAAAGGTTAAGTCGAAAAACGGAAACAGCTATAAAAAAAATTTGAAATATATATTTCAAAACTTCCTTTTGTTTCTTTGGCCTAAACCCAAGAGGCTTCCAACAACACCTTTTTTTCAAAAATCGAACAATGTAAAAATGTCCTGCGATCTTTTTTTTCCCTCAAAATATTGTCAAAAATAGCCATTTTTAATATAAATAAGTGAGCGTTTGAGATTTTTTCACCAGATACATTTTTTATGGTCACTGTACACTTAGGCTTCGGGTCCACATGTTTTCAATTTTTTGGTTGACTAAGAAAAAAAAATTCTTTTTTCAAAAAGCTGCACTGGTGTAGCTCTCTGAAAAAGGCACGCCCGAATATTTTTTTCTGAAAAAAGGGGGGTGCATATGAAAGAGGGCGTCGAAATATTATGATTGAGCACGATTTTTTTTTCCGACATGGGCGAATTGCAGTATGTAGCTAAGACATGTACACTTTATAGTGGCAACTCTGATGTTTGTGGCTTATAGGAACAAGGTACAAATCAAGTGTAACCTTCAGGTTGGTTTTTCTTTTTCACCTTCATGTATGTTGAAGAACTCTTTTTGCTTTTGGCTATTATTCACAATCTATATATGATAGAGACATAATTTAAACAACACATTGTTCCTAGTCTTGTGCTACTTACCCATGTGAATTATCATGTATGTGGCATATTGGATAGTAGTCAAAATGTGAAGTTGAATGTATGATGTTTTTCAAATACGTCACAAGTTCGAAAAAGTATGCCTTACATTTTGGCCGATAATTGTGAAACCATACAATCTGGATCCTCTATTCAAAGTGCAGCATAAAGCTAACTTCATGCCACTGTTCTGTGTCCATTTGCATGCTTGTGCCATGCTTAGAAGTGGTGAGAATCTTTCAGTGATTAAATGCATGTTTTAAATACAAACAAATCTCAATTTATTTCAAATATTTCACGTATATTGTGTCATAATTCATGATCCATACTAGATAGAGCTTCATTTGCAAATGCAACACATTCTATAGAATATCCCACTGCAGGATGCCAATTTACATGCTTCTAGGAAGTCGAGAAAGTACATAAAACTAACATTGACTCCATACTGGGTGATTTTACATCTCCGGCCATCTGGTCACCCTATAGAAAATAATTTTGTTTATAATCAAGTGAGTTTTTATGCTATTACGCTCATAATGCATCACATTAATCCTTATCATGTCTATAATGAGCTACAATTGAACAATAGATGAAAATGCATTCTAAACCATGTTTTTTTACCTTAAAAATCCTCATTGAAATAGACTTGTTACACCTATGCAGCTTTTAGCTTATGTGTAATAAGAAAATGTGCCATAAAAAAGTGAAAATGACACATAGAGGTGTTTTTTCATCTGTTTATGCAGCCTAATGTGAAAACAAGTCAAACCAATGTTTTACTTTACAAAAAATAAATTCCCAAATTTCCGCATTTTACCACTTACATAAAACATCTTCTGAGAAAATTGCATATAAATGAGTCAGGGTACATTTTTTTAAAAAAACGTTTCCGGCTTGAGAATCAACATAACAAAAGGCTTAATTTGATATATCACATACCCTAAAAAAAAATCACAATGTTGATTTTTTTGCATTTTTCCCAAGCTCAATGTAAAAAATCCGTTGCACTGGTGCAACGAAAGGTTAAGAAGAAAAACGGAAACAGCTATAAAAAAAATCTAAAATATATATTTCAAAAATTCCTTTTGTTTCTTTGGCCTAAACCCAAAAGGCTTCTAACAACACCTTTTTTTCAAAAATCGAACAATGTAAAAATGTCCTGCGAACTTTTTTTCTTCTCAAAATATTGTCAAAAATAGTCATTTTTAGTATAAATAAGTGAGCGTTTGAGATTTTTTCACCAGATAACGTTTTTTATGGTCACTGTACACTTAGGCTTCGGGTCCACATGTTTTAAATTTTTTGGTTGACCCAGAAAAAAAAATATTTTTTCAAAAAGCTGCACTGGTGTAGCTCTCTGAAAAAAGGCACGCCCGAATATTTTTTTCTGAAAAAAGGGGGGTGCATATGAAAGAGGGCGTTGAAATATTATGATTGAGCACGATTTTTTTTCCGACATGGGCGAATTGCAGTATGTAGCTAAGACATGTACACTTTATAGTGGCAACTCTGATGTTTGTGGCTTATAAGGACAAGGTACAAATCAAGTGTAACCTTCAGGTTGGTTTTTCTTTTTCACCTTCATGTATGTTGAAGAACTCTTTTTGCTTTTGGCTATAATTCACAATCTATATATGATAGAGACATAATTTAAACAACACATTGTTCCTAGTCTTGTGCTACTTACCCATGTGAACTATCATGTATGTGGCATATTGGATAGTAGTCAAAATGTGAAGTTGAATGTATGATGTTTTTCAATTACGTCACAAGTTTGAAAAAGTATGCCTTACATTGGCCCTTAATTCTGAAACCATACAATCTGGATCCTCAATTCAAAGTGCCGCATAAAGCTAACATCATGCCACTGTTCTGTGTCCATTTTCATGCTTGTGCCATGCTTAGAAGTGGTGAGAATCTTTCAGTGATTAAATGCATGTTTTAAATACAAAAAATCTCAATTTATTTCAAACATTTCACGTATATTGTGTCATAATTCATGATCCATACTAGATAGAGCTTCATTTGCAAATGCAACACATTCTATAGAATATCCCACTGCAGGATGCCAAATTACATGCCTCTAGGATGTAGAGAAAGTACATAAAACTAACATTGACTCCATACTGGGCGATTTTACATCTCCGGCCATCTGGTCACCCTATAGAAACTAATTTTGTTTATAATCAAGTGAGTTTTTATGCTATTACGCTCATAATGCATCACATTAATCCTTATCATGTCTATAATGAGCTACAGTTGAACAATAGAGGAAATGCATTCTAAACCATGTTTTTTTACCTTAAAAATCCTCATTGAAATAGAGTTGTTACACCTATGCCACTTTTAGCTTATGTGTAATAAGAAAATGTGCCATAAAAAAGTGAAAATGACACATAGAGGTGTTTTTTCATCTGTTTATGGAGCCTAATGTGAAAACAAGTCAAAACAATGTTTTACTTTACAAAAAATAAATTTCTGCATTTTACCACTTACATAAAACATCTCCTGATTAAGTTGCATATAAATGAGTCAGGGTACATTTTTTTTTAAAAAACGTTTCCGGCTTGAGAATCAACATAACAAAAGGCTTAATTTGATATATCACATACCCTAAAAAAAAAATCACAATATTGATTTTTTTGCGTTTTTCCCAAGCTCAATGTAAAACATCCGTTGCACTATTGCAACGAAAGGTTAAGTCGAAAAACGGAAACAGCTATAAAAAAAATTTGAAATATATATTTCAAAAATTCCTTTTGTTTCTTTGGCCTAAACCCAAGAGGCTTCCAACAACACCTTTTTTTCAAAAATCGAACAATGTAAAAATGTCCTGCGATCTTTTTTTTTCCTCAAAATATTGTCAAAAATAGCCATTTTTAATATAAATAAGTGAGCGTTTGAGATTTTTTCACCAGATACATTTTTTATGGTCACTGTACACTTAGGCTTTGGGTCCACATGTTTTCAATTTTTTGGTTGACTAAGAAAAAAAATTCTTTTTTCAAAAAGCTGCACTGGTGTAGCTCTCTGAAAAAGGCACGCCCGAATATTTTTTTCTGAAAAAAGGGGGGTGCATATGAAAGAGGG
This sequence comes from Triturus cristatus, assembly GCF_964204655.1. Classification (NCBI taxonomy): domain Eukaryota; kingdom Metazoa; phylum Chordata; class Amphibia; order Caudata; family Salamandridae; genus Triturus; species Triturus cristatus. Next base: position 207,522,571 of record NC_140594.1, on the reverse strand, counting down.
CGTTGAAATATTATGATTGAGCACGATTTTTTTTCCGACATGGGCGAATTGCAGTATGTAGCTAAGACATGTACACTTTATAGTGGCAACTCTGATGTTTGTGGCTTATAAGGACAAGGTACAAATCAAGTGTAACCTTCAGGTTGGTTTTTCTTTTTCACCTTCATGTATGTTGAAGAACTCTTTTTGCTTTTGGCTATAATTCACAATCTATATATGATAGAGACATAATTTAAACAACACATTGTTCCTAGTCTTGTGCTACTTACCCATGTGAACTATCATGTATGTGGCATATTGGATAGTAGTCAAAATGTGAAGTTGAATGTATGATGTTTTTCAATTACGTCACAAGTTTGAAAAAGTATGCCTTACATTTTGGCCCTTAATTCTGAAACCATACAATCTGGATCCTCAATTCAAAGTGCCGCATAAAGCTAACATCATGCCACTGTTCTGTGTCCATTTTCATGCTTGTGCCATGCTTAGAAGTGGTGAGAATCTTTCAGTGATTAAATGCATGTTTTAAATACAAAAAATCTCAATTTATTTCAAACATTTCACGTATATTGTGTCATAATTCATGATCCATACTAGATAGAGCTTCATTTGCAAATGCAACACATTCTATAGAATATCCCACTGCAGGATGCCAAATTACATGCCTCTAGGATGTAGAGAAAGTACATAAAACTAACATTGACTCCATACTGGGCGATTTTACATCTCCGGCCATCTGGTCACCCTATAGAAACTAATTTTGTTTATAATCAAGTGAGTTTTTATGCTATTACGCTCATAATGCATCACATTAATCCTTATCATGTCTATAATGAGCTACAGTTGAACAATAGAGGAAATGCATTCTAAACCATGTTTTTTTACCTTAAAAATCCTCATTGAAATAGAGTTGTTACACCTATGCCACTTTTAGCTTATGTGTAATAAGAAAATGTGCCATAAAAAAGTGAAAATGACACATAGAGGTGTTTTTTCATCTGTTTATGGAGCCTAATGTGAAAACAAGTCAAACCAATGTTTTACTTTACAAAAAATAAATTTCTGCATTTTACCACTTACATAAAACATCTCCTGATTAAGTTGCATATAAATGAGTCAGGGTACATTTTTTTTTAAAAAACGTTTCCGGCTTGAGAATCAACATAACAAAAGGCTTAATTTGATATATCACATACCCTAAAAAAAAAATCACAATATTGATTTTTTTGCGTTTTTCCCAAGCTCAATGTAAAACATCCGTTGCACTATTGCAACGAAAGGTTAAGTCGAAAAACGGAAACAGCTATAAAAAAAATTTGAAATATATATTTCAAAAATTCCTTTTGTTTCTTTGGCCTAAACCCAAGAGGCTTCCAACAACACCTTTTTTTCAAAAATCGAACAATGTAAAAATGTCCTGCGATCTTTTTTTTTCCTCAAAATATTGTCAAAAATAGCCATTTTTAATATAAATAAGTGAGCGTTTGAGATTTTTTCACCAGATACATTTTTTATGGTCACTGTACACTTAGGCTTCGGGTCCACATGTTTTCAATTTTTTGGTTGACTAAGAAAAAAAAATTCTTTTTTCAAAAAGCTGCACTGGTGTAGCTCTCTGAAAAAGGCACGCCCGAATATTTTTTTCTGAAAAAAGGGGGGTGCATATGAAAGAGGGCGTCGAAATATTATGATTGAGCACGATTTTTTTTTCCGACATGGGCGAATTGCAGTATGTAGCTAAGACATGTACACTTTATAGTGGCAACTCTGATGTTTGTGGCTTATAGGAACAAGGTACAAATCAAGTGTAACCTTCAGGTTGGTTTTTCTTTTTCACCTTCATGTATGTTGAAGAACTCTTTTTGCTTTTGGCTATTATTCACAATCTATATATGATAGAGACATAATTTAAACAACACATTGTTCCTAGTCTTGTGCTACTTACCCATGTGAACTATCATGTGTGTGGCATATTGGATAGTAGTCAAAATGTGAAGTTGAATGTATGATGTTTTTCAATTACGTCACAAGTTCGAAAAAGTATGCCTTACATTTTGGCCCATAATTCTGAAACCATACAATCTGGATCCTCAATTCAAAGTGCCGCATAAAGCTAACATCATGCCACTGTTCTGTGTCCATTTTCATGCTTGTGCCATGCTTAGAAGTGGTGAGAATCTTTCAGTGATTAAATGCATGTTTTAAATACAAACAAATCTCAATTTATTTCAAATATTTCACGTATATTGTGTCATAATTCATGATCCATACTAGATAGAGCTTCATTTGCAAATGCAACACATTCTATAGAATATCCCACTGCAGGATGCCAATTTACATGCTTCTAGGAAGTCGAGAAAGTACATAAAACTAACATTGACTCCATACTGGGTGATTTTACATCTCCGGCCATCTGGTCACCCTATAGAAAATAATTTTGTTTATAATCAAGTGAGTTTTTATGCTATTACGCTCATAATGCATCACATTAATCCTTATCATGTCTATAATGAGATACAATTGAACAATAGATGAAAATGCATTCTAAACCATGTTTTTTTACCTTAAAAATCCTCATTGAAATAGACTTGTTACACCTATGCAGCTTTTAGCTTATGTGTAAAAAGAAAATGTGCCATAAAAAAGTGAAAATGACACATAGAGGTGTTTTTTCATCTGTTTATGCAGCCTAATGTGAAAACAAGTCAAACCAATGTTTTACTTTACAAAAAATAAATTCCCAAATTTCCGCATTTTACCACTTACATAAAACATCTCCTGAGAAAGTTGCATATAAATGAGTCAGGGTACATTTTTTTTTAAAAACGTTTCCGGCTTGAGAATCAACATAACAAAAGGCTTAATTTGATATATCACATACCCTAAAAAAACATCACAATATTGATTTTTTTGCATTTTTCCCAAGCTCAATGTAAAACATCCGTTACACTGGTTCAACGAAAGGTTAAGTCGAAAAACGGAAACAGCTATAAAAAAAAATCTGAAATATATATTTAAAAAATTCCTTTTGTTTCTTTGGCCTAAACCCAAAAGGCTTCCAACAACACCTTTTTTTTCAAAAATCGAACAATGTAAAAATGTCCTGCAAACTTTTTTTTCTTCTCAAAATATTGTCAAAAATAGTCATTTTTAGTATAAATAAGTGAGCGTTTGAGATCTTTTCACTAGATAAAGTTTTTTATGGTCACTGTACACTTAGGCTTCGGGTCCACATGTTTTCAATTTTTTGGTTGACTAAGAAAAAAAAAATATTTTTCAAAAAGCTGCACTGGTGTAGCTCTCTGAAAAAGGCACGCCCGAATATTTTTTTCTGAAAAAAGGGGGGTGCATATGAAAGAGGGCGTTGAAATATAATGATTGAGCACGATTTTTTTTTTTGACATGGGCGAATTGCAGTATGTAGCTAAGACATGTACACTTTATAGTGGCAACTCTGATGTTTGTGGCTTATAGGGACAAGGTACAAATCAAGTGTAACCTTCAGGTTGGTTTTTCTTTTTCACCTTCATGTATGTTGAAGAACTCTTTTTGCTTTTGGCTAAAATTCACAATCTATATATGATAGAGACATAATTTAAACAACACATTGTTCCTAGTCTTGTGCTACTTACCCATGTGAATTATCATGTATGTGGCATATTGGATAGTAGTCAAAATGTGAAGTTGAATGTATGATGTTTTTCAATTACGTCACAAGTTCGAAAAAGTATGCCTTACATTGTGGCCCATAATTGTGAAACCATACAATCTGGATCCTCAATTCAAAGTGCAGCATAAAGCTAACATCATGCCACTGTTCTGTGTCCATTTTCATGCTTGTGCCATGCTTAGAAGGGGTGAGAATCTTTCAGTGATTAAATGCATGCTTTAAATACAAAAAATCTCAATTTATTTCAAATATTTCACGTATATTGTGTCATAATTCATGATCCGTACTAGATAGAGCTTCATTTGCAAATGCAGCACATTCTATAGAATATCCCACTGCAGGATGCCAAATTACATGCCTCTAGGATGTAGAGAAAGTACATAAAACTAACATTGACTCCATACTGGGCGATTTTACATCTCCGGCCATCTGGTCACCCTATAGAAACTAATTTTGTTTATAATCAAGTGAGTTTTTATGCTATTACGCTCATAATGCATCACATTAATCCTTATCATGCCTATAATGAGCTACAGTTGAACAATAGAGGAAATGCATTCTAAACCATGTTTTTTTACCTTAAAAATCCTCATTGAAATAGACTTGTTACACCTATGCCACTTTTAGCTTATGTGTAATAAGAAAATGTGCCATAAAAAAGTGAAAATGACACATAGAGGTGTTTTTTCATCTGTTTATGGAGCGTAATGTGAAAACAAGTCAAACCAATGATTTACTTTACAAAAAATAAATTCCCAAATTTCCGCATTTTACCACTTACATAAAACATCTCCTGAGAAAGTTGCATATAAATGAGTCAGGGTACATTTTTTTTTAAAACGTTTCCGGCTTGAGAATCAACATAACAAAAGGCTTAATTTGATATATCACATACCCTAAAACAAAAAATCACAATATTGATTTTTTTGCGTTTTTCCCAAGCTCAATGTAAAACATCCGTTGCACTATTGCAACGAAAGGTTAAGTCGAAAAACGGAAACAGCTATAAAAAAAAATTGAAATATATATTTCAAAAATTCCTTTTGTTTCTTTGGCCTAAACCCAAGAGGCTTCCAACAACACCTTTTTTTCCAAAATCGAACAATGTAAAAATGTCCTGCGAACTTTTTTTTTTCTCAAAATATTGTCAAAAATAGCCATTTTTAATATAAATAAGTGAGCGTTTGAGATTTTTTCACCAGATACATTTTTTATGGTCACTGTACACTTAGGCTTCGGGTCCACATGTTTTCAATTTTTTGGTTGACTAAGAAAAAAAAATTCTTTTTTCAAAAAGCTGCACTGGTGTAGCTCTCTGAAAAAGGCACGCCCGAATATTTTTTTCTGAAAAAAGGGGGGTGCATATGAAAGAGGGCGTCGAAATATTATGATTGAGCACGATTTTTTTTTCCGACATGGGCGAATTGCAGTATGTAGCTAAGACATGTACACTTTATAGTGGCAACTCTGATGTTTGTGGCTTATAAGGACAAGGTACAAATCAAGTGTAACCTTCAGGTTGGTTTTTCTTTTTCACCTTCATGTATGTTGAAGAACTCTTTTTGCTTTTGGCTATAATTCACAATCTATATATGATAGAGACATAATTTAAACAACACATTGTTCCTAGTCTTGTGCTACTTACCCATGTGAATTATCATGTATGTGGCATATTGGATAGTAGTCAAAATGTGAAGTTGAATGTATGATGTTTTTCAATTACGTCACAAGTTTGAAAAAGTATGCCTTACATTTTGGCCCTTAATTCTGAAACCATACAATCTGGATCCTCAATTCAAAGTGCCGCATAAAGCTAACATCATGCCACTGTTCTGTGTCCATTTTCATGCTTGTGCCATGCTTAGAAGTGGTGAGAATCTTTCAGTGATTAAATGCATGTTTTAAATACAAAAAATCTCAATTTATTTCAAACATTTCACGTATATTGTGTCATAATTCATGATCCATACTAGATAGAGCTTCATTTGCAAATGCAACACATTCTATAGAATATCCCACTGCAGGATGCCAAATTACATGCCTCTAGGATGTAGAGAAAGTACATAAAACTAACATTGACTCCATACTGGGCGATTTTACATCTCCGGCCATCTGGTCACCCTAAAGAAACTAATTTTGTTTATAATCAAGTGAGTTTTTATGCTATTACGCTCATAATGCATCACATTAATCCTTATCATGTCTATAATGAGCTACAGTTGAACAATAGAGGAAATGCATTCTAAACCATGTTTTTTTACCTTAAAAATCCTCATTGAAATAGAGTTGTTACACCTATGCCACTTTTAGCTTATGTGTAATAAGAAAATGTGCCATAAAAAAGTGAAAATGACACATAGAGGTGTTTTTTCATCTGTTTATGGAGCCTAATGTGAAAACAAGTCAAACCAATGTTTTACTTTACAAAAAATAAATTTCTGCATTTTACCACTTACATAAAACATCTCCTGATTAAGTTGCATATAAATGAGTCAGGGTACATTTTTTTTTAAAAAACGTTTCCGGCTTGAGAATCAACATAACAAAAGGCTTAATTTGATATATCACATACCCTAAAAAAAAATCACAATATTGATTTTTTTGCGTTTTTCCCAAGCTCAATGTAAAACATCCGTTGCACTATTGCAACGAAAGGTTAAGTCGAAAAACGGAAACAGCTATAAAAAAAATTTGAAATATATATTTCAAAAATTCCTTTTGTTTCTTTGGCCTAAACCCAAGAGGCTTCCAACAACACCTTTTTTTCAAAAATCGAACAATGTAAAAATGTCCTGCGATCTTTTTTTTTCCTCAAAATATTGTCAAAAATAGCCATTTTTAATATAAATAAGTGAGCGTTTGAGATTTTTTCACCAGATACATTTTTTATGGTCACTGTACACTTAGGCTTCGGGTCCACATGTTTTCAATTTTTTGGTTGACTAAGAAAAAAAAAATCTTTTTTCAAAAAGCTGCACTGGTGTAGCTCTCTGAAAAAGGCACGCCCAAATATTTTTTTCTGAAAAAAGGGGGGTGCATATGAAAGAGGGCGTCGAAATATTATGATTGAGCACGATTTTTTTTTCCGACATGGGCGAATTGCAGTATGTAGCTAAGACATGTACACTTTATAGTGGCAACTCTGATGTTTGTGGCTTATAGGAACAAGGTACAAATCAAGTGTAACCTTCAGGTTGGTTTTTCTTTTTCACCTTCATGTATGTTGAAGAACTCTTTTTGCTTTTGGCTATTATTCACAATATATATATGATAGAGACATAATTTAAACAACACATTGTTCCTAGTCTTGTGCTACTTACCCATGTGAACTATCATGTGTGTGGCATATTGGATAGTAGTCAAAATGTGAAGTTGAATGTATGATGTTTTTCAATTACGTCACAAGTTCGAAAAAGTATGCCTTACATTTTGGCCCATAATTCTGAAACCATACAATCTGGATCCTCAATTCAAAGTGCCGCATAAAGCTAACACCATGCCACTGTTCTGTGTCCATTTTCATGCTTGTGCCATGCTTAGAAGTGGTGAGAATCTTTCAGTGATTAAATGCATGTTTTAAATACAAACAAATCTCAATTTATTTCAAATATTTCACGTATATTGTGTCATAATTCATGATCCATACTAGATAGAGCTTCATTTGCAAATGCAACACATTCTATAGAATATCCCACTGCAGGATGCCAATTTACATGCTTCTAGGAAGTCGAGAAAGTACATAAAACTAACATTGACTCCATACTGGGTGATTTTACATCTCCGGCCATCTGGTCACCCTATAGAAAATAATTTTGTTTATAATCAAGTGAGTTTTTATGCTATTACGCTCATAATGCATCACATTAATCCTTATCATGTCTATAATGAGCTACAATTGAACAATAGATGAAAATGCATTCTAAACCATGTTTTTTTACCTTAAAAATCCTCATTGAAATAGACTTGTTACACCTATGCAGCTTTTAGCTTATGTGTAATAAGAAAATGTGCCATAAAAAAGTGAAAATGACACATAGAGGTGTTTTTTCATCTGTTTATGCAGCCTAATGTGAAAACAAGTCAAACCAATGTTTTACTTTACAAAAAATAAATTCCCAAATTTCCGCATTTTACCACTTACATAAAACATCTCCTGAGAAAGTTGCATATAAATGAGTCAGGGTACATTTTTTTTTTAAAACGTTTCCGGCTTGAGAATCAACATAACAAAAGGCTTAATTTGATATATCACATACCCTAAAAAAACATCACAATATTGATTTTTTTGCATTTTTCCCAAGCTCAATGTAAAACATCCGTTACACTGGTTCAACGAAAGGTTAAGTCGAAAAACGGAAACAGCTATAAAAAAAAATCTGAAATATATATTTAAAAAATTCCTTTTGTTTCTTTGGCCTAAACCCAAAAGGCTTCCAACAACACCTTTTTTTTCAAAAATCGAACAATGTAAAAATGTCCTGCAAACTTTTTTTTCTTCTCAAAATATTGTCAAAAATAGTCATTTTTAGTATAAATAAGTGAGCGTTTGAGATCTTTTCACTAGATAAAGTTTTTTATGGTCACTGTACACTTAGGCTTCGGGTCCACATGTTTTCAATTTTTTGGTTGACTAAGAAAAAAAAAATATTTTTTCAAAAAGCTGCACTGGTGTAGCTCTCTGAAAAAGGCACGCCCGAATATTTTTTTCTGAAAAAGGGGGGTGCATATGAAAGAGGGCGTTGAAATATTATGATTGAGCACGATTTTTTTTTTGACATGGGCGAATTGCAGTATGTAGCTAAGACATGTACACTTTATAGTGGCAACTCTGATGTTTGTGGCTTATAGGGACAAGGTACAAATCAAGTGTAACCTTCAGGTTGGTTTTTCTTTTTCACCTTCATGTATGTTGAAGAACTCTTTTTGCTTTTGGCTATTATTCACAATATATATATGATAGAGACATAATTTAAACAACACATTGTTCCTAGTCTTGTGCTACTTACCCATGTGAACTATCATGTGTGTGGCATATTGGATAGTAGTCAAAATGTGAAGTTGAATGTATGATGTTTTTCAATTACGTCACAAGTTCGAAAAAGTATGCCTTACATTTTGGCCCATAATTCTGAAACCATACAATCTGGATCCTCAATTCAAAGTGCCGCATAAAGCTAACATCATGCCACTGTTCTGTGTCCATTTTCATGCTTGTGCCATGCTTAGAAGTGGTGAGAATCTTTCAGTGATTAAATGCATGTTTTAAATACAAACAAATCTCAATTTATTTCAAATATTTCACGTATATTGTGTCATAATTCATGATCCATACTAGATAGAGCTTCATTTGCAAATGCAACACATTCTATAGAATATCCCACTGCAGGATGCCAATTTACATGCTTCTAGGAAGTCGAGAAAGTACATAAAACTAACATTGACTCCATACTGGGTGATTTTACATCTCCGGCCATCTGGTCACCCTATAGAAAATAATTTTGTTTATAATCAAGTGAGTTTTTATGCTATTACGCTCATAATGCATCACATTAATCCTTATCATGTCTATAATGAGCTACAATTGAACAATAGATGAAAATGCATTCTAAACCATGTTTTTTTACCTTAAAAATCCTCATTGAAATAGACTTGTTACACCTATGCAGCTGTTAGCTTATGTGTAATAAGAAAATGTGCCATAAAAAAGTGAAAATGACACATAGAGGTGTTTTTTCATCTGTTTATGCAGCCTAATGTGAAAACAAGTCAAACCAATGTTTTACTTTACAAAAAATAAATTCCCAAATTTCCGCATTTTACCACTTACATAAAACATCTCCTGAGAAAGTTGCATATAAATGAGTCAGGGTACATTTTTTTTTAAAAACGTTTCCGGCTTGAGAATCAACATAACAAAAGGCTTAATTTGATATATCACATACCCTAAAAAAACATCACAATATTGATTTTTTTGCATTTTTCCCAAGCTCAATGTAAAACATCCGTTACACTGGTTCAACGAAAGGTTAAGTCGAAAAACGGAAACAGCTATAAAAAAAAATCTGAAATATATATTTAAAAAATTCCTTTTGTTTCTTTGGCCTAAACCCAAAAGGCTTCCAACAACACCTTTTTTTTCAAAAATCGAACAATGTAAAAATGTCCTGCAAACTTTTTTTTCTTCTCAAAATATTGTCAAAAATAGTCATTTTTAGTATAAATAAGTGAGCGTTTGAGATCTTTTCACTAGATAAAGTTTTTTATGGTCACTGTACACTTAGGCTTCGGGTCCACATGTTTTCAATTTTTTGGTTGACTAAGAAAAAAAAAATATTTTTTCAAAAAGCTGCACTGGTGTAGCTCTCTGAAAAAGGCACGCCCGAATATTTTTTTCTGAAAAAAGGGGGGTGCATATGAAAGAGGGCGTTGAAATATTATGATTGAGCACGATTTTTTTTTTTGACATGGGCGAATTGCAGTATGTAGCTAAGACATGTACACTTTATAGTGGCAACTCTGATGTTTGTGGCTTATAGGGACAAGGTACAAATCAAGTGTAACCTTCAGGTTGGTTTTTCTTTTTCACCTTCATGTATGTTGAAGAACTCTTTTTGCTTTTGGCTAAAATTCACAATCTATATATGATAGAGACATAATTTAAACAACACATTGTTCCTAGTCTTGTGCTACTTACCCATGTGAATTATCATGTATGTGGCATATTGGATAGTAGTCAAAATGTGAAGTTGAATGTATGATGTTTTTCAATTACGTCACAAGTTCGAAAAAGTATGCCTTACATTGTGGCCCATAATTGTGAAACCATACAATCTGGATCCTCAATTCAAAGTGCAGCATAAAGCTAACATCATGCCACTGTTCTGTGTCCATTTTCATGCTTGTGCCATGCTTAGAAGGGGTGAGAATCTTTCAGTGATTAAATGCATGCTTTAAATACAAAAAATCTCAATTTATTTCAAATATTTCACGTATATTGTGTCATAATTCATGATCCGTACTAGATAGAGCTTCATTTGCAAATGCAGCACATTCTATAGAATATCCCACTGCAGGATGCCAAATTACCTGCCTCTAGGATGTAGAGAAAGTACATAAAACTAACATTGACTCCATACTGGGCGATTTTACATCTCCGGCCATCTGGTCACCCTATAGAAACTAATTTTGTTTATAATCAAGTGAGTTTTTATGCTATTACGCTCATAATGCATCACATTAATCCTTATCATGCCTATAATGAGCTACAGTTGAACAATAGAGGAAATGCATTCTAAACCATGTTTTTTTACCTTAAAAATCCTCATTGAAATAGACTTGTTACACCTATGCCACTTTTAGCTTATGTGTAATAAGAAAATGTGCCATAAAAAAGTGAAAATGACACATAGAGGTGTTTTTTCATCTGTTTATGGAGCCTAATGTGAAAACAAGTCAAACCAATGTTTTACTTTACAAAAAATAAATTCCCAAATTTCCGCATTTTACCACTTACATAAAACATCTCCTGAGAAAGTTGCATATAAATGAGTCAGGGTACATTTTTTTTTAAAACGTTTCCGGCTTGAGAATCAACATAACAAAAGGCTTAATTTGATATATCACATACCCTAAAACAAAAAATCACAATATTGATTTTTTTGCGTTTTTCCCAAGCTCAATGTAAAACATCCGTTGCACTATTGCAACGAAAGGTTAAGTCGAAAAACGGAAACAGCTATAAAAAAAAATTGAAATATATATTTCAAAAATTCCTTTTGTTTCTTTGGCCTAAACCCAAGAGGCTTCCAACAACACCTTTTTTTCCAAAATCGAACAATGTAAAAATGTCCTGCGAACTTTTTTTTTTCTCAAAATATTGTCAAAAATAGCCATTTTTAATATAAATAAGTGAGCGTTTGAGATTTTTTCACCAGATTCATTTTTTATGGTCACTGTACACTTAGGCTTCGGGTCCACATGTTTTCAATTTTTTGGTTGACTAAGAAAAAAAAATTCTTTTTTCAAAAAGCTGCACTGGTGTAGCTCTCTGAAAAAGGCACGCCCGAATATTTTTTTCTGAAAAAAGGGGGGTGCATATGAAAGAGGGCGTCGAAATATTATGATTGAGCACGATTTTTTTTTCCGACATGGGCGAATTGCAGTATGTAGCTAAGACATGTACACTTTATAGTGGCAACTCTGATGTTTGTGGCTTATAAGGACAAGGTACAAATCAAGTGTAACCTTCAGGTTGGTTTTTCTTTTTCACCTTCATGTATGTTGAAGAACTCTTTTTGCTTTTGGCTATAATTCACAATCTATATATGATAGAGACATAATTTAAACAACACATTGTTCCTAGTCTTGTGCTACTTACCCATGTGAATTATCATGTATGTGGCATATTGGATAGTAGTCAAAATGTGAAGTTGAATGTATGATGTTTTTCAATTACGTCACAAGTTCGAAAAAGTATGCCTTACATTTTGGCCCATAATTGTGAAACCATACAATCTGGATCCTCTATTCAAAGTGCAGCATAAAGCTAACTTCATGCCACTGTTCTGTGTCCATTTGCATGCTTGTGACATGCTTAGAAGTGGTGAGAATCTTTCAGTGATTAAATGCATGTTTTAAATACAAACAAATCTCAATTTATTTCAAATATTTCACGTATATTGTGTCATAATTCATGATCCATACTAGATAGAGCTTCATTTGCAAATGCAACACATTCTATAGAATATCCCACTGCAGGATGCCAATTTACATGCTTCTAGGAAGTCGAGAAAGTACATAAAACTAACATTGACTCCATACTGGGTGATTTTACATCTCCGGCCATCTGGTCACCCTATAGAAAATAATTTTGTTTATAATCAAGTGAGTTTTTATGCTATTACGCTCATAATGCATCACATTAATCCTTATCATGTCTATAATGAGCTACAATTGAACAATAGATGAAAATGCATTCTAAACCATGTTTTTTTACCTTAAAAATCCTCATTGAAATAGACTTGTTACACCTATGCAGCTTTTAGCTTATGTGTAATAAGAAAATGTGCCATAAAAAAGTGAAAATGACACATAGAGGTGTTTTTTCATCTGTTTATGCAGCCTAATGTGAAAACAAGTCAAACCAATGTTTTACTTTACAAAAAATAAATTCCCAAATTTCCGCATTTTACCACTTACATAAAACATCTTCTGAGAAAATTGCATATAAATGAGTCAGGGTACATTTTTTTAAAAAAACGTTTCCGGCTTGAGAATCAACATAACAAAAGGCTTAATTTGATATATCACATACCCTAAAAAAAAATCACAATGTTGATTTTTTTGCATTTTTCCCAAGCTCAATGTAAAAAATCCGTTGCACTGGTGCAACGAAAGGTTAAGTCGAAAAACGGAAACAGCTATAAAAAAAATCTAAAATATATATTTCAAAAATTCCTTTTGTTTCTTTGGCCTAAACCCAAGAGGCTTCCAACAACACCTTTTTTTCCAAAATCGAACAATGTAAAAATGTCCTGCGAACTTTTTTTTTTCTCAAAATATTGTCAAAAATAGCCATTTTTAATATAAATAAGTGAGCGTTTGAGATTTTTTCACCAGATACATTTTTTATGGTCACTGTACACTTAGGCTTCGGGTCCACATGTTTTCAATTTTTTGGTTGACTAAGAAAAAAAAATTCTTTTTTCAAAAAGCTGCACTGGTGTAGCTCTCTGAAAAAGGCACGCCCGAATATTTTTTTCTGAAAAAAGGGGGGTGCATATGAAAGAGGGCGTCGAAATATTATGATTGAGCACGATTTTTTTTTCCGACATGGGCGAATTGCAGTATGTAGCTAAGACATGTACACTTTATAGTGGCAACTCTGATGTTTGTGGCTTATAAGGACAAGGTACAAATCAAGTGTAACCTTCAGGTTGGTTTTTCTTTTTCACCTTCATGTATGTTGAAGAACTCTTTTTGCTTTTGGCTATAATTCACAATCTATATATGATAGAGACATAATTTAAACAACACATTGTTCCTAGTCGTGTGCTACTTACCCATGTGAATTATCATGTATGTGGCATATTGGATAGTAGTCAAAATGTGAAGTTGAATGTATGATGTTTTTCAATTACGTCACAAGTTCGAAAAAGTATGCCTTACATTTTGGCCCATAATTGTGAAACCATACAATCTGGATCCTCTATTCAAAGTGCAGCATAAAGCTAACTTCATGCCACTGTTCTGTGTCCATTTGCATGCTTGTGCCATGCTTAGAAGTGGTGAGAATCTTTCAGTGATTAAATGCATGTTTTAAATACAAACAAATCTCAATTTATTTCAAATATTTCACGTATATTGTGTCATAATTCATGATCCATACTAGATAGAGCTTCATTTGCAAATGCAACACATTCTATAGAATATCCCACTGCAGGATGCCAATTTACATGCTTCTAGGAAGTCGAGAAAGTACATAAAACTAACATTGACTCCATACTGGGTGATTTTACATCTCCGGCCATCTGGTCACCCTATTAGAAAATAATTTTGTTTATAATCAAGTGAGTTTTTATGCTATTACGCTCATAATGCATCACATTAATCCTTATCATGTCTATAATGAGCTACAATTGAACAATAGATGAAAATGCATTCTAAACCATGTTTTTTTACCTTAAAAATCCTCATTGAAATAGACTTGTTACACCTATGCAGCTTTTAGCTTATGTGTAATAAGAAAATGTGCCATAAAAAAGTGAAAATGACACATAGAGGTGTTTTTTCATCTGTTTATGCAGCCTAATGTGAAAACAAGTCAAACCAATGTTTTACTTTACAAAAAATAAATTCCCAAATTTCCGCATTTTACCACTTACATAAAACATCTTCTGAGAAAATTGCATATAAATGAGTCAGGGTACATTTTTTTAAAAAAACGTTTCCGGCTTGAGAATCAACATAACAAAAGGCTTAATTTGATATATCACATACCCTAAAAAAAAATCACAATGTTGATTTTTTTGCATTTTTCCCAAGCTCAATGTAAAAAATCCGTTGCACTGGTGCAACGAAAGGTTAAGTCGAAAAACGGAAACAGCTATAAAAAAAATCTAAAATATATATTTCAAAAATTCCTTTTGTTTCTTTGGCCTAAACCCAAAAGGCTTCTAACAACACCTTTTTTTCAAAAATCGAACAATGTAAAAATGTCCTGCGAACTTTTTTTCTTCTCAAAATATTGTCAAAAATAGTCATTTTTAGTATAAATAAGTGAGCGTTTGAGATTTTTTCACCAGATAACGTTTTTTATGGTCACTGTACACTTAGGCTTCGGGTCCACATGTTTTCAATTTTTTGGTTGACCCAGAAAAAAAAAATCTTTTTTCAAAAAGCTGCACTGGTGTAGCTCTCTGAAAAAAGGCACGCCCGAATATTTTTTTCTGAAAAAAGGGGAGTGCATATGAAAGAGGGCGTCGAAATATTATGATTGAGCACGATTTTTTTTTCCGACATGGGCGAATTGCAGTATGTAGCTAAGACATGTACACTTTATAGTGGCAACTCTGATGTTTGTGGCTTATAGGGACAAGGTACAAATCAAGTGTAACCTTCAGGTTGGTTTTTCTTTTTCACCTTCATGTATGTTGAAGAACTCTTTTTGCTTTTGGCTATAATTCACAATCTATATATGATAGAGACATAATTTAAACAACACATTGTTCCTAGTCTTGTGCTACTTGCCCATGTGAACTATCATGTATGTGGCATATTGGATAGTAGTCAAAATGTGAAGTTGAATGTATGATGTTTTTCAATTACGTCACAAGTTCGAAAAAGTATGCCTTACATTTTGGCCCATAATTCTGAAACCATACAATCTGGATCCTCAATTCAAAGTACCGCATAAAGCTAACATCATGCCACTGTTCTGTGTCCATTTTCATGCTTGTGCCATTCTTAGAAGTGGTGAGAATCTTTCAGTGATTAAATGCAGGCTTTAAATACAAAAAATCTCAATTTATTTCAAACATTTCACGTATATTGTGTCATAATTCATGATCCATACTAGATAGAGCTTCATTTGCAAATGCAACACATTCTATAGAATATCCCACTGCAGGATGCCAAATTACCTGCCTCTAGGAAGTAGAGAAAGTACATAAAACTAATATTGACTCCATACTGGGCGATTTTACATCTCCGGCCATCTGGTCACCCTATAGAAACTAATTTTGTTGATAATCAAGTGAGTTTTTATGCTATTACGCTCATAATGCATCACATTAATCCTTATCATGTCTATAATGAGCTACAATTGAACAATACATGAAAATGCATTCTAAACCATGTTATTTTTTACCTTAATAATCCTCATTGAAATAGACTTGTTACACCTATGCAGCTTTTAGCTTATGTGTAATAAGAAAATGTGCCATAAAAAAGTGAAAATGACACATAGAGGTGTTTTTTCATCTGTTTATGCAGCCTAATGTGAAAACAAGTCAAACCAATGTTTTACTTTACAAAAAATAAATTCCCAAATTTCCGCATTTTACCACTTACATAAAACATCTCCTGAGAAAGTTGCATATAAATGAGTCAGGGTACATTTTTTTTTTAAACGTTTCCGGCTTGAGAATCACCTAAACAAAAGGCTTAATTTGATATATCACATACCCTAAAAAAAATCACAATATTGATTTTTTTGCATTTTTCCCAAGCTCAATGTAAAACATCCGTTACACTGGTGCAACGAAAGGTTAAGTCGAAAAACGGAAACAGCTATAAAAAAATAAATGAAATATATATTTCAAAAATTCCTTTTGTTTCTTTGGCCTAAACCCAAAAGGCTTCCAACAACACCTTTTTTTCAAAAATCGAACAATGTAAAAATGTCCTGCGAACTTTTTTTCTTCTCAAAATATTGTCAAAAATAGTCATTTTTAGTATAAATAAGTGAGCGTTTGAGATCTTTTCACTAGATAAAGTTTTTTATGGTCACTGTACACTTAGGCTTCAGGTCCACATGTTTTCAATTTTTTGGTTGACTAAGAAAAAAAAAATCTTTTTTCAAAAAGCTGCACTGGTGTATCTCTCTGAAAAAGGCACGCCCGAATATTTTTTTCTGAAAAAAGGGGGGTGCATATGAAAGAGGGCGTCGAAATATTATGATTGAGCATGATTTTTTTTTTCGACATGGGCAAATTGCAGTATGTAGCTAAGACATGTACACTTTATAGTGGCAACTCTGATGTTTGTGGCTTATAGGGACAAGGTACAAATCAAGTGTAACCTTCAGGTTGGTTTTTCTTTTTCACCTTCATGTATGATGAAGAACTCTTTTTGCTTTTGGCCATAATTCACAATCTATATATGATAGAGACATAATTTAAATAACACATTGTTCCTAGTCTTGTGCTACTTACCCATGTGAATTATCATGTATGTGGCATATTGGATAGTAGTCAAAATGTGAAGTTGAATGTATGATGTTTTTCAATTACGTCACAAGTTCGAAAAAGTATGCCTTACATTGTGGCCCATAATTGTGAAACCACACAATCTGGATCCTCAATTCAAAGTGCAGCATAAAGCTAACATCATGCCACTGTTCTGTGTCCATGTGCATGCTTGTGCCATGCTTAGAAGTGGTGAGAATCTTTCAGTGATTAAATGCATGTTTTAAATACAAAAAAATCTCAATTTATTTCAAATATTTCACGTATATTGTGTCATAATTCATGATCCATACTAGATAGAGCTTCATTTGCAAATGCAACACATTCTATAGAATATCCCACTGCAGGATGCCAAATTACCTGCCTCTAGGAAGTAGAGAAAGTACATAAAACTAATATTGACTCCATACTGGGCGATTTTACATCTCCGGCCATCTGGTCACCCTATAGAAACTAATTTTGTTTATAATCAAGTGAGTTTTTATGCTATTACGCTCATAATGCATCACATTAATCCTTATCATGTCTATAATGAGCTACAATTGAACAATAGATGAAAATGCATTCTAAACCATGTTTTTTTTACCCTAAAAATCCCCATTGAAATAGACTTGTTACACCTATGCAGCTTTTAGCTTATGTGTAATAAGAAAATGTGCCATAAAAAAGTGAAAATGAGACATAGAGGTGTTTTTTCATCTGTTTATGCAGCCTAATGTGAAAACAAGTCAAACCAATGTTTTACTTTACAAAAAATAAATTCCCAAATTTCCGCATTTTACCACCTACATAAAACATCTTCTGAGAAAATTGCATATAAATGAGTCAGGGTACATTTTTTTTTTTAAACGTTTCCGGCTTGAGAATCAACATAACAAAAAGCTTAATTTGATATATCACATACCCTAAAAAAAATCACAATATTGATTTTTTTGCATTTTTCCCAAGCTCAATGTAAAACATCCGTTACACTGGTGCAACGAAAGGTTAAGTCGAAAAACGGAAACAGCTATAAAAAAAAATCTGAAATATATATTTCAAAAATTCCTTTTGTTTCTTTGGCCTAAACCCAAAAGGCTTCCAACAACACCTTTTTTTCAAAAATCGAACAATGTAAAAATGTCCTGCGAACTTTTTTTTCTTCTCAAAATATTGTCAAAAATAGTCATTTTTAGTATAAATAAGTGAGCGTTTGAGATCTTTTCACTAGATAAAGTTTTTTATGGTCACTGTACACTTAGGCTTCGGGTCCACATGTTTTCAATTTTTTGGTTGACTAAGAAAAAAAAAATCTTTTTTCAAAAAGCTGCACTGGTGTAGCTCTCTGAAAAAGGCACGCACGAATATTTTTTTCTGAAAAAAGGGGGGTGCATATGAAAGAGGGCGTCGAAATATTATGATTGAGCATGATTTTTTTTTTCGACATGGGCGAATTGCAGTATGTAGCTAAGACATGTACACTTTATAGTGCCAACTCTGATGTTTGTGGCTTATAGGGACAAGGTACAAATCAAGTGTAACCTTCAGGTTGGTTTTTCTTTTTCACCTTCATGTATGTTGAAGAACTCATTTTGCTTTTGGCTATAATTCACAATCTATATATGATAGAGACATAATTTAAACAACACATTGTTCCTAGTCTTGTGCTACTTACCCATGTGAATTATCATGTATGTGGCATATTGGATAGTAGTCAAAATGTGAAGTTGAATGTATGATGTTTTTCAATTATGTCACAAGTTCGAAAAAGTATGCCTTACATTTTGGCCCATAATTCTGAAACCATACAATCTGGATCCTCAATTCAAAGTGCAGCATAAAGCTAACATCATGCCACTGTTCTGTGTCCATTTGCATGCTTGTGCCATGCTTAGAAGTGGTGAGAATCTTTCAGTGATTAAATGCATGTTTTAAATACAAAAAAATCTCAATTTATTTCAAATATTTCACGTATATTGTGTCATAATTCATGATGCATACTAGATAGAGCTTCATTTGCAAATGCAACACATTCTATAGAATATCCCACTGCAGGATGCCAAATTACATGCCTCTAGGAAGTAGAGAAAGTACATAAAACTAACATTGACTCCATACTGGGCGATTTTACATCTCCGGCCATCTGGTCACCCTATAGAAACTAATTTTGTTTATAATCAAGTGAGTTTTTATGCTATTACGCTCATAATGCATCACATTAATCCTTATCATGTCTATAATGAGCTACAATTGAACAATAGATGAAAATGCATTCTAAACCATGTTTTTTTTACCTTAAAAATCCTCATTGAAATAGACTTGTTACACCTATGCAGCTTTTAGCTTATGTGTAATAAGAAAATGTGCCATAAAAATTTGAAAATGACACATAGAGGTGTTTTTTCATCTGTTTATGCAGCCTAATGTGAAAACAAGTCAAACCAATGTTTTACTTTACAAAAAATAAATTCCCAAATTTCCGCATTTTACCACTTACATAAAACATATTCTGAGAAAATTGCATATAAATGAGTCAGGGTACATTTTTTTTAAAAAACGTTTCCGGCTTGAGAATCAACATAACAAAAGGCTTAATTTGATAGATCACATACCCTAAAAAAAAATCACAATGTTGATTTTTTTGCATTTTTCCCAAGCTCAATGTAAAAAATCTGTTGCACTGGTGCAACGAAAGGTTAAGTCGAAAAACGGAAACAGTTATAAAAAAAATCTGAAATATATATTTCAAAAATTCCTTTTGTTTCTTTGGCCTAAACCCAAAAGGCTTCTAACAACACCTTTTTTTCAAAAATCGAACAGTGTAAAAATGTCCTGCGAACTTTTTTTCTTCTCAAAATATTGTCAAAAATAGTCATTTTTAGTATAAATAAGTGAGCGTTTGAGATTTTTTCACCAGATAAAGTTTTTTATGGTCACTGTACACTTAGGCTTCGGGTCCACATGTTTTGAATTTTTTGGTTGACCCAGAAAAAAAAAATCTTTTTTCAAAAAGCTGCACTGGTGTAGCTCTCTGAAAAAAGGCACGCCCGAATATTTTTTTCTGAAAAAAGGGGAGTGCATATGAAAGAGGGCGTCAAAATATTATGATTGAGCACGATTTTTTTTTCCGACATGGGCGAATTGCAGTATGTAGCTAAGACATGTACACTTTATAGTGGCAACTCTGATGTTTGTGGCTTATAGGGACAAGGTACAAATCAAGTGTAACCTTCAGGTTGGTTTTTCTTTTTCACCTTCATGTATGTTGAAGAACTCTTTTTGCTTTTGGCTATAATTCACAATCTATATATGATAGAGACATAATTTAAACAACACATTGTTCCTAGTCTTGTGCTACTTACCCATGTGAATTATCATGTATGTGGCATATTGGATAGTAGTCAAAATGTGAAGTTGAATGTATGATGTTTTTCAATTATGTCACAAGTTCGAAAAAGTATGCCTTACATTTTGGCCCATAATTCTGAAACCATACAATCTGGATCCTCAATTCAAAGTGCCGCATAATGCTAACATCATGCCACTGTTCTGTGTCCATTATCATGCTTGTGCAATGCTTAGAAGTGGTGAGAATCTTTCAGTGATTAAATGCATGTTTTAGATACAAAAAATCTCAATTTATTTCAAACATTTCACGTATATTGTGTCATAATTCATGATCCATACTAGACAGAGCTTCATTTGCAAATGCAACACATTCTATAGAATATCCCACTGCAGGATGCCAAATTACATGCCTCTAGGATGTAGAGAAAGTACATAAAACTAACATTGACTCCATACTGGGCGATTTTACATCTCCGGCCATCTGGTCACCCTATAGAAATTAATTTTGTTTATAATCAAGTGAGTTTTTATGCTATTACGCTCATAATGCATCACATTAATCCTTATCATGTCTATAATGAGCTACAATTGAACAATAGATGAAAATGCATTCTAAACCATGTTTTTTTTACCTTAAAAATCCTCATTGAAATAGACTTGTTACACCTATGCAGCTTTTAGCTTAAAGGTAATAAGAAAATGTGCCATAAAAAAGTGAAAATGACACATAGAGGTGTTTTTCCATCTGTTTATGCAGCCTAATGTGAAAACAAGTCAAACCAATGTTTTACTTTCCAAAAAGAAATTCCCAAATTTCCGCATTTTACCACTTACATAAAACATCTCCTGAGAAAGTTGCATATAAATGAGTCAGGGTACATTATTTTTTTTAAACGTTTCCGGCTTGAGAATCAACATAACAAAAGGCTTAATTTGATATATCAAATACCCTAAAAAACAAATCACAATATTGATTTTTTTGCATTTTTCCCAAGCTCAATGTAAAACGTCCGTTGCACTGGTGCAACGAAAGGTTAAGTCGAAAAACAGAAACAGCTATAAAAAAAAATCTGAAATATATATTTCAAAAATTCCTTTTGGTTCTTTGGCCTAAACCCAAAAGGCTTCCAACAACACCTTTTTTTCAAAAATCGAACAATGTAAAAATGTCCTGCGAACTTTTTTTTCTTCTCAAAATATTGTCAAAAATAGTCATTTTTAGTATAAATAAGTGAGCGTTTGAGATCTTTTCACTGGATAAAGTTTTTTATGGTCACTGTACACTTAGGCTTCGGGTCCACATGTTTTCAATTTTTTGGTTGACTAAAAAAAAAAAATTATTTTTTCAAAATGCTGCACTGGTGTAGCTTTCTGAAAAAGGCACACCCGGAAAAAAAATTCTGAAAAAAGGGGGATGCATATGAAAGAGGGCGTCGAAATATTATGATTGAGCACGATTTTTTATTCCGACATGGGTGAATTGCAGTATGTAGCTAAGACATGTACACTTTATAGTGGCAACTCTGATGTTTGTGGCTTATAGGGACAAGGTACAAATCAAGTGTAACCTTCAGGTTGGTTTTCTTTTTCACCTTCATGTATTTTGAAAAACTCTTTTTGCTTTTGGCTATAATTCACAATCTTTATATGATAGAGACATAATTTAAACAACACATTGTTCCTAAACTTGTGCTACTTACCCATGTGAATTATCATGTATGTGGCATATTGGATAGTAGTCAAAATACGAAGTTGAATGTATGATGTTTTTCAAATACATCACAAGTTTTTAAAAAACGTTTCCGGCTGGAGAATCAACATAACAAAAGGCTTAATTTGATATATCACATACCCTACAAAAAAATCACAATATTGATTTTTTTGCATTTTTCCCAAGCTCAATGTAAAAAATCCGTTGCACTGGTGCGACGAAAGGTTAAGTCGAAACACGGAAACAGCTATAAAAAAAATCTGAAATATATATTTCAAAAATTCCTTTTGTTTCTTTGGCCTAAACCCAAAAGGCTTCTAACAACACCTTTTTTTCAAAAATCGAACAATGCAAAAATGTCCTACGAACTTTTTTTCTCCTCAAAATATTGTCAAAAATAGTAATTTTTAGTATAAATAAGTGAGCATTTGAGATTTTTGCAACAGATAAAGTTTTTTTTATAAATTTTTTATTCGAAACCGTTAGCACACAATAAAATACAAACAAGGGCCTACAACGACCAGGGCCGGCCGCTATAGAGCCCGGGGGCCCGCAATGTAACGCCACACAATCCGTCGAACCATAGGCAAGGCGCCCGGCAGTTCGTAAGCACATATAACAGGCTGTGGCCGTAGGCCAGGAGCAATTGAAAACAACAGTTTCATTTTGTATTAAATATAAAACACACTCAAGGCAATGAGAGTCCGAAGTAGCAGCGTGCTCTTCCCGGGACGGGGAATAACATATAGTGTCCAAAGCAGTTCCTGTCCGGAAGCTGTAGAGGGGGGCAATGGGAAAACAAAGCATGGAGCACACCTCAAGCCCTCTCATGGAACGCGCGGCTAGGGGGTCAGAGCAATATCGACCTCTAATTGCAGAGGCGGGGTGCAGATACGTCCCCGATATAGATTCCACGGACCCCATACCCTAGTCCATTTCCCTGGCTTGCCTCTCGCCACATACGCCGTCTTTTCCCTAAACATACACCAGTCCATATTCTCCTTCCATACGTCAATCGTGGGCGGCCTCTGGGAGCCCCATAGCTGTGCAATGTTACGCTTAGCCACCATGTACCCCAAGGTCACCCACTGCGTCTGTGCCGCATTACAATCATTCGGTTCCCAGACATTCAACAAACACCTCCTAGCCTCTGGCAACAGGGCCACATGCGTGACCCCCTCCATTACGGTGTGGATACCGTTCCAGAATCGCACAACCTCCGAACATTCCCACAAAATATGAAGAAACGTGCCCGGCAGGCCACATCCACGCTTACACAATCCATCCATCGAATAACCCATACGCAGCAAACCGGGCCCTGTGACATACACTCTATGGAGGATCTTCAGTTGTACAAACCGTAGGCGGGCCGGGATCGCCACCTCTTTCGGGGAGGCCACCGCCGATACCCAGTCCTCATCATCCAATTCCAAGCCATCGCCCGTCCACGCCTCCCTCAAACGGAGCAGCGAGTCCGCACGATCATCAATGAGTTTCTTATAAATCAGGAAAATAGTGCTGTCGGGCACATAGCCATCCAACACTCTATCCTCCAGTGGGGAATACTCGGGGATAGCAGTAGCATCCGGAAAGACCGAACAAAGTGCATGGTAGACTTGAGCATACCGGAAGTACTCTCTATCGTTTAATTTATATTCAATTTTAAGCATTTCGAACGTTTTGAAAGCTCCCTTCGCCCACAGATCACCCACCTTACATATACCAATCATATCCCACTGCTCAAAGCCTTTCGATCTCCACAAACAGCCCAACCGCCCAGAAGCATACAACGGCATCGCCCGAGTCAAGCGATCCCTCCACCCCATCGCAGCATTCGCCGCGTGCCACACGTGCACCGCCACCCGCGTGGGTCCCGTCAACCGCATGTCCTGGGTCACCGAGTACAGCGCCCTATTATAGTCTCCACCCGGAAGCAGGAGTTTATCCATCTCAAAGGCCGGGTTTAAGGCAGGACCATATATCCCGTGGTTCACCGCCGCCAACTGAGACGCCCAATAGTATCGTTTAATATCTGGGAGGGCGACCCCCCCATCATACCAAGGGAGCGTCAACTTGGCGAGAGCAATCCGCGGCCGCCCGTCCCAAAACAGTTGGCGCTGAAGACCCTCCACCTCCCGGAAATAACGGGCCGGCACGACATCAAGAGTATTTTGCAAGGCATACAAGAAACGAGGCAGCGACATCATTTTAAACAATGCCGCCCGTCCGAGCGGCGAGAGCGGAAGTCGTCGCCATCTCGCTACGTCAGCCTTCAATCGCTGGAGGGGAGGTAGAAGGTTTCGCTCATAGCGAACCGCGGGGTCCAGTGAGATAAAGATTCCCAAATATTTGAACCCCAGGGTAACAATCTGAGCTGGGCAACCCCGCGGCAGCAGGGGGGCATCCCCCGAGAGGACGTAGACGCACGACTTGGCCCAGTTGATGACCAGGCCAGAGTTGCGGCCAAAAGAATTCAGCACGTCCACCAATACAATGAGCGACTGCCGGGGAGACGTGAGATACAGAAGGATATCATCCGCGTAAAGGGAGACACGGTCTTCGAATTCCGGCGTTCATCTAATGCCTCGCAACGACGGCTCCCAACGCAACCAGGCGGCGAGAGGCTCCAAAGAAAGTGCAAAGAGAAGGGGTGATAGCGGACACCCCTGCCGTGTACCTCTCCCCAGTGCGAAGGGAGCCGACACCCTACCATTCACTACCACCTGAGCTAGTGGGTCAGCGTATAGTAATTTTACCCAACCAATAAACTCCGGGCCGAACCCAAATTTCGCCAACACGGCCCAAATATATGGCCACTCCAAAGTGTCGAATGCCATAGTAGCATCCAAAGATGCCAAGATGGCCGGCTCACATATGAATTCCGCTCTAGCAAGCACGCCGTGTAACCGCCTCAGATTTAGAGCGGTATTCCGATGGGGTATAAAACCAGACTGATCCTGATGAATCAAGTCGCCCACGACCCGAACCAGTCGGTTAGCCAACACTTTAGCCAGAATTTTGGGTTCTGCGTTCAACAGAGAAATGGGCCTATAGGAGGCACAGCGATCTCGTGGCTTCCCCTCTTTGTGGATCACAACTATGCTGGCGAGGCGTTGGTCAGGGACGCAACTTGTAGAGTTCGATGGGAAGACCATTGGGACCCACCGCTTTACCCGAAGCAATCGAACGAGTGGCCAAAGCGATCTCATCTGACGACAACGTCGCCTCCATCAACACCGCGTCTGCCTCCGATAGGGTTGGCAATGTGATGTCTCTAAGCAGGCTATGGGAATCCTCCTCCGATCGCGACGAGACCAGAGAGTATACTCCGCGGAAATGAGCTGCGAAGCAGTCAACAATCTCAACCGGGTCAGTCACACGCACTCCATCACTCCTCTCCACAACGGGCACCACCCTGCTAGCTCTCTCCCTCCTATCCAACCAAGCGATCAGTTTTCCGGCCTTATCCCCCACATCATACAACCGCCCTTGCTGCTCTCTACTCATCTCTTTAGCCGCTTCCATGACTAACGCTTTGTAATCTGACTGTTTGAGGCTGAGAACATGCAATTTCTCCTCAGTAACCCCACTCTCCAAGTCCTCCTCCATTACAGCTATTTCCGCTTCCAGGCGGACCACCTCCGCTCTCTCGCACTTCTTAGTATGGGAGATAAGGGACAAGGCCTGCCCCTGACCACCACCTTATAAGCCTCCCATAGGGAGACGGCCGACGACACCGACCCCACGTTATCAGTAAAGTAGTGATCAGTGGACTTGATCAACTCCGCGCGGATCTTAGGGTTACGAAGATACCAGGTGTTAATGGGTGCCACTCTCCCCTCTGCCCCAGAGACTACCCTCAGCTGCAACCATAGAGGGGAATGGTCAAAAACTGCAACACCACCCCGCGCTTGATCCTGTCCCCCAGACCGTTCACATTCCACGAAAGGATTCTCAATCCCCTACCCCCCATCCCACTCCCGCACATGAAACCCACATCCCGGAGAGCACAACCCAGAGAGTTCAGCAGAAAACTTCACATTGCCTTGCAAAACAAGAAAACAACCATCCCCAACAACCCCCCTCCCCCACAATCCCCGAACAACAACTCCCCCCTCCCTGCACCCCTGCTTGAGCCCAAACAGCCCCCCCAACTTGCAGTGTGCCTGTCGCCCTAACCTATACCACAAAAAGAACCCCAGAAGGAGGAAAGGACCCCAATAAGCTCCCCACAACCCCCAGGCACTTGAAGGGCATGATGTACCAGATTAAAGTACAATTGAGCCAAGGTACAAAACCTCGCCAGTCTAGTCAATCACCAGGAATCAAGTTCTAGTCCCGCTCCACCACATCCCGTTCGTTTTCCGCCGTCCGACTGTCTCGGTCCTGTCCCCGCGGCAGAGCATCCAACCAGTCTCCAACTGCCTCCGGCCGGTCAAAAAAGTGGGAACGACCCTGGAACTCAACCCGCAACCTCGCCGGGAACAACATCGCGTATTTCAACTCCATGTCTCTCAAGCGCCGTTTCACACCCAAAAATCCCAGCCGCTGTTTCTGGACCGCTTGCGTGAAGTCCGGATAGAAGCTGACATTGGAGTTCTCAAACTTCAGCAGCCCTGCCACCCTCGACGCCTGAAGGATAGCATCTCTATCTCGAAAGTTGAAAAGTCGGGCAATTATAGGCCTCGGGGGAGCACCCACTTTGGGCGCACCACCCGGAATCCTATGGGCCCGCTCCACCGCAAAGAACTTGCTCAATCCCTTGGGCGCGAGATGATTGATCACCAGATCCTCCACAAATAGATCCGCAGCAGATTCCTCCGATCTTTCCGGCACTCCGATGATACGAACGTTATTCCGTCTAGCCCTGCTTTCAGAGTCCTCAAGTCGACGATCCGTCTGGTCACTGGCCAGCCGCAGCCGGCGGACCTCCGTTTGCAGGGCTGCCACATCCACAGTTAGGCTCGACGCCGCTTGAGACAAAGAGTCGACCCGATCGTTGGTTTTGGACAGGTCTGCCCTGACCAAATTCACATCAATAAGGACCGCGTCCAATTTATGCGCCAGGGTATCAAACCGCTGACCCACCGCAGCCTTCATCTCCTCAATGGCGCCCATAACGTCTTGCAGGGTCAATTCTGACGATGGGCCCGAAACCTCTTTAGCCCTCTCAGGCGATTTATGCAAGCCACTGGGGGACCCCTTCAGCTGCGCATACCGATCCATATTATTGGCCTGTGCCTATAGGAGGCACAGCGATCTCGCGGCTTCCCCTCTTTGTGGATCACAACTATGCTGGCAAGGCGTTGGTCAGGGGGGAGGAAGCCCGCCGCACGGGCCGCCAAAAACATGTCTCGAAGATATGGTGCTATCTTATCGGGACGCAACTTGTAGAGTTCGATGGGAAGACCATTGGGACCCACCGCTTTACCCGAAGCAATTGAACGAGTGGCCAAAGCGATCTCATCTGACGACAACGTCGCCTCCATCAACACCGCGTCTGCCTCCGATAGGGTTGGCAATGTGATGTCTCTAAGCAGGCTATGGGAATCCTCCTCCGATCGCGACGAGACCGGAGAGTATACTCCGCGGAAATGAGCTGCGAAGCGGTCAACAATCTCAACCGGGTCAGTCACACGCACTCCATCACTCCTCTCCACAACGGGCACCACCCTGCTAGCTCTCTCCCTCCTATCCAACCAAGCGATCAGTTTTCCGGCCTTATCCCCCACATCATACAACCGCCCTTGCTGCTCTCTACTCATCTCTTTAGCCGCTTCCGTGACTAACGCTTTGTAATCTGACTGTTTGAGGCTGAGAACATGCAATTTCTCCTCAGTAACCCCACTCTCCAAGTCCTCCTCCATTACAGCTATTTCCGCTTCCAGGCGGACCACCTCCGCTCTCTCGCACTTCTTAGTATGGGAGATAAGGGACAAGGCCTGCCCCCTGACCACCACCTTATAAGCCTCCCATAGGGAGACGGCCGACGACACCGACCCCACGTTATCAGTAAAGTAGTGATCAGTGGACTTGATCAACTCCACGCGGATCTTAGGGTTACGAAGATACCAGGTGTTAATGGGTGCCACTCTCCCCTCTGCCCCAGAGACTACCCTCAGCTGCAACCATAGAGGGGAATGGTCAGAGATACCTCGGGCTAAATGACGCACCTCCCCAATCATTCCAGCTTGGGTCGCCGGCATAAGCATATAGTCAAGTCTCGAGAGACTCCCATGGGCCCCCGAGTGAAAGGTGTATTGCGCCTGTCCCGGATGCATCAATCTCCAGCAATCTACAAGTCCCAAAGTGTCCAAAAAACCACCCAACCAGGCCTGAGCCCTAGGGAGATCCCTGGGAGGGTGGCGGTCCTCCAATCCAGAGACAACGGCATTAAAATCACCACCCAACACCAAAACCCCCCCAGGGAGTCCCAGGACCAAACGCCCCAAATCAGCAAACGTAGCCGTTTGTAACCCCGGAGGTACATATAAAGCCACGAGCGACACAGTCCTGCCCTCCCATCTCCCCACCAGCGCCACATATCGCCCCCTATCATCATAAAGCACCTCGTCCACTTCCAATGGGAGAGAGGCCCTAACCAGAATGCCCACTCCCCTAGAGCCAGAAGTAAAACCAGAGTGAGCGGCAAGGCGATAGCCCCTCCTATTTAGGGCCTGGAAGGAGTTCCCAATCAAATGTGTCTCCTGCAGGAAAACAATGTCGGGCGAGGCTCGTTTCAAAAACTGCAACACCACCCCGCGCTTGATCCTGTCCCCCAGACCGTTCACATTCCACGAAAGGATTCTCAATCCCCTACCCCCCATCCCACTCCCGCACATGAAACCCACATCCCGGAGAGCACAACCCAGAGAGTTCAGCAGAAAACTTCACATTGCCTTGCAAAACAAGAAAACAACCATCCCCAACAACCCCCCTCCCCCACAATCCCCGAACAACAACTCCCCCCTCCCTGCACCCCTGCTTGAGCCCAAACAGCCCCCCCAACTTGCAGTGTGCCTGTCGCCCTAACCTATACCACAAAAAGAACCCCAGAAGGAGGAAAGGACCCCAATAAGCTCCCCACAACCCCCAGGCACTTGAAGGGCATGATGTACCAGATTAAAGTACAATTGAGCCAAGGTACAAAACCTCGCCAGTCTAGTCAATCGCCAGGAACCAAGTTCTAGTCCCGCTCCACCACATCCCGTTCGTTTTCCGCCGTCCGACTGTCTCGGTCCTGTCCCCGCGGCAGAGCATCCAACCAGTCTCCAACTGCCTCCGGCCGGTCAAAAAAGTGGGAACGACCCTGGAACTCAACCCGCAACCTCGCCGGGAACAGCATCGCGTATTTCAACTCCATGTCTCTCAAGCGCCGTTTCACACCCAAAAATCCCAGCCGCTGTTTCTGGACCGCTTGCGTGAAGTCCGGATAGAAGCTGACATTGGAGTTCTCAAACTTCAGCGGCCCTGCCACCCTCGACGCCTGAAGGATAGCATCTCTATCTCAAAAGTTCAAAAGTCGGGCAATTATAGGCCTCGGGGGAGCACCCACTTTGGGCGCATCACCCGGAATCCTATGGGCCCGCTCCACCGCAAAGAACTTGCTCAATCCCTTGGGCGCGAGATGATTGATCACCAGATCCTCGACAAATAGATCCGCGGCAGATTCCTCCGATCTTTCCGGCACTCCGATGATACGAACGTTATTCCGTCTAGCCCTGCTTTCAGAGTCCTCAAGTCGACAATCCGTCTGGTCACTGGCCAGCCGCAGCCGGCGGACCTCCGTCTGCAGGGCTGCCACATCCACAGTTAGGCTCGACGCCGCTTGAGACAAAGAGTCGACCCGATCGTTGGTTTTGGACAGGTCTGCCCTGACCAAATTCACATCACTAAGGACCGCGTCCAATTTATGCGCCAGGGTATCAAACCGCTGACCCACCGCAGCCTTCATCTCCTCAATGGCACCCATAACGTCTTGCAGGGTCAATTCTGACGATGGGCCCGAAACCTCTTTAGCCCTCTCAGGCGATTTATGCAAGCCACTGGGGGACCCCTTCAGCTGCACATACCGATCCATATTGTTGGCCTGTGCATAGGATCCCCTCCGGGTTGACTTGGGTTTCGACTTGTCACCGTCTGGTCTAGTCGCCATCGTCCGGAGGCCACCAAAGTTGGCACTCGTCGAAGCCGGGGACAGGAACCAGTTGGCCAAGTCAGTCGAACACTGCAGTCACGGGCAGGAAGTCCATGTGTAGCCCGAAAGTCAGGCCAGACACTCCACCGTCCGTTCTCCTCTGAAACACCGAGGTCTCTCAGCCGATCTCAAAAGGACAGACTCGAAAACGAAAGTGAAAGTGCGGGGTACGCGGCAAGTCAGGCTCAGCATGCCGCTGTTGTTCACTTCGTACCCGGGCACCCCACCAACTCGAGATCGGGACCTAGGCAACAGCAGGCCGCAATCTTCGGAGGGCGACCATTCGGGCTCCCGGCGTCCGATCTGAATTTGGAAAACGGGTGGCACCTCAGCGCGGATGCATCAGCAAAAGCCCATCAAGTTTACCAGGATTTAGTCAGGATAGACGTGGGAGGTTGCGGACGCCCTCGAGAGCCGTAAGCCTACGCGGCCATCTTGGTTGCGCGCTAGGCTCCTCCCCCCCAGATAAAGTTTTTTATGGTCACTGTACACTTAGGCTTCAGGTCCACATGTTTTGAATTTTTTGGTTGACCCAGAAAAAAAATTTTTTTTCAAAAAGCTGCACTGGTGTAGCTCTCTGAAAAAAGGCACGCCCGAATATTTTTTTCTGAAAAAAGGGGGGTGCATATGAAAGAGGGCGTCGAAATATTATGATTGAGCACGATTTTTTTTTTCGACATGGGCGAATTGCAGTATGTAGCTAAGACATGTACACTTTATAGTGGCAACTCTGATGTTTGTGGCTTATAGGGACAAGGTACAAATCAAGTGTAACCTTCAGGTTGGTTTTTCTTTTTCACCTTCATGTATGTTGAAGAACTCTTTTTGCTTTTGGCTATAATTCACAATCTATAGATGATAGAGACATAATTTAAACAACGCATTGTTCCTAGTCTTGTGCTACTTACCCATGTAAATTATCATGTATGTGGCATATTGGATAGTAGTCAAAATGTGAAGTTGAATGTATGATGTTTTTCAATTACGTCACAAGTTCGAAAAAGTATGCCTTATATTTTGGCCCATAATTCTGAAACCATACAATCTGGATCCTCAATTCAAAGTGCAGCATAAAGCTAACATCATGCCACTGTTCTGTGTCCATTTTCATGCTTGTGCATGCTTAGAAGTGGTGAGAATCTTTCAGTGATTAAATGCATGTTTTAAATACAAAAAATCTCGATTTATTTCAAATATTTCACGTATATTGTGTCATAATTCATGATCCATACTAGATAGAGCTTCATTTGCATATGCAACACATTCTATAGAATATCCCACTGCAGGATGCTAAATTACATGCCTCTAGGATGTAGAGAAAGTACATAAAACTAACATTGACTCCATACTGGGAGATTTTACATCTCCGGCCATCTGGTCACCCTATAGAAACAAATTTTGTTAATAATCAAGTGAGTTTTTATGCTATTACGCTCATAATGCATCACATTAATCCTCATCATGTCTATAATGAGCTACAATTGAACAATAGATGAAAATGCATTCCAAACCATGTTTTTTTTTACCTTAAAAATCCTAATTGAAATAGACTTGTTACACCTATGCAGCTTTTAGCTTATGTGTAATAAGAAAATGTGCCATAAAAAAGTGAAAATGACACATAGAGGTGTTTTTTCATCTGTTTATGCAGCCTAATGTGAAAACAAGTCAAACCAATGTTTTACTTCACAAAAAATAAATTCCCAAATTTCCGCATTTTACCACTTACATAAAACATCTGAGAAAGTTGCATATAAATGGGTCAGGGTACATTTTTTTTAAAAAACGTTTCCGGCTTGAGAATCAACATAACAAAAGGCTTAATTTGATATATCACATACCCTTAAAAAAAAAATCATAATATTGATTTTTTTGCGTTTTTCCCAAGCTCAATGTAAAACATCCGTTGCATTATTGCAACGAAAGGTTAAGTCGAAAAACGGAAACAGCTATAAGAAAAAAATCTGAAATATATATTTCAAAAATTCCTTTTGTTTCTTTGGCCTAAACCCAAAAGGCTTCCAACAACACCTTTTTTTTCAAAAATCAAACAATGTAAAAATGTCCTGCAAACTTTTTTCTTCTCAAAATATTGTCAAAATAGTAATTTTTTGTATAAATAAGTGAGCGTTTGAGATTTTTTCACCAGATAACGTTTGTTATGGTCACTGTACACTCAGGCTTCGGGTCCACATGTTTTCAATTTTTTGGTTGACCCAGAAAAAAAAAATCTTTTTTCAAAAAGCTGCACTGGTGTAGCTCTCTGAAAAAAGGCACGCCCGAATATTTTTTTATGAAAAAAGGGGGGTGCATATGAAAGAGGGCGTCGAAATATTATGATTGAGCACAATTTTTTTTTCCGACATTTGCAAATTGCAGTATGTAGCTAAGACATGTACACTTTATAGTGGCAACTCTGATGTTTGTGGCTTATAGGGACAAGGTACAAATCAAGTGTAACCTTCAGGTTGGTTTATCTTTTTCACCTTCATGTATGTTGAAGAACTCTTTTTGCTTTTGGCTATAATTCACAATCTATATATGATAGAGACATAATTTAAACAACACATTTTTCCTAGTCTTGGGCTACTTACCCATGTGAATTATCATGTATGTGGCATATTGGATAGTAGTCAAAATGTGATGTTGAATGTATGATGTTTTTCAATTATGTCACAAGTTCGAAAAAGTATGCCTTACATTTTGGCCCATAATTCTGAAACCATACAATCTGGATCCTCAATTCAAAGTGCCGCATAAAGCTAACATCATGCCACTGTCCTGTGTCCATTTACATGCTTGTGCCATGCTTAGAAGTGGTGAGAATCTTTCAGTGATTAAATGCATGTTTTAAATACAAAAAATCTCAATTTATTTCAAATATTTCACGTATATTGTGTCATAATTCATGATCCATACTAGATAGAGCTTCATTTGCAAATGCAACACATACTATAGAATATCCCACTGCAGGATGCCAAATTACATGCCTCTAGGATGTAGAGAAAGTACATAAAACTAACATGGACTCCATACTGGGCGATTTTACATCTCCGGCCATCTGGTCACCCTATAGAAACTAATTTTGTTTATAATCAAGTGAGATTTTAATGCAATTACGCTCATAATGCATCACATTAATCCTTATCATGTCTATAATGAGCTACAATTGAACAATAGATGAAAATGCATTCTAAACCATGTTTTTTTTTAACCTTAAAAATCCTCATTGAAATAGACTTGTTACACCTCTGCAGCTTTTAGCTTATGTGTAATAAGAAAATGTGCAATAAAAAAGTGAACATGACACATAGAGGTGTTTTTTCATCTGTTTATGCAGCCTAATGTGAAAACAAGTCAAACCAATGTTTTACTTTACAAAAAATAAATTCCCAAATTTCCGCATTTTACCACTTACATAAAACATCTCCTGAGAAAGTTGCATATAAATGAGTCAGGGTACTTTTTTTTAAAAAAAACGTTTCCGGCTTGAGAATCAACATAACAAAAGGCTTAACTTGATATATCACATACCCTAAAAAAATCACAATATTGATTTTTTCGCATTTTTCCCAAGCTCAATGTAAAACATCCGTTGCACTGGTGCAACAAAAGGTTAAGTCGAAAAACGGAAACAGCTATAAAAAAAAATCTGAAATATATATTTCAAAAATTCCTTTTGTTTCTTTGGCCTAAACCCAAAAGGCTTCCAACAACACCTTTTTTTCAAAAATCAAACGATGTAAAAATGTCCTGCGAACTTTTTTTCTTCTCAAAATATTGTCAAAAATAGTCATTTGTGTATAAATAAGTGAGCGTTTGAGATTTTTTCACCAGATAAAGTTTTTTATGGTCACTGTACACTTAGGCTTCGGGTCCACATGTTTTCAATTTTTTGGTGGACCCAGAAAAAAAAATATTTTTTCAAAAATCTGCACTGGTGTAGCTCTCTGAAAAAAGGCACGCCCGAATATTTTTTTCTGAAAAAAGGGGGGTGCATATGAAAGAGGGCGTCGAAATATTATGATTGAGCACGATTTTTTTTTTGACATGGGCAAATTGCAGTATATAGCTAAGACATGTACACTTTATAGTGGGAACTCTGATGTTTGTGGCTTATAGGGACAAGGTACAAATCAAGTGTAACCTTCAGGTTGGTTTTTCTTTTTCACCTTCATGTATGTTGAAGAACTCTTTTTGCTTTTGGCTATAATTCACAATCTATATATGATAGAGACATAATTTAAACAACACATTGTTCCTAGTCTTGTGCTACTTACCCATGTGAATTATCATGTATGTGGCATATTGGATAGTAGTCAAAATGTGATGTTGAATGTATGATGTTTTTCAATTACGTCACAAGTTCGAAAAAGTATGCCTTACATTTTGGCCCATAATTCTGAAACCATACAATCTGGATCCTCAATTCAAAGTGCCGCATAAAGCTAACATCATGCCACTGTTCTGTGTCCATTTTCATGCTTGTGCCCTGCTTAGAAGTGGTGAGAATCTTTCAGTGATTAAATGCATGTTTTAAATACAAAAAATCTCAATTTATTTCAAATATTTAACTTATATTGTGTCATAATTCATGATCCATACTAGATAGAGCTTCATTTGCATATGCAGCACATTCTATAGAATATCCCACTGCAGGATGCCAAATTACATGCCTCTAGGCTGTAGAGAAAGTACATAAAACTAACATTGACTCCATACTGGGCGATTTTTCATCTCCGGCCATCTGGTCACCCTATAGAAATTAATTTTCTTTATAATCAAGTGAGTTTTTATGCTATTATGCTCATAATGCATCACATTAATCCTTATCATGTCTATAATGAGCTACAATTGAACAATAGATGAAAATGCATTCTAAACCATGTTTTTTTTACCTTAAAAATCCTCATTGAAATAGACTGGTTACACCTATGCAGCTTTTAGCTTATGTGTAATAAGAAAATGTGCTATAAAAAAATAAAAATGACACATAGAGGTGTTTTTTCATCTGTTTATGCAGCCTCATGTGAAAACAAGTCAAACCAATGTTTTACTTTACAAAAAATAAATTCCCAAATTTCCGCATTTTACCACTTACATAAAACATCTCCTGAGAAAGTTGCATATAAATGAGTCAGGGTACATTTTTTTTTAAAACGTTTCCGGCTTGAGAATCAACATAACAAAAGGCTTAATTTGATGTATCACATACCCTAAAAAAAAATCACAATATTGATTTTTTGGCATTTTTCCCAAGCTCAATTTAAAACATCTGTTGCACTGGTGCAACAAAAGGTTAAGTCGCAAAACGGAAACAGCTATAAAAAAAAATCTGAAATATATATTTCAAAAATTCCTTTTGTTTCTTTGGCCTAAACCCAAAAGTCTTCCAACAACACCTTTTTTTCAAAAATCGAACAATGTAAAAAGGTCCTGCGAACTTTTTTTCTTCTCTAAATATTGTCAAAAATAGTCATATTTAGGATAAATAAGTGAGCGTTTGAGATTTTTTCACCAGATAAAGTTTTTTATGGTTACTGTACACTTAGGCTTCGGGTCCACATGTTTTCAATTTTTTGGTTGACCTAGAAAAAAAAATTATTTTTTCAAAAAGCTGCACCGGTGTAGCTCTCTGAAAAAAGGCACGCCTGAATGTTTTTTTCTGAAAAAAGGGGGGTGCATATGAAAGAGGGCGTCGAAATATTATGATTGAGCACAATTTTTTTTTCGACATGGGTGAATTGCAGTATGTAGCTAAGACATGTAAACTTTATAGTGGCAACTCTGATGTTTGTGGCTTATCCCTATAAGCCACAAACATCAGAGTACAAATCAAGTGTACAAATCAAGTGTAACCTTCAGGTTGGTTTTTCTTTTTCACCTTCATGTATGTTGAAGAACTCTTTTTGCTTTTGGCTATAATTCACAATCTATATATGATAGAGACATAATTTAAACAACACATTGTTCCTAGTCTTGTGCTACTTACCCATGTGAACTATCATGTATGTGGCATATTGGATAGTAGTCAAAATGTGAAGTTGAATGTATGATGTTTTTCAATTATGTCACAAGTTCGAAAAAGTATGCCTTACATTTTGGCCCATAATTCTGAAACCATACAATCTGGATCCTCAATTCAAAGTGCCGCAAAAAGCTAACATCATGCCACTGTTCTGTGTCCATTTTCATGCTTGTGCCATGCTTAGAAGTGGTGAGAATCTTTCAGTGATTAAATGCAGGTTTTAAATACAAAAAATCTCAATTTAGTTCAAATATTTCACGTATATTGTGTCATAATTCATGATCCATACTAGATAGAGATTAATTTGCAAATGCAACACATTCTATAGAATATCCCACTGCAGGATGCCAAATTACATGCCTCTAGGATGTAGAGAAAGTACATAAAACTAACAGTGACTCCATACTGGGCGATTTTACATCTCCGGCCATCTGGTCACCCTATAGAAACTAATTTTGTTTATAATCAAGTGAGTTTTTATGCTATTACGCTCATAATGCATCACATTAATCCTTATCATGTCTATAATGAGCTACAATTGAACAATAGATGAAAATGCATTCTAAACCATGTTTTTTTTAACCTTAAAAACTCCTCATTGAAATAGACTTGTTACACCTATGCAGCTTTTAGCTTATGTGTAATGAGAAAATGTGCCATAAAAAAGTGAAAATGACACATAGAGGTGTTTTTTCATCTGTTTATGCAGCCTCATGTGAAAACAAGTCAAACCAATGTTTTACTTTACAAAAAATAAATTCCCAAATTTCCGCATTTTACCACTTACATAAAACATCTCCTGAGAAAGTTGCATATAAATGAGTCAGGGTACATTTTTTTTTAAAACGTTTCCGGCTTGAGAATCAACATAACAAAAGGCTTAATTTGATGTATCACATACCCTAAAAAAAAATCACAATATTGATTTTTTGGCATTTTTCCCAAGCTCAATTTAAAACATCTGTTGCACTGGTGCAACAAAAGGTTAAGTCGCAAAACGGAAACAGCTATAAAAAAAACATCTGAAATATATATTTCAAAAATTCCTTTTGTTTCTTTGGCCTAAACCCAAAAGTCTTCCAACAACACCTTTTTTTCAAAAATCGAACAATGTAAAAATGTCCTGCAAACTTTTTTCTTCTCTAAATATTGTCAAAAATAGTCATATTTAGGATAAATAAGTGAGCGTTTGAGATTTTTTCACCAGATAAAGTTTTTTATGGTTACTGTACACTTAGGCTTCGGGTCGACATGTTTTCAATTTTTTGGTTGACCTAGAAAAAAAAATTATTTTTTCAAAAAGCTACACCGGTTTAGCTCTCTGAAAAAAGGCACGCCTGAATGTTTTTTTCTGAAAAAAGGGAGGTGCATATGAAAGAGGGCGTCGAAATATTATGATTGAGCACGATTTTTTTTTCGACATGGGTGAATTGCAGTATGTAGCTAAGACATGTACACTTTATAGTGGCAACTCTGATGTTTGTGGCTTATCCCTATAAGCCACAAACATCAGAGTACAAATCAAGTGTACAAATCAAGTGTAACCTTCAGGTTGGTTTTTCTTTTTCACCTTCATGTATGTTGAAGAACTCTTTTTGATTTTGGCTATAATTCACAATCTATATATGATAGAGACATAATTTAAACAACACATTGTTCCTAGTCTTGTGCTACTTACCCATGTGAACTATCATGTATGTGGCATATTGGATAGTAGTCAAAATGTCAAGTTGAATGTATGATGTTTTTCAATTATGTCACAAGTTCGAAAAAGTATGCCTTACATTTTGGCCCATAATTCTGAAACCATACAATCTGGATCCTCAATGCAAAGTGCCGCAAAAAGCTAACATCATGCCACTGTTCTGTGTCCATTTTCATGCTTGTGCCATGCTTAGAAGTGGTGAGAATCTTTCAGTGATTAAATGCAGGTTTTAAATACAAAAAATCTCAATTTAGTTCAAATATTTCACGTATATTGTGTCATAATTCATGATCCATACTAGATAGAGATTAACTTGCAAATGCAACATATTCTATAGAATATCCCACTGCAGGATGCCAAATTACATGCCTCTAGGATGTAGAGAAAGTACATAAAAATAACAGTGACTCCATACTGGGCGATTTTACATCTCCGGCCATCTGGTCACCCTATAGAAACTAATTTTGTTTATAATCAAGTGAGTTTTTATGCTATTACGCTCATAATGCATCACAATAATCCTTATCATGTCTATAATGAGCTACAATTGAACAATAGATGAAAATGCATTCTAAACCATGTTTTTTTTAACCTTAAAAACTCCTCATTGAAATAGACTTGTTACACCTATGCAGCTTTTAGCTTATGTGTAACAAGAAAATGTGCCATAAAAAAGTGAAAATGACACATAGAGGTGTTTTTTCATCTGTTTATGCAGCCTAATGTGAAAACAAGTCAAACCAATGTTTTACTTTACAAAAAATAAATTCCCAAATTTCCGCATTTTACCACTTACATAAAACATCTCCTGAGAAAGTTGCATATAAATGAGTCAGGGTACATTTATTTTTTTAAACGTTTCCGGCTTGAGAATCAACATAACAAAAGGCTTAATTTGATATATCAAATAACCTAAAAAAAATCACAATATTTATTTTTTTGCATTTTTCCCAAGCTCAATGTAAAACATCCGTTGCACTGGTGCAACGAAAGGTTAAGTCGAAAAACGGAAACAGCTATAAAAAAAAATCTGAAATATATATTTCAAAAATTCCTTTTGTTTCTTTGGCCTAAACCCAAAAGGCTTCCAACAACACCTTTTTTTCAAAAATCGAACAATGTAAAAATGTCCTGCGAACTTTTTTTTCTTCTCAAAATATTGTCAAAAATATTCATTTTTAGTATAAATAAGTGAGCGTTTGAGATTTTTTCACCAGATAAAGTTTTTTATGGTCACTGTACACTTAGGCTTCGGGTCCACATGTTTTCAATTTTTTGGTTGACCCAGAAAAAAAAATTCTGTTTTTCAAAAAGCTGCACTGGTGTAGCTCTCTGAAAAAAGGCACGCCCCAATATTTTTTTCTGAAAATAGGGGGGTGCATATGAAAGAGGGCCTCAAAATATTATGATTGAGCACGATTTATTTTTTCGACATGGGCGAATTGCAGTATGTAGCTAAGACATGGACACTTTATAGTGGCAACTCTGATGTTTGTGGCTTATAGGGACAAGGTACAAATCAAGTGTAACCTTCAGGTTGGTTTATCTTTTTCACCTTCATGTATGTTGAAGAACTCTTTTTGCTTTTGGCTATAATTCACAATCTATATATGATAGAGACATAAATTAAACAACACATTGTTCCTAGTCTTGTGCTTCTTACCCATGTGAATTATCATGTATGTGGCATATTGGATAGTAGTCAAAATGTCAAGTTGAATGTATGATGTTTTTCAATTACGTCACAAGTTCGAAAAAGTATGCCTTACATTTTGGCCCATAATTCTGAAACCATACAATCTGGATCCTCAATTCAAAGCGCCGCATAAAGCTATCATCATGCCACTGTTCTGTGTCCATTTTCATGCTTGTGCCATGCTTAGAAGTGGTGAGAATCTTTCAGTGATTAAATGCATGTTTTAAATACAAAAAATCTCAATATATTTCAAATATTTCACGTATATTGTGTCATAATTCATGATCCATACTAGATAGAGCTTCATTTGCATATGCAAC
Source organism: Triturus cristatus (assembly GCF_964204655.1). Taxonomy (NCBI): domain Eukaryota; kingdom Metazoa; phylum Chordata; class Amphibia; order Caudata; family Salamandridae; genus Triturus; species Triturus cristatus. The sequence continues at coordinate 207,482,451 of NC_140594.1, read as the reverse complement.
ACATTCTATAGAATATCCCACTGCAGGATGCCAAATTACATGCCTCTAGGATGTAGAAAAAGTACATAAAACTAACATTGACTCCATACTGGGCGATTTTACATCTCCGGCCATCTGGTCACCCTATAGAAACTAATTTTGTTTATAATCAAGTGAGTTTTTATGCTATTACGCTCATAATGCATCACATTAATCCTTATCATGTCTATAATGAGCTACAATTGAACAATAGATGAAAGTGCATTCTAAACCATGTGTTTTTTTTACCTTAAAAATCCTCATTGAAATAGACTTGTTACACCTATGCAGCTTTTAGCTTATGTGTAATAAGAAAATGTGCCATAAAAAAGTGAAAATGACACATAGAGGTGTTTTTTCATCTGTTTATGCAGCCTAATGTGAAAACAAGTCAAACCAATGTTTTACTTTACAAAAAATAAATTCCCAAATTTCCGCATTTTACCACTTACATAAAACATCTCCTGAGAAAGTTGCATATACATGAGTCAGGGTACATTTTTTTTAAAAAACGTTTCCGGCTTGAGAATCAACATAACAAAAGGCTTAATTTGATATATCACATAACCTAAAAAAAAATCACAATATTGATTTTTTTGCATTTTTCCCAAGCTCAATGTAAAACATCCGTTGCACTAGCGCAACGAAAGGTTAAGTCGGAAAACGGAAACAGCTATAAAAAAAAATCTGAAATATATATTTCAAAAATTCCTTTTGTTTCTTTGGCCTAAACCCAAAAGGCTTCCAACAACACCTTTTTTTCAAAAATCGAACAATGTAAAAATGTCCTGCGAACTTTTTTTCTTCTCAAAATATTGTAAAAAAGAGTCATTTTTAGTATAAATAATTGAGCTTTTGACATTTTTTCACCAGATAAAGTTTTTTATGGTCACTGTACACTTAGGCTTCGGGTCCACATGTTTTCAATTTTTTGGTTGACCCAGGAAAAAAAATTCTTTTTTCAAAAAGCTGCACTGGTGTAGCTCTCTGAAAAAAGGCACGCCCAAATATTTTTTTCTGAAAAAAGGGGGGTGCATATGAAAGAGGGCGTCGAAATATTATGATTGAGCACAATTTTTTTTTTTGACATGGGGGAATTGCAGTATGTAGCTAAGACATGTACACTTTATAGTGGCAACTCTGATGTTTGTGGCTTATAGGGACAAGGTACAAATCAAGTGTAACCTTCAGGTTGGTTTTTCTTTTTCACCTTCATGTATGTTGAAG